>NC_140967.1:42194187-42216687 GCF_056783735.1 Eptatretus burgeri
AGTTTGCAACTTTCCCTTTTACCTTTACATTTTACACTCAATTCATTCGTCATAACTAGATTCCTTGAGACAGAAATTGATTTTACGTGGGTATATCCACCTGAAGTTCCAAAATCAGCCGCAATTATAATTTTGGCATGTTTTTTGTTGGAAATCACTTAAAACATGTAGAAATGCAAAAAAAAAAAAAAAAAAAAATCGAAATTTTGTTGAAAAAAAAAAAGGTGCAAATTTTTTTTTCTCCAACAATTTTTTTTTTGGGGGAGGGGTGGAAATCACTAAAAACATGTAGAAATGCAAAAAAAAAAAATTCAAATCTTTTCAAAATGGCCGCCAGAGTGGCCATATTGGATTTTGGACCAAGTGCAAAATCTAATGGCATGATCCTTGGACCATACCTAATCCCCCCACCAAGTTTCGCCGAAATCCGTCGAGGAGTTTTTTCCGTAATACTGTTCACAAACAAACAAACAAACAAACAGGAAGGGGTGAAAACAGTAACCTCCGATCTTCGATGGCGGAGGTTAACAATTGCAAAAAAAAAAAAGAGAAAAGAAAAATACAAGACAAAATCCCAACAGATGTATTGACAACTGGGAGAAAAAGACAAAAGAGCCGGGAAATAAATACAAGAGTTGAAGAGATTGGAGATAGACAAAGAAGGATCATTGGAATGGCAAAGAGGAGGTCAGCTCAATTGGGAGAGAATGAATTGTTATAAATTCCCAAAATCAAAGCCACTACACGAACAGCTTAAAAAAAAAAATGGCAGAACTGAGCCAATCAGACAAGTGTAGGTTCTGCAAGGTAGAAACAGAAAGCATGAGCCACCTCCTATTGGGATGTAAAAAAAAAAAAAATAAATAAATAAATAAATAACTCATGTCAAAACAGCTGTACACACAAAGGCACAACAAGGTATGTTGAGCACATCTGCATCGATTTCAATATCCCAGTTCCACAAAACTCATGGAAACATGAACCAAAAGCATTCAGTGAAAACAAGGACATAATGCTCATATACAACCTGATGATCCCAACCAGCGTGAACATAGAAAACAAAGCATTGCGAGCGGACATAACACTCTGATACAAAAAGGAAAAGAAGGCAGTGTCAATTGACGTTTCAGTACCCAGTAATTTTGGTGTAAATAATGCAGAAAAATCAAGAAAATTACCAAACATCAACACTTCAAGAACAAAGTGCCAAAATTGTACAAGTGATAATTGGAGCAACGGGAATGATAAAGAACTTACAAGCCATCCCTGGGAGCATTACCACAAACGAACTACGGTTGCAGCCTGTCCAGGGCTCAGTGATGATCCTGAAAAGAGCCCTCGGAAAACAACACAACTTCACAACTGGGGCCATGAATCAGGATCCTTCACCGAAACAAAATTTGGAAAATGTGACTCCTTGGAGTGCTCTGTTCAACCTTCTGAAACCAGAATCAACGAAGATAATCAACGGCACACACACTTCAATCCCACTCTTCCCTCCAGGTCTTCAAAACAGCTGTTCACCACCATCTCTTATCTTCACCCATCCAAAACCACAATTTTTTCTACCTCCGCTAATCCACCCCAAATAAAACCCCCCTCCTTCAAATTCCCTGCTTTCCTTCGTGAAAGTCCCTTGTACCCCGTCTCATCCCTCTCCCTTCCACAGATCTCCTCATATCTCTGTTCCCCACTTTTTTTCCTTCCCTCTCCCACCCCTCTTGTCTCCTGCTCCCCTTGTGCGTTTCTGTGTGTTAGCTTGTTAGCTTTCATTCAAGCCTCGACAGTGTATACAATAACAACAACAAAAAAATAAACATTTAATTGGAGTGCTTGCTTGAGTGCTTAGCCACTTGCCGAGCGCCCTACAGTTTGTGTCCCGATCGGGATGTCCAGTCGGCAGTTGCTACAAGGTAGAGGTACATGTAATTCTAAATTGTTTGTTTTATTTGACTTTGTGCAGTGCTTTACAAAGCTTATAGGATTTCTTTTATTTTTGAGTTTCAAAGCGAAATACATTTGATCATACCCGATTTCTGAGCCGTTTGCCATATTAATGTTTTCTCTAAGTTGCAGAAGCAAATTTTTTCCACCTGTCACATGACGATTGGCAGCACATCTCTTTGAAAGGTCCAGTCCATATTGCAATGTTGTTTTTAAATATTTGTTCATTGAAATTCCACCAAATCAAGGGTGAAAGCTACTCAAGGTTTTTGGGTTGTATACAGTACATACTGTTGTTGGTAATCACAACGATTCCAATCAACCATTTACCGAAAAGTTGCCGATATTGGCCAAGCACGTGTGTGTGTGCGTGCGTGCGTGCGTGCGTGTCCTCCATAACTCCAAAACCATGAAATCTAGCAGCCTGAAAACTTGCATTAAGATAAAGTTTAAGGTTGAGAGCAGGGGTCGGAAGATTATTAGGTGGGGGAAGTGTAGGGGAAACATCCTCATGGAGTACACGGTGAGGTAAGAGCAACTTAACGAAACTACGGAAGGTTTGGAGGAGTGGAAGAAGTATTGAGAAGTGTTTCGGGGTATTGCAGAAGTATTGTGTGGAAGGACGTCGAGAAAGGGTGCATCATCGAGGGCTAGAAACCAGGTATGGTGGACGGAGGAGGTAGCGAAGGCAGTTGATGAAAAGAAGGTTTGGAAGAGGAGAGAGAAGATCAAGGATAGGGAGAGGCAGCCGGATGTGGGGTTGCTGCACCTGCTTGGGCAGGAGAAAGCAGCAAGGAGAGCTGTAGAGAAAGTGAGGAATGAAGTGGAAGAGGAGGTGTACAAGTGGTGACAATGCGACAATTCACAATAATGAATTTCGGAGTTTTCCATTTCACCAACTATACATTTGAAGGGAGGAAAATGATATATAAATTGGCTCGTGACAGAGACGAGGATGGTCAGGACAAGAAGGAAGGGGGGGGGTAGCAGTGATTAAGGATGATGGCTGGAGGCTCGTGACAGAGAGGGGGCAGTAATGAAGGTGTGGGAATGGTATTTCAACGAGTTGTTGAACTGGGAAGGAAGCAATGGCAAGCTGGAGCTACCATGTTATGCAGAGGGGAAAGTGGAGTTGGAGGAGATCACAAAGGAGGAAGTGTGGACGGCATTGGAAAGGATGAAGAAGGGAAGAGCGCCAGACATTGGTGAGGTGTGTACGGAGATGATAATTTCAGCGGAAGAAGTCGCAATGAGCTGGAAGAAGAGGCTGTTGAATATATGTATGAGAGAGGGTTCAATTACAGAGGATTTGGAGGACAGGGTTAATCGAACCGATATGGAAGGGGAAGGGCAATGTTCAAGATCCGGGGAAGTACAGGGGCATTACTCTCCGAAGTCATGTAATGAAGGTGCTGAAGAGGATTTTGGATGGGAGGATAAGGAAGAGTGTGGAGATGGAGATCAGAGAAGAGCTTCAGAGGTTTAGAAAGGGTGGGGGGACAACAGACGGGATGTTCGTACTGAGACAGCTGGTGGAGAAGAGGTTGGAGGTGAAAGGTGAAATAGCATTGGGATTTGTGGACCTGGAGAAGGCCTTCGACACTGTCCCGAGAGAGATGGTGATGGCGACACCGAGATGGATGGGAGTGCCGGAAGCAGACGTCAGGTTGGTGGAAGGGATGTACAAGGTAACGAAGGGGAGAGTTTTGGTTGGTCCTGGAATGTCTAAGGAGTTCAGCATGAACATCAGTTTGAGGCAGGGAAGCGCTCTCAGCCCACTCATGTTTATCATGGTGATGGAGCTGTTAAGCAGGTCGGTGAGCTTAGGGTGCAGCATGGGGAGGATGTTGTATGCGGATGATCTGGCTGGTGTGGTGGAGAGTTGGCGGGAGATGCAGGAAGCACTGGGGGAGTTAAAGGAGGCATTTGGGAAGCATGGGCTGAAGAAGAGTATGGAGAAGACCGAGGTGATGTTGGTTGGGTAGCAGAGAAAATAAAAGAATATCAGGTTAGAGGGGAAGGAGATCAGACAGAGAAATAGGTTTGAGTATCTGGGAGGAACAGTGACCGGGGATGGCAAGTCCGAGGCAGATTTGCGGAGGAGGACTCAGGTGGGTGCAAATGCGTTCAGGAGGGTGGAGAGAGTAATGGTAGACAGAAAGATATCAAGAAAATTGAAAGGGAAGGTTCTGATGTCGTGTGTAATGACAGCCTACCTTTACGGTGGCACTGACAGAAAAAACAACAGAGGCTGCAGGTTTGCGAGAACAACTGGGTTAGGAGGATTGAGGGAGTGAAGTAGGTGGATAGGAAGAGGATGGATGAACTGAGGAAGGAGAGTGGTGTGCAGATGAGCATGACGGGGAGGTTGGTGAAATTCCGGCTGAGATGTGCTCGACACTTGGCACGGATGGGGGAAGAGAGAATGGCAGAGAGTGGATAGGTTGAGGGAGCAAGATAGGAGGAAAAGAGGTAGACCATGGTTGACATGGGAGGATTGTGTGAGGAGGGATATCTGGAAGGTAGGGGTGGTTGTAGCGTGGAGAGAGTTGGCTGAGGACAGAGGGAGGTGAAGGAGTATCATGCTCAAGGCAGGGCAGAAACTTGCTGCCTTTTCAGCCTCACCAGTCACAATCAGTGGAGCATCAATAGCAAGCATATGAGCCTAAAAGGCTTCAAAAGTCAGCAAGTGGTTGAAAGTGATGTTGTTACGAATCTGGAAGCCACGATCACTCAACATACAGGTCCTATAGAACAGTTATATCGGTAACTATGTGTTTTTAGTTAGGGTCCCCGTCCCTCGTTTAATGGGTGAATAAATGTACATGCGCTGTGAGTTATTTTGATAGTTAGGATTTTTACATCACTCACAACAACTACGGCTACTACATCTACAACTACAACAACAACGCCATCTTCGCTCTCACAGCGACAACCCTCTGCTCCCGGCATTCTTCGCACACTCGCTGGTATGTGGGTGTGTTCGGAATTCGGCGGGGATGGAATTCCATTCCCAAATATGGTCATGAACCGGTTCGCTTGGCTGCATGCCAAATAAGGGCATGTATCGTGTCCCACCCAATGAGAGCAGGCCACGCCTGAGCGGACCGCGCCCGAGAGCGACAAAAGGAACGGAGAGCAAATAATCGAGTGGGATCTGCTCGAGCGGGGAGAGTAAGAATTTGTGCCCGTTAAAAAACGCATCTCTCGAGGCTGGGCGAAAGGCATCTCGTTGCTGGTGTGCTCTGGTTCTCGGCTCGTCTCGTGGCTGGCGTGGTCTGCGTCTGGCTGCCCTGGTCCGTTCTTGACTGACTGGTGCTCCAGGAAGGTACGGACATCGAGCCACGCGCTCGCGGCCAGGCAGCCTGCCACGTTCTCGTCCCTCAGCTCGACTTCCCTCCGAGCTAAAGGGATAATAAAGACCATTTTGGGTCCATTTCTTTTGGGTGTGCGTCTGTGTGTAGGCCCGTCTGTAAGTACGAATTGTTTCAGTGCGTGTGTGTGTAAATTTGCATTCTCTATTAGTCGTGATAACCCTGCCCTTACGTGCTTCCCTCGTTTCCCCGATTACTGTGAATAAATACCCCATTTGTTAAATTTATCAGTTCGTTTCTGTATTTCTTCCATTGGCTTAGCATGGCGCGTGTTGGTGAATTACAAAGGCTGTTGCCGCTGTAAATGCACATTTGGACCGACAGGACTTCGGCAACCATCCGCTCAGGTTGCGCACGGGTCGGGCACGCGAACGGCTCGACTCGTACGAGTGCCGTCGAGGGTGTGAATACCCGGCAGCTTGCCGCGTGGATGTCTAGGTATTTTGAAGATTGGAAAATAACCCTGCATCACGTGGTGGAATTATTGACGATTCACGGTCCGGTAAGGGACCCGTACCCTCGGAGTTTTCCGAAAGGTACGATCTAGATTCCGGGTGTTCGGTAGAGTCGACCCTACTGCTCCACCTCGCGGTCGTGCTCGCAGCCGATACCCGGCTCCGCAACAATATGTTGCCCTGATGAACCCCAACAAGGGTGAAACCATGTCAGTGGCTTCACTTTTCATTTGCTTGGTGACAGTAATTTACTTTGCACTCATGAACTGCTAGGTGCCCTTCTGAGTATGGAGGCGTGACGCCGTCGTGATGAGGTCATCACAGCATTGGTCGAAGTTCGGAGAATTTCGGAGTTTCCATTGGTACATTCCACAACTGCTTCATAACAACAATGGTGGTTTACTAGTTGTGATTGGTAGACATAACACAATGTGTCCATGTGGCAGATGGCACTTGTTGGGACCAAATACAATCTGGCCTCACCAGTCACAGGCAGTGTGTGTGTGTGTATGTGTGTATGTGTGTATGTGTGTGTGTGTGTGTGTGTGTGTGTGTGTGTGTGTGTGTATGTGTGTATGTGTGTATGTGTATAAGTATTTGTTTATTTTATTTTATACACACACGTATGAACCTTATAGAATCAAAAATGGCTTGGCCGATCAACACCAAATGTTGCACACACGCTCACGGTACATGGAATGTATCATCCCAAATAGGAGCCAGGTCATGAGATGAAATAACACCTCTCCCCACCCCCCACCAACAACCTCTTGCAATTTGTCCTGTTCAAGTGCAATCGTGCAAATGTAATAACCACTGAGCCCTACTGGAGGGAGAGGATATTGACACCACATTTCACTCCCAGAGGGAGTGGGTGGCTAAACAAGTACAGTACAAGACTCACGAATGAAAATAATGATTTCAGATGAGAAAGGAAAATAATGACAGTCAAAGGCAGACAATTGTCCCCCAACTTATTACATTGGCATGCATATATCAAGTGAGGGGGTTCATGACATCAGTAAATTGCCAACTTCTGAATGCATACAAAGGTGACTCCAGTATCAATGTTCCTCAAAATGTGACCTGCAAACGACTCGAATGAATAAAGCTCTCAAAATAAACCTAATATATAATTATTTACGCTTCACCCCAAATGTATCAAATTAGCAAGTAGATGAAGTTGTAGTGGTGACAGGTAGTGTCTGCGATGGTGGTGTCGGCCGGGGAGAGTTGGTGGGGGAGGGGCTTGAGTGATGGGGATGGTGATGGTGATGGTGATGGGGGAGAGTGTTAGTGGTGGAGGCGGTTGGTGGTGGGAGGATGGTGATGGTGGGAAGAGTGAGGATTTGCTTGGGGGAGGGGGCGAGGAGTTGCTTGGGGGAGGGGCGAGGAGTTGCTTGGGGAGGGGGCGAGGAGTTGCTTGGGGGAGGGGCGAGGAGTTGCTTGGGGAGGGGGCGAGGAGTTGCTTGGGGGAGGGGGCGAGGAGTTGCTTGGGGGAGGGGCGAGGAGTTGCTTGGGGGAGGGGGCGAGGAGTTGCTTGGGGGAGGGGGCGAGGAGTTGCTTGGGGGAGGGGCGAGGAGTTGCTTGGGGGAGGGGCGAGGAGTTGCTTGGGGAGGGGCGAGGAGTTGCTTGGGGGAGGGGCGAGGAGTTGCTTGGGGAGGGGGCGAGGAGTTGCTTGGGGGAGGGGGCGAGGAGTTGCTTGGGGGAGGGGGCGAGGAGTTGCTTGGGGAGGGGCGAGGAGTTGCTTGGGGGAGGGGCGAGGAGTTGCTTGGGGAGGGGCGAGGAGTTGCTTGGGGAGGGGGCGAGGAGTTGCTTGGGGAGGGGGCGAGGAGTTGCTTGGGGAGGGGGCGAGGAGTTGCTTGGGGGAGGGGGCGAGGAGTTGCTTGGGGAGGGGGCGAGGAGTTGCTTGGGGAGGGGCGAGGAGTTGCTTGGGGGAGGGGCGAGGAGTTGCTTGGGGAGGGGGCGAGGAGTTGGTTGGGGGAGGGGCGAGGAGTTGGTTGGGGGAGGGGCGAGGAGTTGGTTGGGGAGGGGCGAGGAGTTGGTTGGGGGAGGGGCGAGGAGTTGGTTGGGGAGGGGCGAGGAGTTGGTTGGGGAGGGGGTGAGGGGTTGGTTGGGGAGGGGGTGAGGGGTTGGTTGAGGAGGAGGTGAGGGGTTGGTTGGGGAGGTGGGTGAGGAGTTGGTTGGGGAGGGCTTGTTGGGAAAGGGAGGGATTGGTTGTGGGGGGAGGGGGGGAGGGGATAGATGAGGAAGGAAGCAAAATAAGAGAAAAGTACGAGGGGGATGCAATCAAAAGCGCCATTTCGAGAGTTGGGAGCAATAAGGTTCCTCACCTCCTCTTTCCTCATCACTGGAGCTGCTCTCTTCAGACAGGTGTCCGTTGGCATCTCCACCAGTGAAGCTCTTTGTCCCACCACCAGCCCGTCCACACCTCAGCAGCTCACCTCCCTTGTCCATCACAGACGGCATGACGCCCCACACACAGAGGGTATCCGCTGTGCGCTGGACAACGATTGTGTCGGTGGAAGGTGTTCAAAGGGGAAGAGATAACCAGAGTAAAATAGATAGAGTACAACCTGAGACGGGAACTCGGGTAACCTCACGACGTGTTACTCCGCCATGGGCAGAGCGGTGATCCGTCTCACGTCCCTCAAAACTGCCCTTTCCCCATCGGACTAAAGATCTTCCCTGCAGTGTTTTTTCGTATAAACTGAGGAACACTTCGACTTTTTCAAAGAAATATTTATGATGAAGTGCAAGACAAAGGGTTTTAATGCGCGGACTATTACGAACAAGCGGAAGGTGCAAAGAGCTCGTCGTGACGCGATATGCGCGTGACAGGGGAGGGGGGGAGGGGGATTCTGTTTGTGGCCCCACGTGGCGGACGAACGACAGCTCGAGCGGTGCATCAGTGCAACTTTTCGTGTATTCACCGTAAACAACTCAATGTTTCGCTTTTTATGTTTTATTATTTTTGAGCTTGGATGAAAGAAGTAAAATAACCCAGACCCAAATACAAGGAGCATTATGACCCGTCACGACCTCAAATGACGTCAAAATCCCTTTAGTTTTGTATCCATGGTCACGATCACTCGGCCAATATGACGACATCATATTTTACTTAAATCATACATGGATTGAACACCTAGTTTCACAATTAGGCGACGTGTATTCAATTACATTTTTTTTAAACGAGTTCCGTTGCACAAAAAACACACGATGAAGCAACTGCCTCTCCTACACCCAATTTCGATATTTTGTAAACTTTACTTTCTAAAATTCAAAATTTACTAATTATTTTGCTCATGACATGGCGGCCATGGTAGTGTGGTACAAGGCAGTGCCGTGCCCCAAATCGTCAAAAACAGGCGAAAACCACTGAAACGAATATATTTTCAGTTCAGTGACGTAAACACACATTTTGTCTGTTTTTGCGTAAATATCTCCTTGTTAATAATCTTAAAGATAAACATAATTTTTTAAAAGAAGAAAAATACATTTTAATAATCACAGAAAAATACGTTGAAATAATCCCGTGTATTATCGAACTTATGACAGAATGCAGGATTTTGTCGCAGGTTGGGACCACAGTGTGGTCATTCTTAAACACATCAATGCAGCACTGGAAGGATTATGGCTCTTCACATTGCACACACCATTGTGTCGCCACCTCACAACCCCTTCGACACGTACACGCCGCCATGTTGCTAATCCCAATGATTGATTCACTGCGTCCCGCGTTGCGTCATGTTAACGTGAAAAAGTGTTCACATCGACTTTGACTTTCAATTCAAAATTAACATTCAATATTCAAGATCTCCCGCGAATTTATCGAGCGAGTCGAGATATATCTGCTACAGTGGGCCTACCAAGATGGCGCTTGGCGGCGACAAAATCGCACCACACATGATCTTTCCAGTGTTTCATACAGTTCAACGGCAGCACGCCATGAAACAAATATGGCCAGCTTCTTCCTCTTCGCACATTCTCCTTCACGATATCATCTTTTACATTCCCAGGCTCAATTCAGGGAGTGTGTTCAGTTCTCAAGCTTCTTGTGGAGCGCTCGCCAAGTGTCTTAAGCACTCAAGAAAGCACTCTGTCCCAAACAGTTGAGAAGGAACGGCTGGCTTGCCAACCCCAAAAGCCAGCTGCTTGGCAACTGAGAGAGATAGCAAGCAGCTTGCTTCGCTTTCCAAGCCAGTCGTTCCGTATCAAACGCTTTGCAAGGTGCTCGCCGAACTGCTCGGCAAGTGGAGCAAGCGAGACGAAGAGGTGTTCTATTGTCTTCTCAAAAATGGTGGGAGTCGTTGTAGTCTGATTTTAAACAATACAACGAATAAAATGTTCATAAGCATACTGTTATGTATACTTATAATGTCATATTACTAGCAGGATACCCGTCTTTAACGGATTGGAAATTGTAGGCTTTGTTACTCACTTATTAAATCAGGCTTATTTTATGTGAGAACTTCTGGATGTATTGTTGTGGTGCCGGGTTCGGGGGCGAGGAACGACCGCGAGATGGAGCAGTTGGGCCGTCTCCACCCAACCACCCGGAATTGAAGGTCGTCACTCCGGATAACTCCGAAGTCGACGGGTCGCTTTATGGACCGTGAACGCCAATATTTCGACCGTGCGGTTCGGGTCTTTTTGTCTGATTCCAATTTACCTAAGGAGCCGCGCAGTCTCGCTACCGGGGAAAGCACACCCTCGGCCGGCTTTGTCCGAACTGAGTCGCTGTTACCGACTCGGATCCGGTGTAACCGAGCGGGAATTAGCAAAGCCGCGCCGGCCCAAATGACAATTTACGGCACAATCGACCTCCCGAAAACTCAAGCCCGAACCATACTGGGTCAATGAAAAAGCACAGACAACGAACTGGAACATTTCACAGTTATTTTTTTACAATAGGCAATAGGGAGGGAAACACAGAGCAGACTTAATCACGATTATAAATGTAGGCAAATGTACAATGGCAATCACTTAACAATTTTACTTACAGACTGGTGCCACACACACCCAAAAAGAAATGGAGCCGGCTGGCCTTTATCGGACCCTCCAGCCGCAGAGGATAGGCAAGCTGGGGATCAGAGTCTGGTCAGGTACCTGGCCACCTCGTGCTTGTGGAGCTCGGAGTACGTGGACGGGAACAGGGATCCCCAGGAACAGTCTGGTCAGGAACAGCTCGAGCGCTCCAACGCAACGCACCACGGTGGGACTCAAACCCACGAACCAGAATCCAACGAGCGCAGCCAGGATCCTACGAACGACCCGGCCAGCCACGAACGATGACCAATGACCGATGACCAGGAGAGCCCAGCAGACCAGAAGCAATGAACAACCTCCAAGGAACCAAGGACCCTCCGGATACAGCTCGCGATGCTTCTTATCCCTCCCCCGTGTGGGGTGGAGGGATCCGCTCTCGGGTAACTCACCTCCGGATTGGACGGGGAGTTTTCGGGTGTAGTGGTGGCCAGCCGCGATTGGAGGAGGAGCGTGTCGGCATCTCGGTGCTCCTCCCCCGAGAGAGGCTCTTTTGCCTTCCCCAGTGTCGAGAGGGAAGACATTCTTTGATGGGGCGGAGTCAGAGCTCCGAGGCGAGGGGGCTCAACCCACGTCCGCAGTCAGAAACACGTGCGTTATGGCGCCGCAGTGCGAAGTGAAGCGCTTGTTCGCCCGCAGAGTGGGAGGAGAAGTGGTGTGAGGGTTTTGTTGGCGTTGGTGGATTTAATGATGTGAAAAACTTGACTATAAAAGAAACCCGCAGCGCACACATGAAATTAACCCATTAGACATTGGGGAGGGATTCTAACTATCCACATATACTTAACGAGATAACTGAACGATGGGACTGCTGTAGGTGTGAATGCGAATGGTTTCCAGATTCATACATCTTCCCCCCCCCCTTTTTTATAGACTCGTCCCGAGTCGTAAATTTTCTTGTGCCATGCAGGTGTAGGTTTTTTTCCCCTAGTACATGTTACCTACGGATCCCTGAGTGCGAAATTTGTATACATGTCCCAAAAATAAATAACATAGTGCGCTGCGTAACAAAACTAACAGACTCACTCAGACAACTTAAATAATATTGCCGACGCTAACACAAACAAACAGGTGGGGTTTTAAAGATTATATACATTTCCTACTATTTACACGAACCATTGCCCAGGACCTGTGATCTGTGGGGAAAAGGCACAGCAAAGTCATCATTTGGCAGGTCAAATGCAGTCCCCGTGGTGTGGCTGCCTGCAGGGCAGTCCTTGCAAAACTTGAGGAGATGGTCCTGGTGCCCATGGTGGAGATGGTTGACACAGGGGAAATGCAAACAAGGGCTAGGCAGGCATGTGGTCAAGGCAAAGGCAGGCAAACAAGGCATGGCAATGCGAATGCAGACAGGCAGATGCAGCACAAACAGGCTGGCATATGAAGCTGGCCAGCGTCTGGTCTGGTCCGTGAGGATCTGAAGGGAGTGCGTGGTGCCGGCCGCTCCGAAAACGGGCTCAGACCTAGCCTACTGTCTCCCCCCAACCTATCGCCTTTGCCTGTCTTTGTCCATATCCACTCCCTTAGTTTGCAACAACAACATTTAGACTCCCCCCTTTTTTTCCTTTTATTATTCCCCCCCCCTTTATTATTCCAAGTGTCCTAACGCTCCTACTGTCCTTGTCTGGCTAACCTATCCTACCTGCCTACTCCCTACCCCTAAGATCCTTATTGAGGGGAATAAGGAAGACAGATGGATCTGTCTCAAGGCCCAATGGAGCCTCAGAATAGCCTCCACAGATTTCAGCAATCTCCCAGGGTGGGCCCAATGGCCTACGGGCAGTGAATGGATGGATGGTGCGAAGGGGTCCACGTTTCCTACCTATCCTAGCATTTATTGAACGTTAATCTATCCCCAGGGCTTTTCAACACGCCTGTCTCTTTAAACTATTGGTTCTAGAAACCATGATTCCCGTCGCCTGTGTTAGTGTTCGTTATTAATCTGGCCCGCACATTTTCTCTCGTGCCCTTGCACAATTTCGTGGCTGAGCAGCGTGGCTCAATTGGCAAGGATTCCCATCTGCCGAACTCAAACTATGGCACCCCCAGGCCCTGAGGCTGTCTCCGAACCTACCTACTCCCTATGAACGTGGGGAGTGCCCTTCCTGGCTACTCCCCCGTCGATGCCCACGTGGCATTTCTGGTGTAGGCTTGGTGGCGAGTCCCAATCCGAGGGTCGCCCGTGCTCATTTCACTATCCCGGTCACTTGGATACACTACCTATCACTATCCACTATCCATGCCCTACTCTGGCCGACTTCTCTGTGCCCTGGGTGCCCTCTACTCAGTACTCACCTTTCCACAGCCACGCTCCCAGCCGGTCAATGGACTCCTGCACCCTTCAAAGAGGTATCGTGCCTTCTTCCAACACCAACAACAAAACGACCTCCTTTTGGTAAATTTAACTAACCCACTAACTAACATTACACTGACCCTGGGTTCCCTTGGGTGGGATTCACTCCTCCCCCCAATCATTCATTCGCACCATGCATTCCACATTCACTCCATTCGCACTTGGGCCCGCTGTCCCACATTCACTCATCAAGTTGCTTTCATTTTACTTTTTCCACACCAACACTGACACTGGCCCTCCACTAGCTACGTCCCCCTAACTAGCTCGTGCTCCCCGTCATCCCTTTTTCAGATGCACGTTCCTTTTAATTATATTGCTAAGCTACGTCCCCACGACACGTTCCCTGTCTGTCTGTGTCTCCCAAAATCCATTTCTAAATGCAACCTAACATTTTCTCTAACTCATTTCACCAGGAGGATGGCTCATGCCCCCATGAGGCCGGTCTATCTCCGCTAACCCCATCCCCTAAACTAGTGCTTCTTTGCCCGGGGACGAGGATGTTCGCTACATCCCGGCTGGGCATTGTTATGTGTACTCGTGTACATCGTGTACTTTGCCTCCGAACCTTGCTTTGCCAGGGCGGCGGTCTAGAGTTCGCACGGTCCTTCCTTTTGGGCGATACATGGGAGCGTAACGTCACCCCGTCGATCACACCATGCGCTCGCTTTCGAGCCATCCACCATGTGAGCCGTGCGTTTCTCACCCGGATTTCGTGCTGCGAGATCCCCGGTGACGTTACTCGCACACGAACCGCACCGCGAGGCTTACAACGCAAGCGAGACCGGCTTAGTAGGAGAGCTGGCTGAGTTTCATTCTCAAAGTTGTGCCCAAAAGGTTTGTTGATCTCATTGGCCAGTGAAGACCATCCGATTTACAAAAAATGATTTCTTAAGTGCGGCTTTCTCGGGGTGAAGGATTATTTGATCCTTCAAATAGACCCTTCTAGCCCTTCCAATCTCAACATCGCGCCCAAACTTCCCCTTCGGTATTTGGACGCATAGTGTGAGATGTGTTTTAATTACATTTGTTAAGAAGTTTTAATCCCTGGGGTTGATGGATAAGAAAGGGCTAATTAATGGTTCATTAAGAGTTCAATCTCAATTTGGTGCCCAAAACCCGTTCTGATCTCATAAGATTGCTTTACCCATTCACCAACTAAATTCATCACTGAAGAACTATTTTTGTCTGGGGTTTACAGATAACAAGGGTCTTAAGGGCTCAGGGGTCTTTAAATACCCCTTGGAAAAATAATTTGATTGAGCTGCTGCCCATTCATTTACATGATGGGGGTCTATAGATAGTTACAAAAAAAAAACACAAATTACAACCACTTAAGAAACCATAGTGCCTGGGGTTAATGAATAATAAAGGGCTAATTAAGGGTTCATTAAGGGTTCAATCTCAATTTGGCGCCCAACACCCGTTCTGATCTCATAAGATTGCTTCACCCACCCACTAACTAAATTCATCACTTAAGAACGATTTTTGTCTGGGGTTTACGGATAAGAAGGGTCTTAAGGGTGCAAGGGTCTTCACATAGCCGGAGAAGGAAACACGAGAGGCAGAGGGCACATTGAGATAATGAAAAAAAAGCGATGACGCGGGTGTAGTCTATATAGATTCTAATGTGTATTGTAATATATTGTTGTGGTTTCCCGCCGCGTTCGGCGTGCAGACGACCGTTCTAGCCAAATCGTGACTTTCCGGACCAACACCGAACTCCAGTCACGGATGCCTTAACGCATCATAAACTAGCCAATTATTCTGACCACGCGCTACAGGGTCGATCGCCGAATTATCGATGTACCTAATTATTCGCGCGGACAGAAATACCAGGAGTCTATACCTCGACGGGACCTGCACGAAAACGAACCGCTTAAGCAGCTCATTCCGTGTGCGAAGCCGAGCGGTTATAAATCGCCAAATCCCGTCGGACCAAATGATCACTTTTATCGGCCTTAATAGCCAGTTAATTCCCCGAACGCACCATGGCAGTCAATGTGAGGAAACGGACGCACCGAGCAGGTTCACGTTCAACAATGGGGGCATTTATTTCCACACTCGACACGTAAGCAGTCAATGAATGGGGGGATATGGGGACAAGACACGAGCAAAAGCCTACAGCCGAGTTCTATTCGGAATGTACAAGCTTGTACTTACTCACAATTCTACTTATAAACAAGGCGCCACAGACTTTCATACAAAAACCCAAGAAAGAGAAGACACAGGCTCGTAAGCCTTTAATATTCCTCGGAACCGGGATGACCGAAAAGCTCTGAGAGGCCAGGCAGGTTACCTCACTGCTCTGGTGGCGACTCAATGGGCTTTTGTTCGGCGACCCTGGGTATTTGTTTCTCGCTGGCTCGTTGCCAACACGGCAGCGGTTGTAATGGCTTGGTTGGTCCACGGTCTGACAGCGTGCCCGACTTTCCACGGCCGTCTCCCCGACTTGGTTGGTCAAGGGCCTGGCAGCGTGCTCGACTTTCCACGGCAGCCTTCCCGACGACTCCAACGAACTCAACTCCACCCACCGACTGCTCTCCAACCGCCAACCGACTGATCGCCAGCTTCACCACCAACTGACTCACTTCTCGGCGTCACAACCAACTCTCAACTGCTTTCTCGGCGTCCCAACGCGGCTTTTTATCGGGTCCGGGGCGTTCGCCCCTCCCTTCCCGGCGCGCGGGGGGAAATCCGAGGAGTGATCAGGCTTGCATCTTTTTAGTAACCGCCATCCTCGTTTACGCCGTTCTGAGGGACCCGCCCCAACCGTCAATCCTGTTTTGTCGCAGAATATCGGGGCAGGAGTTGTCGAGTTGTTCTTTTTGTTTGTAGAGGAGGGTCGTTCTTCTGGTTATGTTTGTGGAGATGCCGTGGTTGTAGACTTTGTGGCGTTGTGGTGGTGGTGGCATGGCTGTAGAGATGTTGTTTGTTTGAAATAAAAGATAGAACAGAATAACCGCTAACTCAAAGATTCACAGCCCGGCACACGAATAAATCCCTTTATACATCGTTGGGGAAATCTAACCTGGAACACACACTTATCGAAATAACTGATCTCTGGGGAACCTGAATGGTGGTTTGCGAATTTCCACAAGCGTAACAATATGTAGCACGATGATCATCAAACGCAAGTGATATAAAGGCAAGATGAACAAACAACATTCTCAGTGAAATCGATTTGATATATACACTGACGGACCATGTTGTGATAACCGGGGGACAATTCAACACATTGGGGGTCGAAAAATGAACATAGCATAAGGAAATTGAAAGTGAAGAGGGTGACGATACGATGCACTGTCACTGTCATTATGAGTTTTATTAGGTTACTACAAGATAATCGTCCCTGTGCTAACAGTCAGAGGGAGATGACATGACAATGCCGTAAACACAGAATGATATAAGAAATCTGTCGAATGTGCTCGAAGATGGGTCTACGTCTGGTACACGAACAGATGCATCTTTACGTCTGGTACACGAACAGATGCATTTTTTTAACAAACAAGGTGGAGCGTGTCTCGACTCCACTTCTGAACTGTTCTCTGAATCAGAGCCAGCTATACGAATAATATGATTGGTTATCAAAAACTAAACGTGCTACATATCAGAGACTATAACGAATCAAAATTACTGACCATTACAAAGTAAAAATTACTTTGAGGATCTCGGCCCACCTAAACAGGCTTGACATTTCAGGTATTTTGGCTCATTCACCCTTCAGAATTATCACTATCATGATCATTCATCATCATTGTCGTCATCATCATCTTCATCACTTCTTGCTTCACCTTCAGATGATGAATCGATCATCAGATCATCCGTTCTGGACGGATCACCGTCAGCGTCCATTTCAACTGGTATTTCTGGAACAAGCACCTGGGGCAGTTTCTGTCCATCAAACCAGATGACTCGATAGTGACCATCGACGATTTCCCATCCCGCAGTTGGAGATTTCGGTATGGTAGCCAGGCGGGAACTGCCCCACATTGTAGCCACAAAACCAGTCCTTACACGATGTGGCCGCAACTCAGCTGAGCAAGCCGGGATGCTGCTGCCTTCGATGCTCTTCAGTTTGTCGAACGGTCGCATGGAATTCGATTTGCGGTTATACGTGCGATTGACAACATCGAATGGGTAGTTGTTCAGCGTCGTGGTCTTTTTCGCACCGTGCATGAGGCAAACATTTCATCGTCCGGCTCTTTGTAGCCGAGGGATGAAAAACCCCGAATGAACTTGTCGTGGGCACACATTATATCATACGGCCGTTTCTTCCCTTTCCTTGCGAATGCTGATGTGTAGTCACATCCTGTGAATGCATGCAGGCCAGGCAGAGCTGCGCACACATCCGGACCGATTTGCGCTGCTACATTAGTAACGTTCACGTAGCGTCGATTATCCTTACCAGACGTCCCAACTTCCATCCAAATTGTACATGTAAATGGATGAACATGGTGAAGGAGAATCACCGGTATGTTGGTGTCCGAGGCACGTACTACAATGTCGCCATCTTGACAATCAAGGTCAGCCACTGTCAAATGGAAGCACAATCTCGTGTCTGCCTCTGGGTGATTACAGAACAGATCTTGAATTAATTCTTTCTGCACTCCACCGTTCACAACAGAATACGTGGCACATTTACCGTTGACACCGAGGAAAACGATTCTTCCTTCCAGAATGTGTAGGTACTGCTCCCCAGCCCAGTCATCCATCATGAATTCCGGTAGACCTCTCTTGAAGGAACTCGATACACTGAGCGGTACACCTGCGGTACACTGAGCAGAGAATTCTTGATGACAATCGGGACACTCTTCCCTGTGCTGATATTGATTAGCGGCGCATCGGTATCGATGGCGAATGGATTTACCGACGAGACAATACTTGAGGTGATTCGCTTGAGATCCTCATTGTTGCGTTTGATTCTCGATGGACTGAGTTCCATTTGAGTGTCGCTATGATGTACCAGTCCGCCCATAGCTAAGGCCTCACTTGCAATTGCTGCAAGACTGCCCTTCGTGACACTCCAACGAACGCGCGCAGTGTAGTTGTTTGTCGCCAATGTGAATCCAGTCATCCTCGATGCTGCATCTGCATTGACTGTCTGCTCTAATGCGAGGTCAACTGGAAGGCGTGCAAACTCGTTATTGGTCCTTCTAACCGAGAACGCTCCAGCGTTCAGTATGTTCCTCAATCATGGATGCGTAATTTCTATATTCATGAGATCCAAGCGGTATTTGGCAATCCATCTCATGTAGTTCTGCCGGTTCATGCCGAAAACAAATCAGTCAGCTCAGTGAGTGCCATGGTGAATAGCTCAACGTCATTTTCACGGCATGCGCGGTCAACGATACGGTAGAGTTCGACAAGCTTCACATACATCATCCAGAACTGAGGTGTTGGTCCCTGAGTGCCCTCAAGAGTTTGGTTTGTATCATATGCCCTATAGACATCACGAAACGTATCGCTCTCGCATCCTGTGTCGATCTCCATTGGCGTGGTGAATTTGAAGACCTTTAGCTCATCAAGCACTTGATCTTTTTCCGGGTATTCAGAAAGAAACTGACGAAAGTGCAGGATCTCCCTGGCGAGGGCGAACATTTGGTGGAGGCGTTTGCACCGGTTGAAGTTGTAGCATTCGATAAGTCCTCTGAGGGAATTCGAAGCGAGCACCCCGGACTCGATCAATAGCTCTGGTCCGCCTGACTCAGCAATCATCTTTCCGATGGATCGAAAATGGCAGAGCTGGATGTGGAACATACCAAACATGATAAACATATCATCGAATTCCGGTTGATCAGTGACTTGGATTTTGTGTGCTTTTTTGGCAACATCCAAGTCACAAGTTACCAAGGCATACATCTGACCGCATTCCTCAGCACACCGTTTGCCGATACGTATAGTTTCGGCGACGACGTCTTCTTTCGTTGGTGCTTTGTCGAGATTTGGCATATAGTACACATTTTGCTTCAGCAACGCATCCTGATGAAATCGAGCGTTGAATCCTGACCACATCGGCATATCATTCGCTCCGAGACAGTGACCCATCATCCATACTTTGTCCAGTTTCTGGGCATGCTGCGTCAGGTCCGGAAGCTCGATATCAGTGAGTATGCAGTCGAACATATCCATCTTCGGTTTTTTCGATATGGGGGGATTTCCGCGGGTGGCAATACCAATTTCCTCTTCATTTTTCGTTATCTGGACCCTGCCGATGACATTGAAGGGGTCACGTTTGGTGCTGTCACAGTGGGCTGACGAACAGTCCGAATGGGAGGATCTGGATTTTCTATCGCTTCTACAAGCAGTGGATGATTTTGGTATAAGATACGCATTGTATCATGGAGCATATCAGACCCAGACAGCGTGTGGGCAAGTTCATCGTAGTTATCCCAAGCGTTACCCACAACAAGACCGTGCGCTGTGCCATCGGGAGCGCATTTGTCCTTCTCTATAATAGCGCTTGCCAATTCTGTCTCCAGCTCTTCTTCCTTGCTGTAACTGATGCCATTCCCGAATTTTTTGAGCACCTTGAGTATTTCCCAGCTACCGGTAAGGGATGTTATCAACATAGAGAGCAGGATGTGTTTTCGTGGCATGACTCTGCCATTGCGAACAATAAAGAGTGCATCTTTGCTTGCACACGTGGCTCTACATCTTACCGATTCAGAATGTGCCTCCATGTTGGGTCCGCCGAACAAAACTCTATAGAATGTTTCAACCAGTTCGGGGGATTTACCCTCCCCTCTAAGCAAGGAATCCATATCGAGTGGATCATTCAATGGTATTTTTTCCATCCGTTTCAATGCCATCCTCAACAACAATGCCACCGTGAATACTTGGCCTTCCGGCGATGATTTGAAATCATAGACAACCTTGATGGAGGCATAGTCTAAAAGGCTGCTGTGGACGATGGCTCCCGACTTTCTATTCTCAGGAGTGTACACGGTCACCCTTCCAACAAGATGTTTCCGCAGAAGCTCAGCGAGGTATGAAGTACTACTGATGGAAGACTCCTCGCCGAGTTCATCACAAATGTCTAAGTACCGATCGTAGATGGATTTGAGATACTCTGGACGACTACCAAGAAGCACGTTTGCCTTGACATAGGCAAGAATGTCGCCGAAGGCACGTTTTGCCTTTTCTGATAAATTGGAATCCTTCGTTTTTGATCTCAGCGCAGCTTTGAGTCTCTGATTCCTACAGCTGTGGTGAAACTTCGCCTCTTTTGCGATCAAATCGATACTAGCTATCTTTTGCAGTACGTGAGATTCATTTAGGATCTGTGCTGCATCCCTTATTTTCTGTTCTGCTTCCTTGGTTTGACAATTTCTGAGGCCCTCCTTCCCCCCATCACTTAGAGATTTACACACTTTATCACAGTATAGACAAATAGCCAGAAGAAGGCCAATGCGTGACTGTGTTGGTGACGTTGCTGCTGAACGCAGCTGCATAGTGCGCACAGCTTCATGTTGATTAGCAACAAGCGTTGAAGATGGAACGGCTGTGGAATTTTTATAGCACTTACTGTGATATCCGTCGAGTTGATCGGGGGTTTCTGGCAGGTTGTCTATCACGAGGCGATATTTGGACTCTGCGAACTTCGTCATTGTCCTACTTTCGGCAGCTTTGCGAACCGTTATCCATTTCTCGTCTGTCATTTTCATGATTTTGCTTGCTTCATTTAGGATAACGTGGATGATACATTGCTGTGGTTGAACCGGCGCAGTAACAGTGCAGTTATCATCTGTAAAAGAAATAGGAGACGAGATTCAAAGGTCATTCTGTGAAAATATAACATGACCTGAAAATATCTGACAGACCTGTTCGACGAATGGTTGAACTTCTATGTTTTTGTCACTCCCAGGGTGCCGCCATCTTGTGAACATGAATTCGATGGATATAACTATAAGAACGATTCGGTGATCGTATTGCGATGCTAATATTACAAGCAGCAAGAAAAGCAATGGAAACTAAAAGACGCGAAGGTAAAGAGGAAAAAGAAACTTACCCTCGACTTCTGGTCTCTCAGTTAAATTCTGTGAAGGTGGAAATGCTGACGTCTCTGTGTCCACGTTAGCAGCCATTTCAGGCGACTCTTCTGGATTCATTTCGTTTGCAGGCCAGAAAGGCCTTGAGGTGGCAGCGCGGTTTCACTTCGACTACCGTCTTGTCTGCCAAAGCATCCCACTTCTGTATACATGGGCCTAGCTACAGCTTTTGGCGCTGGTCATCGGAGACGTGGCGAAAGACAAGTGGAGATTATTCTGGTCTTATTTAATTTGTTTATTTGTACGGTGATACACCGGCAAAGTTCATATAAACTTTAAGCATATACCGGATGTGTAGAGGATTTCTCAGTTTGCGAATCATCTCATTGTCAAGGTCGGCCCGGAAAATGCTACCTGTACTGGTAGAAGTGGATCTCGAAAAAGTGAAAAATTTTAATCATGTCCCACAAATTTATATTTTTCTCATCTATTTCCGAATTTATATCTACGCCTCCGGAGCGTATTCTACATTCATTAAACGGTTGTCGATGAAGACAACGCAATGGAACCAGGCATTCGGAATGTGCTTGTAATTTGTAATCCAGATGCTTTTGGAAGACCCTTGCACCCTAAAGACCCTTCTTATCCATAAACCCCAGACAAAAATCGTTCTTAAGTGATGAATTTAGTTAGTGGATGGGTAAAGCAATCTTATGAGATCAGAATGAGTGTTGGGCACCAAATTGAGATTGAACCCTTCATGAACCCTTCACTAGTCCTTTCTTATTCATTAACCCCAGGCACTATGGTTTCTTAAATGGTTACAATTAATGTTTTTTGTAACTATCTATAGACCCCCGTCATGTAAATGAATGGGCATCAGCTCAATCAAATTATTTTTCCAAGGGGTATTTAAAGACCCCTGAGCCCTTAGGACCCTTCTTATCCGTAAACCCCAGAGAAAAATCGTTCTTCAGTGATGTATTTAGTTGGTGGATGGGTAAAGCAATCTTATGAGATCAGAACGGGTGTTGGGCGCCAAATTGAGATTGAACTCTTAATGAACCCTTAATTAGCCCTTTCTTATCCGTTAACCCCAGGGATTAAAACTTCTTAACAAATATAATTAAAACACATCTCACACTATGTGTCCAAATACCGAAGGGGCAGTTTGGGCGCAATGTTTAGATTGGAAGGGCGAGAAGGGTCGACTTGAAGTATCAAATAATCCTTAACCCCAAGAAAGCCGCACTTAAGAAATCACTTTTGATAAATCGGATGGTTATCACTGGCCAATGAGATCAACGAACCTTTTGGGCGCAACTTTGAGAATGAAGCTC
>NC_140967.1:42221687-42231687 GCF_056783735.1 Eptatretus burgeri
TCCCCCGAGACCCCGATTTTTTCATGGTGTGAACAATCTTTGGTACACCACAGGTGATGAAGGTGGTCGTCAAGTTTCATAGGAATTGTGTGTGTAGTTTCTGAGAAAAAAGCAAATTCTTCTTTTGGGGGAAAACCCCTCCCCGTACACCCTCAGATGCCGATTTTTTGTTTTTATAGTGTGACCACTCTTTGGCACATCACTGGTGATGAAGGTTGTGGTCACGTTTCATCGAAATTGTGTGTGTAGTTTCTGAGAAGAAAGCAAATAATTATTTTGGGAGGAAACCCCTATAGACCCTCTAAGGGCCCGATTTTTTTTATGTCATGAACAGACTTTAGTACATCATAGGTGATGAAGGTGGTGCTCAAATTTCATCAGAATTGTGTGTGGAGTTTCTGAGAAGAAAGCAAATGCATATTTTGGGGGGCAACCTCCTTTACACCACCTCAGACCCCAATTTTTCTAATGTCATGAACAAACTTTGGTACATCATGGGTGATAAAGGTTGTGGTGAACTTTTATTGGAATTGTGAACCTGGTGTTGGCTCAGTGGTTAGGGTGGTGGCTTGGGATCCCAGGGTGCTGAGTTCAAGCCCCGTTGGCTGCTGAATACACCAGGGAGTTTGACTCAGCCTGTCATCCTTTTGAGGTCGGTGAATTGAGTACCAGTTCCAGTGTGTGCACTTAATGTCATGAACAAACTTTGGTACATCATGGGTGATGAAGGTTGTGGTCAAGTTTCATCAGAATTGCTTGTGTAGTTTCTGAGAAGAAAGCAAATACCTATTTTGGGGGGCAATCCCCCATAATACTCAATCAGGGCCCAATGTTTTTTTAAATTCCATGAACAAACTTTGTTACATACAGGGTGATGAACGTTGTGGTGAAGCTTCATCCAAATCGTATGTGTAGTTTTAGAGAATAAATTGCAAATATTTGTGGACGGACGGACAGACTGACCGATTGACTGAATGACTGACTGACAAACGATGCACCATCCCATAAGCTGCCCAGAGCTACATTCCAGGTGAGCTAAAAACCAGACAGTCCTGTCGAAAACCAGACGTCTGTCAACGCTACCTGGATGTACGCACGCACACTTGCCTCCAAGCCGATTTTCCAGGGTTCAAATCCCGACCCAGTTATAAACTGTCATACCGGTGTTTCATAGGCAAGGCGATTCATCAATGTGTATGCTATCCCTGGGATGGACTTTAAACTGGGAATTTCCATCTGCGAGCATTAGATAGTGGATGTTAAAGATTGCATGGTGTCCTTCCTGAAGAGTAGGTGAGCTATTGCTGGCACCCTGGCCAAATTCCAAATTCCTGCCCAAATTAACCTTTTCTTGTCAAGTACTTTTTTTTCTAGTCAAGTCAGTATGTTTGGTGAAGTACTTGTAAAGCTGTTTTTAAAAAGTGTAATTCCTCGAGATGTTTGCGTTGTAAAGTTTTTAGACCTTGTGAAACTTTTGTTTGTCACGTGACAGGTAAGACTTTTGTTGTTGATTATGAATGTTTGTTGGGATGTAAATCAAAGTACATTATTTATCTTCTCACTTGTGGATTGCAATATGTTGGTAAAACTTCTCAATATTTACATAGACGTTTGAATAGACGTAGGTCTGCTGTATCGCCTGGGATTGACATATTTATGTAATAATTTCGATGAAGTTGGGCATGCTTTTAGTAGTTGTTACCTCTGCCACAGAAGGTGAAGGAGGTCATGTTTTCACCCCTCTCTGTTACTTACAAAATCGAAGATTTTCAAAGTATATTGGTCAGTGGATTTTGTTATTCTGTCTGTCTGTCTGTCTGTCTGTCTGTTGGTGTTTGTCTGTTTGTCTGCCTGTTTGTCGCCCACAGGTCAAAATTTTAAACCAATCTTCATGAAACTTCACCACATGGAAGAGTTTGTCATAAGGAAGAAGCCTATTGTTTTGAGGTCAAAAGGTCAAAAGGTCAACATAGGCCAAATGCCAACAACTTAGGTGTGATTTCTAAAGTCCTCAATTTTCATCTGATTCACGTGGAATATGTAGAGGATTTACATTTCAGGTCATTGAATTCAACCAGCCAATTATTTTTTGTGGTCATTGTCGACCAAACGGTCAACATAGACCCAAGGTCAACAACGTAGGTATTTCTAAAATCTTCAATTTTCATCCGATTGACTTGAAATTTGAAGCGGGTTTATATTTTAGGTCACTGAATTCAACTAGCCTATTGTTTTTGAGGTTAAAAGGTCAATATAGGCCAAAGGTCAACAACTTAGGTGGGATTTTTTAAATCCTCAACTTTCATCCGATTGACTTGAAATTTGAAGAGGATTTATATTTTAGATCACTGATTTTAACGAACTAATTATTTTTCAGGTTAACGGAGACCAAAAGGTCCACATAGGCCAAAAAGCCAATATAGGCCAAATTTCTAAAATTGTCAATTTTCATCCAATTGCCTTGAAATTTGAAGAGGAGTTGCATATTTTGGTCATTGAATTCAACCACCAATTATTTTTGAGGTCAAATTTAGTTTATGAATTTTGCAAGTATTGTGCTCTGCACGACGTCTTCTTGTTACTTCACGAAATCTACGATTTTGTCAAGTATGTTGGTCGGTTCAGTTTGTGAGTTTGTTTGTTTGTTTGTTTGTGCGTATGTCTCGCTCTACAGGTCGCATTTCGAGTCGGAATGTCATGGAACTTCACCAATGGACTTATTGGCCACCAGAATAGAACCCTTTAACTTTTGGCATGTCAAGGTCAAAGGTCAAGGTCAGGAAAAATTCCTGAAAATCGCGAAAATCCGTATCTTTTAGCATGGGCCGATTTTCAAAAATTAATGTCTCTCCCAAATATTAACGGATTCTTTTCAAATTTGAAACACGGACGTAGGAGGGGAGTATCTTTGACTGAATTAAAAATGGGTCACATCCGTTACGGATTATGGAGGTGACAGGTATTTAAATTTATTTTTTTTGTTTTTTTGTTTGTTTACCCTAAAAACTATGTTTAACCCCAAAAATACCTATTATCACTCAATATTCTCGATGGTACGCGATCTTGTTGAATTTCGTCAAGTCCTGGCCCTATGGGCCATTTTTATTTGTCTGTTTGTTTGTTTGTGTGCAGGATATCTCAAAAAGTTGTGTACGGATCTGGATGAAATTTTGTGTACAGGTTAGGTGTGTGACAAGGACGAACTGATTAGATTTCGGTGAATATCCGGATCCGGCTCCAATAATTTTTTGATCGATTCTTCACCATTGAGAGATCGGGCCAAAAATGATAGAGAGTATGATATCTCAAAAAGTTGTGGACGGATTCGGACGAAACCTGGTGGACATGTTGGGTGTGTGACAAGAAAGAATTGATTCAATTTTTGTGAAGATCCGAATGCAGATCTGGATACGAGAATTATTTTATTTCAAATTGATTCTTCACCTTTGAAAGATTGGGCCAAAAACGATATATGGCATGATATTTCAAAAATGTATTGGGCCCGATATGTTCTCGTGGATCATGCATTGCATGGCGGAGATATGCGCTCTACCGAGCGCCCTTCTCGAAGAAAAATGTATTGGGCCGGATATATTCTTGTGTATCAGGCATTGAGTGGTGGAGGTAGTTGCTCTACCGAGTGCCCTTCTTGTTCTATTCAAATTATAGACTCAGGTAACATTGATGACTTTGATAATAAAGAGTAGTGTAATGTTGAGCTAGGACGCAAAGAGGATTTTTGGATCAGGACACTATTTGCGATCTATCCTTTGGGCCTTAATGACAGGGTACAAGGTACTGGGTCAGTTTCTCAAGGTAATGTTTTCAGTAACGAGTATTTTGCTAATCCAATCAGGAGACCTAGAGGTCATAGGCATCGTAGTCGGTGTCATATGGCTCCAAAAATGGAAATTTCAGAGATAATTGATAAACTTCAAGGTTTTTATGAAGGAAAGGTTTTTCATGACTTTTTTTTGTTCTTCTGAGGTCATGTTCCAAACGAGTCTTAGCTCATATTCTCCAGAGTTTCGCAGGTTCATACGACATGTGCTCGTTTTTGATCGAAGCTTTTTGTAGCACGTTTTTGTTGAAGAAGTATACTTCTAAAGCTGATATGAGCCACAAGTTCTTCGTTTGTGATTTTTTTCCAGCAAGCAGGTAGATAGGCTTCGGCTTCATTCTATTTTTAGGGATACTAGTGGAGAAAGTTTATTACCAGATAAAGTTATGGAGCAACTCCCATTGAAGGTTTATTGCACTTTCACTAAGACCAGAGGACAATCCTTATTCAATGATGGTACATTTCTTAAAACTCTTAGTATAGATTTAGTAAAGGACATTTTGGAAACTGTGCATGTTTGTCGTCCCCTTTTTTATATAATCCTTGTGGACACGTAGTTTGTGGGGATTTGAATATAATTAGTGTTAGTGAAATTAGGGATATTATGAAAATGGGAGCTCAATATAGGGAACCAGTAACTCAACCTTGGTGCTGCATTAGGTCTTCAATTGTGGATGCTGTCTCTAATTTTGTTAACAAAATGTGCACCAAGTGTCAGTTTTATGTAAACAGTTTCAATGCATGGTTTAACAGAGTTGTGGAAGTTCTGGACAATAGGATTAAGTTTTTTTTGTCGTCCGGGCTTGATTTCACTGGATCGGTCTAAAAAAAGTGTTGAATAAGCCGAGTGTTCGTAAAGACACTCCAGATCTCCATAACAGGTACTTAATAGTTCCAGCGGATAAGGCTGTTAATAATTTTGTTGTAGTTTGTAAAAGTTTGATGCAGAGGTTTTATTAAGAGAGTTAGGCATTGATACGGTTACTTTCACGAGTTTAGGAAATAGTACATATATTCCTTGTCATAAGTCACTCCAATATATTATCGCTGAGCATCAGAAAGTTTTTGTTAATAATTTCAGTATTAAATGTAAAGAGGCAATTCTTTGTATTCCTGGACTTTTCTGGATCCCTAAGCTTCATAAGAACATTTACAAGTATAGGTTTATAGCGGGTGCCAGACAGTGTTCCACCAAACAGTTATCGGTTATAGTTAACTCAGGCTTTCAAGTTGTTAGAGAACAGTTTAGGAAATATTGTTTTGCAATTGAGAAGAATTATAGTATTAACACTTTCTTGAGCATTAATTCTACTTAAGAATTCTTAGATAGGATTAGATGCCTCAATATCAAGTCAGTTGAAGTTTTTGATTTTTCAACTTTATATCCAAATTTGGATTTAGTCCAAGTGAGGGATTCACTTTTCAAAGTGATTGACAAGGTTTTAAACTCTTTTAATAAGTTTTTATGTGCCAAGTTTGATAGAGCATTCTTTTCTAAAAAGAAATAGTCAAGTTTTTATTGTTTTGATAAGCAGAAGTTAAAGGATTTATACTTTTTTATTTTATGTAATACTTTTGAGTCTTTTTGTGCGATAACGTTTCAACAGGTTTAGGGTATTCCCATTGGTGTGAATTGAGCCCCATACTGGGGTATATATTTTTATTTTCTGTGAATTTTCATTTATACAGAAACTGATGAAGGAGAAAAAATTATGATTAGCTAAAATATTATCTCGAACATGTCGTTATATAGACTAGAAGCACCCGCTCCCTACGCGACCCATCAATGGGGTCATGTTATTATATTTATGCCTATTTTACTACAAGGTGTCCCAGGATTACACATCCAAAAAATGTTGCGATCGGTTCAGCCGTTTTTGCGGTACCTGGGAACAGACAGACGGACAAACAGTGAATTATAGTAAGAAGAAGATGATATTTGGATGGTTATCGATACCTTTTTGATAGACAGCTTTACAAGATATATCCAGATAGCCTGATTGCAAACAGGAGTGGTAATAATGGTGCAGTTAGAGCATATCTGGATGTGTTAGTTAGAGTTGAACAGAATGGCTTTAGTACAAGTGTATATCATAAAAGTTGAGATTTCAGTTTCCCTGGACTCTTGTACACCTTTCCAGGTAGCAATGTACCAATTAAAATGGGTTGCAATGTCTTTTTATCTCAGCTACTTCGATTTGCAAGAATTTGTTCAGTAAAGGATGATTTTGTGGAATGTGCTGAGAAGGTTTTTTCCATCATGTTAAACGGAGGAAATTTGGCTGATTGTTTGATCAGGTCTTGTGAGAATGTTTTTCTTTTTATCATCACCTTTTATTTAAGTTTGGTTGATTTTCGTGTAAACAAGTTCCGATTGCATTGCATTTGATAAAATAATAAAAATAAATTAATTATTTTAGTGAGGTAAATTCTTTAATTAATGTTATTGATCAAAATATATATATATATATATATATATATATATATATATATATATATATATATCAAAACATATGGAGTGTGACAAGCACTCACCCGATCCTCATTGGGGACATCGTTCAACACCAAAGCGTCACCTCCAACCCAGAGGCTTCAGCCCGGTGAATCTGTCAAACAGACAAATATTATTTGGTCATCATCAGTTAACCATCAAATGGAACCACCGATCAGGATTTCGGGCTTATTTGTCCTCATCAGAACGGCATACCAATAAATATCAAACCAATGATGACCACATTAGTCGTTTAAACATCAGGCACAACTCCTGACTATTATGGTGAGCATCGCCACGGATTATGTTTCACACAGGAAAACGATCAGCTTGTAAATCGAAACATGTAGAGTGTAACGAGCACTCCCGCGGTCTCCATTGGACTTTGTCTGACAAATGATGACCAAGTATTCTTTGTCTGTTTGATCGAGTCACTGGGCTGAAGCCTCTGGGTTGGAGGTGACGCTTTGGTGTAGGACTGTGTCCAATGGAGATCAGGTAGTGCTCATCACACTCCACATGTTTCAATTTACCCGCCGATCGCATCACGTGCCTTCCAGTTGAATGGTTTGTATAAGCGGGAGCAATCATCTGGGTGACAGACGGACGGTTGTTCTTTGCAGATTATGCGGTTTTACCGTGTGAGACATAATCCGTGACGATGCTCAACCATAATAGTCAGGTGGTGTGTCGGATGTATATATGTGCATACATACAATATATATATATATATATATATATATATATATATATATATATATATATATATATATATATATATATACATATATATACATATATATATATATATATATACATATATATATATATATATATATATATATACATATACATATACATGATATTTAGATTAAAAGAAAAAAATTATTTGTAAAATACATTATGAATAAACATTAATATAATTTCTTGGTGGTTGTGAAGACACACAGTGCTGCATGTTAAAATCGGCAATTAATGACAGTTTCAATATTTGAATGACAGTTTGAGTCGATGGTTAGATGGAGGTGCTGTGTAATGGACATGTCTGCAAGGTCATGTGCTTATTGCTTAATATATAATCATATAAAGTGGTGTATGATTGAAGTTATTCATCGGTAGTAACACTTTAAATAAGAGAAATAATAAAATAAGTTTGAATCAGGATATTGCATTGCTGGTTTCATTGACTGTCTGGACACAACTTTTGGTTGGAGGTCCATTTGATGTTGAGTAATCTACTGATGTGGACCTGCGACCGGGGTTGTGGATCTGCCGTTTGGAGAGGTTCTGGGCTGAAAGGATTGAAACCTCGATGCCAGCTGATCCCGGCAGTTGGAAAATCAGTCGAATGCTCATAAGTTCAGGTTATAACTTCAAATAAAATAGCTTTTGTCAGTACTTACCAGTACGTAATATATTTGTGTTTGTGTGTTTATGTACGTATGTTTGAATGTATAGGTGTGGAGGTGTGGGGTGTGTATGTGTGTGTTCTGACTGGCTTCCTTCTTGGGACTACAGTGCAGTAATTGGTCTTTATTTTAACTTAGTTGAACGTCAGACCTAACAAACCGCTTCGTGAAAGATTTCGCCCAAGCTTCCCCTGGCCAACCCCACAAGAATATGAGAATAATTCTGGCTGTTAAATTAGGAGGTATTGCTCGTAAAGAATACATTCATCCATAGAGGGCGCTGAAAGCGAATCATAAAATATTTTCAACAATTTGTTGTACTTCTGACAAGTTTAACCAGCCTTGTGTTGGCTTAACGATGAAGCTGGCTGGCTTAAGATCTTAAGGTCTTGAGCTCAAGCCCCTGTCAAACCCATTGAAATAACACCAGGTGGGTGAACTCAGCCTGTCATCCTTCTGAGGTCTGCAAATTGAGTACCAGCTTTATATTGGTAACGTGGGCACTGCATCAGCTGCACAGCCGCGCTTCCAGAAAATGATGCAACCAGCAGCCACAGGCTCCAAACGAAACAACAACAACCAGTTTAACCATAACCTCAGCACTGACGATCAACAGCAATGTCTGTAATCAACTCACGACTTTCTAAGACTGTTCATTGCAGATCCAGCCGACTTTACCCACTGATCATGAAACGTGGTTTCACCACTGGCATCCTGAAACCAAACTGGTTGGAATCCATGCAAAAAGAAGCAGAAGGTAGCCGACCACCCAATAGATTTTGCCCCATCCCTCAGCAGGCAGGATCACGGGCTCAATTTTCTGGAATGCTGAGAGAATCCGAATTTATTGTCTGCCTCACAAAGCGATAATCATTACACCATCCTCATACAAAGATTGTGGCAGACTATCAAGGACAAGCTGCGAGGGATGTTCACCAAAAAATGTGCTCCTCCTTCACGACAACATCAACATGCCTGTGCACAAGGCCTGTATTCCACAGACTGCGACTGTGTCCATGACTGTGGTGTTGAAGTCCTACCTGCGTGGCCCCAATTTGCCAACACTGAGGAAATGTCTGGAGCAACCAAGACATGACTGAAGGAGCAATCTGAAAATTTATAATTTACCCTCATGTCTGATCGGACGCTGCAGAGGTGGCGCACTTCCGTTTGAGTGATCTAGCTTGGGTTTGTCAGATTGGTTCGTCGTCTTGTTTGTCAGATTTCTGTCAGATTGTCAGATTGGTTCTTCGCAGTCTGGGCGTTGCATCACAAAGTGTGACGTCCATCCGTTATGTCGTTAAGCTGGGGGTCCCATCTGCTAGCATTCATTGCTAAAAGAGCCCATATCATCAGAAGGAACCTGAACGAGCAAAAAGCAAAGATGAAGTCATCAGGAGGAACCTGGATAGGATTCACATTTCAGCTGTTACTCCTCTACCCTCAAACCCATCCAGGCACAGCCAAGTGAGCCTTATTAAAAAAAATAAAATAAAAAGAACCCATATCAAAAAAATCAAATAATTCTGGCTGCCAGACCATGTGTCTGATCAAGTTGAAATTTAAAGCAAATATTCCCCATCACTGCTCAATCATAATTGTGATGTTTCACATCGATTGATGAAGTTGTTCCAGAGAAAACATTATTTCTTTTTTTTATCCAATATGGCTGCTAAACCATCCGACATCAATTAATTATTCCTGAACAAACTTGTACAGGCATGCCTTGGGGAACATTCGTTTGAGGTTTCTCCTCAATCTGTCCAGCCATTCTGGAGAAGATGATTTTTATACATTTTAGGGTAAATTCAATGTTGCTGCCAAACCATGTGACCGATGACATCATATGTACGAACCTTTTGTTCCTCGTGAATAGGTGGTCATATGTTAAGTTTCACCTCGATCTATTCAGCAATTTCAGAGAAGAAGATTTTTGCAAGTTAAAAAAAACAACAAAAAAACAATATGGCTACCAAATCATGTGACCAATGATGTCATCAAAAAACATTTTGTGGAGCATTTTATCCCCAGATGACCCTCAAAAATGTTCATACTGATCGGATGTAGTATTCTATATTTGCAATTATGATGTCATAACGAAGGCACCTATGATGTCATAAAAAAATCACACTCATTCATTCCCCATGAGGAGTACTTGCTGTGTGCCAAGTTTCAATTTTTTTTCCTTTCAGAGATACAGAGGTCCAAAGTTTTTCCGTTTTTCCAATTTAGTTCCCACACCACGTGATCTATGACGTC
>NC_140967.1:42241687-42268187 GCF_056783735.1 Eptatretus burgeri
TCTTTTTTTTTTTCTTTGATTCATCACCACCTGATCTATTGGAGGTTCATCCTTCAGGACTCATTGTGGGGGTTATGTGGTGATTATAGACCAGGTATTGTCCCAACAAGTTGAACATAGCTGCGGAGGTGGTGGAGTAAAGCCTAAATGGTGAAGACATGACGAGAACTAGTATAAATAACAAATTGGCTACATTTAGGAGCTGTCTGGGGTTCCGTGAAAATCCTGAAAAGAGCTCTTGGAGCAAAGATGTAGCACACAATCCCTGAATACGCTCGTAAGCCTAATAGTCCAAGAGCTATTTCAGGTAAGACCTCTAATTAAGGAATTATTTCAACCCACACCGCAGACAAGGTCTGAGCGCATATTTTGTTGGTATAAACGTCCCAGGACATGCCAAGGGAGGGTGTAAAGTCACATTGTGGAAAGTTTTGTTTTTTCGTATTGGCTATTGTTTGTGATTGGGGTGATACTCCAAGATGTAAAAGGATATGAACAGAAAGATAAACTGATTAACTGCATCTTAATGATAACTTCTTCTATTGTGGCAATAATCCATTAAAACGAGAGACCAATTCAATCACCGAAGGTTTTTAGTTCATATAATACACGTATTCATTACCGATGCTCTGCTGGTCCTCAAATGGCGGACTTTTAAATTGGTCCGCATGTCTGTTAAAAAATTTGTATTTGGGATAACCCGTGTTCTCCTTTCCAGATTCTAACCATATTGTGCATGTATACAGTATTGTTAAAGGACTGAGATGGACATGCACACAAATGTTGGTACCATCGAGTTCAAAGTCAAATGTCAGTTTCACACAGTGATGAAAAATGCACTGGCTATGATGACATGTCGCGTCTTGTACAGAAGGAGGAGTGTCGTTACATTTTGACCTTGCCGTGTATGTTAAGGCAAAGGAGATCCGGTGGAGAACACCGGATGAGTTTTCTGACATTGTCTCCTTGGCAAAATGCATGAAAACTCTGGATTACAACATCTACTGGTAGAGTCTGGTCAGTGTCTATGGAACCAGTACGGCATCTTCTCTTTTGCGTAGAAAGTCCTATAATTGTGGAGTCTGAGCCCACAAGGTTCCGATGGAATGTATGTTCTGTCTACAGTGACATGCCTTCATACGGTGGTTGGGATTGAAAATTGAACACCCAGTGAATTCGGAGTTACCGAGACAGAGGTGATGGAGCAGTGAGGTATTTAGTAAGTACGGTGGTTCCAAACTTTTTGAGGCCCACGACAGCGGATTCAAATAACTCCTGGCTCCCTCCCATTTTGTTAAGCTGGGATCATGTTTACATTAGCTTTAATCAACAAATTATCTCGATCAAAGTCTATCAACATATTGCGAAGAGACAAGCAACCATCAAGTTCAATAAAATACACTGAGAATTGATACAAAAGTTATCTGACAGTATTGAAAGGCAATCAAGTGATATAAAAAGCAAACACCATGACAAAATTAAAGTAAAGATACCAACTGATGTCAGAGATAAATAGCAATAACATAAAGCTTCCAAAGAAGAAGAATATGATATCATTCTATTGAGATGCTTGTGCCTGCTTCTTATGGAAAGCCTGCCATTTCTAGGGTTTGTGGTGGAGAGTACATAGTGCATATAATTTTCAACTTCCAAACGGTTTCTTGCCTTTGTCTTGATTTGCAGAAGTGCAGGAATTCCAGGCTCACAGATATGTGGAGCTAAAAGGGAAGAGCATTTGCAGGGCAGGCTTTCCAACTCTTGGATATGAGTCATTGACTGGCCAGAATTCTTCCGTGGAACGCTCTTTGAATATCTCCTTTGATCATGAGTCATTTTTTCAGTTCCAATAACTCGTCCTGATCTGGGACTGGAAGTTAATCAGATCTAAGGGAGAATGGATTTCTTGCCAATTTGGTCATTTGTAAATGCTATGGTCTGTCTGCAAGTATATTTACCAACGCCACCGAAGGTGGACCGTTGGAAGTTGTGTATTCACTGTGTTGTGTGTTTTTTAGTGTCTGTGAGCAGGATATCTGAAAAAGTTTGGACGTATTTGGACGAAGATTGGGGGACATGTTGGGTGTGTTATAAGGATTAGATGATTATATTTTGGTGAAGATGTGGATCTGCATATGAGAGTTTTTATTGTTATTATAATTTGATTTTTTTCAAAGTTAATCTTCACAATTGAGAGATAGGGCCAAAAACAATGCATAGCTTATTTCAAAATATTTTGCATGGATTCGAATGAAACTTGGTGGACAGATTGTGTGTGACAAGGACGACTTGAGTAGATTTCGCTGAGTTTCCGGATCCGGATCTGAATACTATAATTTTTAAAGTGATGATTCACAATTGAGAGATAGGGCCAAAAACAATACCGTAGATAACACGATATTTCAAAAAGTTGTGGACATGTGATGACAAAACTCGGTGGATGAGTTGGTTGGGTCACAAGAACAAGCCGATTCGATTTTGGTTAAGGTCCGGATGGAGATCCTACCCATCGGTGGACACAAAATGTAAACTGTTCAGCCTGTTGGAGGTACATGCTCTACCGAGTGCCATTCTCGTTACCGTCGCCGGAGGAGAGGGTATTGCATTTGTGTCCGTTTGTTTGTTTGTTTGTTTGTCCGCACAGAACTTTGGTATTTTTCTCTGTAATTGTTTGTCGGATCGAGACAAAATTTTCACCATCAGAGTGACTGCTCATGCAGAATATTGTATTGATAATTATGATGTCATAGGTCATGTTGTGTGGCAGCCATGTTGGAAAAACGGCAAACTTTGGACATCTTTATCTGAAACAGCATCAAGGAAAAAACATTGAAACTTGGCACATGGCAAGTACTCCTCAAGGGGAATGTTTGATTTTTATTTATTTATTTTTCTGACGTCATCGGTGCCTTCGTTATGATGTCATAATTGCATACGTAGAACGCCACATCTGATCAGGATGAATATTTTTGAGGGTTATCTCGGGATAAAAGGGTCCACTGAAAAAAAAAATCGATGATGTCATCAGTCATGTGATTAAGCAGCCAAATTGATTAAAAAAAAAAAACACCTTCAAAAATCTTTTTTTCTGAAATGACTGAACAGATCGAGGTGAAACTTTACACATATGACTGTGTATCCATGAGGAGCAAAAGGTTCACACATATGATGTCATAGGTCACATGGTTTGGCATCCATATTGGATTTACCCGAAAACCTCTAAAAATTTTCTTCTCTAGAACAGCTGGAAAGATTGAGGGGAAACCACACAAATGTTGCCCAAGCCTTGGTAATGCCAGGGTATTCATAAATAATTGATGTCACATGGTCTGGCAGCCATGTTGGATTGAGTGAAAATCTTAAAAAAAAATTATTTCTTTTGAACTGCTTAATCAATCGACATGAAAGTTCATCATGATGATCTGGTAGTGATGGGGAATATATGTTTTAAATTTCAACCTGATCGAACGCATGGCCTGGCAGCCAAAATTATTGAAATTTTTTGAATCTAGGTTCTTTTTATTAATTTTTAATTTTTTTATTATTATTTTTAATATGGCTCACTTGACTGTGCATGAATGGTTTTGAGGGTAAAGGAGTAGCAGCTGAAATGCAAATCCTATCCAGGTTCCTCCTGATGACTCTATCTTTGCTTTTTGTTTGGGTTCCTTCTGATTACTCAAATGCAGGACTGTACCTACATATTTGGTCTTTCATTTGATTTGAATTGAATTTACTTTTATCCCATTCTGAATTCATTTGAATAATAATAAATGTCATGGGCCAAGGTCCGGTGTCCGATCAAAGCCGGACATCTTGGTACCCGGTCATCACTGCTATCAGTTATAAAGTGGCAGTTCTAGTTATGTCTCATTAATTATGTAACACACCAGCACAAAATACACTACACAAAACAAGTCCTGGTGAGGGTCTGCAATCTCTGATTGCTCTTTTTCTTGTTTGTATTTGAACTTGTTGGAACTTGTATATTAAATAGTTCATAATTGAAATTCAACTTCATTGCTTTTGTTGTAATTCAATAACTTAGCTATCCATTGCTCTTATTAACATTCCTCCTTCACTTGCTTTGGCATACTCTTGATAATTTAAAGTTTTGTCGGGCTGAGTTGGCGAAGCCTTATGATTGGACAAATTGGCATTCGGAACTTGCAGCAACAGAAATGAGACGGGGCGTTGGAGACTGACGATTGGGAAAAGGGAAGTTATGGATTATTGTTGACGACTTCTCATTGACTTCTGTACGATTTTTATTTTTTTTTCTACCACAAGGAGGTACATAAACTTACTCAGAAGTCACCTTCTTATACCTTCTTATACAAGTTATACAGTCAACCAGATTGACCACATCATCATTAACAACAAATGGTGAAGATCTCTACAGGACGTATGCACTTTTCGTGGTGCTGATGCGAGCAGTGATTACTATCTAGTTGCAGCAAGTATCAAGCTGAAGCTCCAAAAGGCAGAAACATAGAGTCAAGGTAGAAAACATCTAGACATTGCCAAACTGAAGTCTCAAGACAACAGAAGAGACTTTGTCATGGAATTGAGAAATCGTTTTAGGCCACAAGTTGCTTTAAATGAGGAAGAAGACCACAATGTTTCGAAGAAATAGGATACCATGAAGGAGGTATATAAAGAAACCGTACAGAAAGTCATTGGTTTTAGAAATAAGAGATATAAAGAATGGTTACAACTGGGGACATGGAAGAAAATTGATGAAAGGAAGCAGTTGAAGGAAAAGCTGTTGAGCACCAATTCACTTAGGCACCAGGAACAGGCCCAGCACGCCGACGAGGCCAATGGTAAAGAAGTCAAGAAGAGTACACGCAAAGACGAGAGATCATTTTTGGAGCTGTTAGCTGGTGAAGCTGAGCAGGCTGAAGTAAGGGGTGAGATGAGCATCGTGTATAAGATCACCAAACAGCTGTGTGGTAAAAACACCAAGCACTCTACCCCTGTGAAAGATAAAAGAGGGAATGTCATATTAACAGAACTTCAACAAGCAGCAAGATGGGTTCAACACTTGCATGATGCCTTGAACAGCCCAGAGCCAGATGAAGCAGCTGACCTCTACCAGCAGAGGACATCCTAGGATCAACATTGAGCCACCTTCTGAAGAAGAAATAGTCAGAATTGCAATCAAAGCCATGAAGAGTGGAAAAGCCCCTGGCATTGATTCCATCCATGTTGAAATGTTCAAAGCTGACAGCACTGCCACAAGGGTGCTCACTGACCTCTTCAGGACGGTTTGGACTAAGGACGCTATCCCCGATGACTGGACAAAAGGCCTTATTGTCGAGTTACCCAAGAAAAGTGATCTTGATAACTGTGACAACTAGTGGGGGATAAAACTACACTCGATCCCCAGCATGGTTCTTTTGTCGGATACTCCTCATGTCATCAGCAGGATTGACAAGGTTATTGACATCAAGTTGAGATGGGAGCAAGCAGGATTCAGAGCAGGAAGAAGGTGTATCGACCAAATCCTTTCATTACGTAACATCACTGAATAATGCTTAGAATGAAACACACCTCTTTATATCAACTTCATTGACTTCCAGAAGCCATTTGATAGTGTACATCGAGCGAGTCTGTGGAAGATACTAAGATCTTATGGAATTCCACAGAAGAAGGTTACCCCAAGAAGCAAATTCTATGAACACTTTGAATGCAGTGTCATCATGAACGATTCCCTGTCGGAGTGGTTCCCGGTAGAGTCGAGAGTTCACCGAGGTTGTATCGTATCACCGACCCTCTTTCTGATTACTATTGACTGGATCATGAGGAACACCATATCAGATAGACATGGAGGTATCCAGTGGACCGTTTCTACCAAATTTGAAGAACTGGACTTTGCTGATGATTTAGCTGTTTTGTCATCTAAGGAAATACACATTTATAAGAAAAAACAAAAACGAAACCTGTCAGGCTTGCTAGCTTTTCCAGAAGGACATATCTCAATGTTAATACCACCAAGACCAAGGTGATGAATATCAACACCACACCTCCTATATCCATTACTGTAAATAGAGAAGTCTTAGAGACTGTAGAGGAGTTTACATACCTGGGCAGTCTCATCAGTCAAGATAATGGAGCCAAGAAAGACATCAAGGCAAGAATCTGCAAAGCTTGCAATGCTTTCGCTCAACTCAATTATATCTGGAAGTCGAAGCAGTGCAACATGAAGACAAATATAAAACTTTATAACAGCAATGTCAAGTCTGTTCTTCTATATAGCTCCTGTGTGCTGGCGAGTAATTAAGTTGGATATGAGCAAGGTGGAGTCTTTCTACAATGGATGCCTTCGGATATCAATAAGATATCCAACAAAGACTTGCATGAAAAAAACTGGTTGCCACAGCATTGCCATTGAAATCGAGTGTTGCCACCTCTGATGGCTTGGCCACATGCTTGGAATATCCCCTGACCGAATTCCTAATGTTGCTTTGGGATGGACATCATCAGGAAGGAGGAAACCAGATAGGCCAAAAACCAACTTGGCATAGGACTATGGTCACTGATCTGGAGGAGATGGGTCCATCATGGTGTGAGGCACAGAATGTAGCTCAGGATAGAGATAAATGATGAAAGCTTGTAGCAGCTTTATGTCCCGTTGGGACGAAGAGGATAAGTAAGTAGAACATTTTGATTGAATCAAAATGTTCTACTAACAACATGAATCGACTGTTGGAGAAGCACCCTGATGACCATGTGATGATTAGATTTTGGTGGACATATCCTTCAATGCTACAAACTCCTGTACTCTCACTCTGTCTCATCATAAAGATGGAGTTGTGAATCGTTCAGTCATCCTCCTGCAGTTGGGTTGCTTTTTTTTTTTTGAGGAGATTGGTGGCAGGATTTGCACTCTAGCCGCCGTAAAACCCTTTACTCTGCAAAGCACAAACCAACAAAGAAAATTGAAAACCCGCTCCAGGAGAGGACTTCTTGTGCAGCTGCTCTCCACAGGGCAGCTCACCAGATGACGGGATTGGGGCAAAGCCTTCGGGACCCCCCACTTTTTGATGATTGGAGGAAAACCATGGGGTAACCTTCCTGGGTCAGATTGCGGTTGTGTCTGTCGGGGTGGTGCTGAGGTATCGTCCAGCAGACGGCAGTCTCCTTGGGTTAACCTGAGGCGGTCTCTTCGGGTGGGTGCCTGGAATGTTCCATCCCTAAGAGAGGATGATCATTTGTCTGTTACCATCTGAGCTCAAGCGTTTGAATATTGGCATTGCAGCACTCTCTGAGGTTCGGAGACCGGATAGTGGCGACGTCATATCTGTGGTTGATGAGAGCCCCAGGCAAGATATTCTTCTAGTCTTGGGGGATTTCAATGCATCGACTGGAACTGATAGGGATCATTATGAGACAGGTGTTTGTCCTGAATCAGAATAGCACTAATTTCCTTGACTTTTCAGGAAGTCATGGACTTGGGGTGGCTGGTTCATAGTTTCAGCACCCACAGGCTCATCTCTGGACTTGGTATTCCAACGCTGGTGGTGTGGCAAAGGAGATTGACCATGTGCTTGTTGATGATTGCTGGAGGATGATCCAGAACTGCAGGGTCCACCGGAGTGCTCAGTTCCTCAATACTGACCATAGGCATGTGGTCGCAACTCTGAAGTTGCAGCTTCAGTTTGGGAGAATTGTACCATTCCAGCCTAGGCTAGATGGTGGCAAGGTCAAGGATTAGAGGGTTGCTGAGGAGCTTGTGAATAGGCTGAGTGGACCTTTGGGGGGTCTGGGTGCTTTGGGGGGTCCTGAAGAGTTGTGGAGTGCCTGCAAGACTACAATCCTTGATGTTGCCGGTGGTATCTCTTGGAATTCACCGAAGAGCGAAGAACAATTTTATCTCTCAATGGACACTGTATACCATTGACCAGAGTTGCAGGGTCAGGCTTAATGGCAGAGCTGAGCTGTTCGGGGCATTGATGCATAAAACTGTACTTGCGCTGAGGGTGGACGAGGAGGCCTATGTGCGTTCTGTGAGGGGGTAGACTCACCTGTGGTCAAGTGATTCTTGCCCTGCGTACAGGGGAATAAGCGCATTACATTCCTCCCAGCATGTCCCTCGGTGAACTGCAGTTAGAGTGGAGGGTGTGGGCTCTTTATGGAGGAGTCCATTGTGAAGGCGCGCTGGGCCGGTTACTTTGAACGGCTGTCCTAGGCTGATCCACCAGCTGTTGAGTTGGATGTCAGGGGTGTTATTATCCCTATTGCTGACCCTCCAATCAACTGTGATCCACCTTAGTTTGTGGAAACACAGACTGCGGTGAACCTGTTGAAATGGGGTAAGGCTCCTGGGATCTGTGGCAACCATGCTGAACTTCTCAAGACTGGTGGGAATGCTGTACTCATGTCATTGCATCAGTTCTGTGCTCTGCCTGGAATACAGGCATCATCCCAACTGACTGGAAGAGGGACCTTGTTGTCCCTCTGGAAAGGGAAGGGTGATTGCCAGGACTGCAACAATTACCGAGGGGTGACGTTGATCTTGGTACTGGACTAGTTCTTCGCTCGGATAATTCTTGATGGAGTTCACCACCATCTGCTTGTGCACCAGCGCCAAGAGCAGTCAGGCTTTCCACCACAGGTCAACGATTGACCGTATCCTTGCTCTTCGGCTCCTCAACGAATGCAGATGAGAGTTTTGGAAGGGGTTGCTTGCAGCCTATGTTGATCTCTGCAAAGTATTCGATTCAGTGAATTGAGATGCCCTCTGGAAGACTCTTGGTCTTTGTGGGGTGCCACCGAAACTGATCAATCTGATCTCTGAGCAATACTCTGATACGGAGAGTGCTGTGAAATGTGGTGATACCATCTCTGACTTATTTCCAGTTGTTACTGGAGTTCATCAGGAGTGTGTACCCACCCCAACACTTTTCAGCGCTTGTATGGACTGGATTCTAGGGAGGATGTCTGAGAGATCAAAGCTGCAGTGCATTGTTTGTGATTGTCAAAATCTCTGAACTTCATTTCGCAGATGATGCAGTCATGTTTGCGGAGACTTTGGATATCCTTTTGCGGGCCCTTGAGGTGCTGAATGAGGAGTCATTGCTGCTGGGATTATGGGTTCCCTGGGTCAAAACTAAGTTCCAGCCTTTCCATGACATCTTGGTTGCTGCTATCCTGTCTGTACCTGTTTGTGGTGAGGATGTTGAGGTCAAGGAGAGATTCACTTATCTTGGCAGTGATATTCATGTCTCTGCTGACTTTGAGCCAGAGGTCAATAGATGTCTGGGTCGGGCCTGGGGAGTCATGAATTCACTGTATCATGGGGTGTGGTGCTGTTGGTACTTGTGTAGGAGGATGAAAGTCCGAGTCTTCAGGTCCTTGTTGCTTCCAGTCTTGCTGTATGGATGTGAGACTTGGACTCTGACCAGGGACCTGAGATGGTGACTTAATTCTTTTGGTACGAGGTCTCTTCAGAGAATCCTTGGCAATCGCTGTTCGGACTTTGTGTCCAATGAGCGGTTGCTGAGAGAGACCCAAATGAGATTTGTTACCTACATAGTCCGTGACCGTCAGCTATGACTGTATGGACATGTGGCTCGTTTTCCTGATGCTGATCCTGCTCACCAGATTCTCTCAGCGAGGGAGTCTCGTGAGTGGAGGAGGCCAATTGGCTGACCATATGCCTTCTGGTTGCGGAAGTTTGTTCGGCATCTCAGGGAGATGGGGATGTGCCTGGCATCGACCTGGGGGATGGCCAGACGGAGGCGCCTGGAGTACCGGCAGAAAGTGGACGCAGCGATGCGCTGCTCCGGCGCATGCTCCCATACCTGACCTGACACCACCGTTCTTCCTTTCTGTCATTTTGATTATGCCTCCTGAGTGGCCACCACCCCTTCACCTTCTCTGAGGGCCAGTAGTTAATGCCTGGCCAGGTTTCACATGCAGTCACAGACGAAGTCGACTTTCTGGTCAAAATTTCGGCCCCGATTCTCACCCGAGGCGATTATTATAGTTGATGATACTTTATTTTCAAGTATAAATCCTCCCAAATTTCAGTTATTTTACCCTCGCACTGATCAGCACATTGTAGTCGTTTGTAAGCAAATTGATAATAATGTGTTTATATATCAGCTAATGATCACACTCCTTGGTAACCGATGTAAAGTTCCATTGACTGTAATTGCCATTCTGCTCTGCGTCTATATAAACTCTGGTACGGGAGTTTGGGAGATGTTGTCTTTGCAAATGATTTGACAATTGCCAAGCGTCTCAAGAAGGCCGTTTTTAATTCACTGGCATTTCCTGAGGGGGTTTCCTAGCTGCTCATTTTGATGAGTGCTGTTGCTGAAAATTGACAAAGCAAAGTAGGACGTCATGAAAGTGATGAAATGTAGTGATTTTTAAAATTACAAAACAGCATGTTCACCAGGATTTAATCACAGAGGGGTGGTTTGGCTGGAGGCAATTGAACATGAAGGTATTTGTCTCTGGGCAACACCCTATCTGTAGTTTATTTTTGAGAGCAGGCAGCCCCCTATCTTTATTGAAAGGCTCTCCTGGCATCAACGTTTGAGGACTGTGTCGGTCAGTTCTGGCTTGAGTGCAGCACCGAACCCAAAGCAGCACTTAATTTCAGAATCCTGCTGCTGAAGCTACCTAATGTTTGCCATTGTGCTGCCAGTCTATACACCATTAAATCGGTCTCGTAAAAACAAATCGTCAGCATTGGTTCCTTGGCTAATGCTGGTCCCAAGTTGAGGGTCATCATGCATGTAACATCACGATGCTTCCAGTGTGCCGTTCACATTTTCTTTTACGGTATTCTGAATATACTGCTAACTTTGTGAAAACAGCACCGAGTAGATTAACTGTAGATATCTGCATATCTGCTTCTAGGAAATTATTCGAGGCTCTCTCTCTCTCTCTCTCTCTCTCTCTCTCTCTCTCTCTCTCTCTCTCTCTCTCTCTCTCTCTCTCTCTCTCTCTCTCCCGCTCCCGCTCTCTCTCTCTCTCTCTCTCTCTCTCTCGCTCTCTCTCTGCGTCTCTCTCTCTGCGTCTCTCTCTCTGCGTCTCTCTCTCTCTCTCTCTCTCTCTCTCTCTCTCTCTCTCTCTCTCTCTCTCTCTCTCTCTCTCTCTCTCTCTCTCTCTCTCTCTCTCTCTCCCTTTCCCTTTCCCTTTCCCTTTCCCTTTCCCTTTCCCTTTCTCCTTACTAACCAAGGGTCATGTTTTCATAACATAGCTTAAGAAGGATTTAAAGTTTTTGGAGACTGACATGCAAAAATATACATTTTCTAAAATATCCCTCCAGTGACTACACACCCAATGTTGTTTTGCTTTGTAAATACAAAATCTAAAATGTTAGTTCAATCTTATATTATGCGGAGCATGGTGTATGTGAGTGCGTTAGCATGTTCAGCTGTCTCCCGTTGCGTTTGAAAGCTCCGCACGCAGGTAAAGTTCAAAATTCAACCAGAAGAGATGCATGACACCAAATGAGATAATACATTGTAAATGTATAAATACAGCATGGAATTGCAGTTTATTTAATAACAGTACGTTGATATACGACCTGGGCTGACAGGATGACCTCAAGGTACGTGCGCACCCTTCTAAGGTGTCTAGTCTGCTTTTGAATCTCAGCCGAGCTATAAACTGTCATCCCGGTGTTTCATAGACCGGGTGAATAATTGATGTGTGTGCGCCATCCCTCGGATGGATGTTAAACTGGTCGTTCCATCTGGAGAGATAGAGATATCCATCTTGTCCATGCCATTCCTCCTTAACCCATTGTTTGTCCAAGTCTCCCTCTATTTTTTTTTTCCTTCAACTCCACTGTTGTTGTCCCCCCCACCACCGATACCTCTACTCTACTGTTCCTTTTCTCCTGTTGTGTCCTTCGTAAGCAAGTAAGTTCCATAAGTAAGTCTTCGTCTGTAATATGTCTTCGTAAGTAGTATAGTCTTCGGTGTAAAAAGAAATAGTAATGTCTTTGTGAATAAGTTCCATCGCAGCCGCTGCAGTGAAATTAATTGCAGGCTTTTGATTAAAATGATGCAAAATACGACTGGTTTTAAAACTAGCAAATTACGTGACGAATGTACAATGTGGGCAAATTCCGTGAACGCGACAAAATATTTTCATGATTTCAGCTTCATTTTTGAAAATGGTTTTCATCTGTGTGTGGGAACTGAACTCCTGAAGCGGTGGTTGGCGAGAACAGTTCTTGATGGGCGATGCTTGCTATGTGATGTTTTCTCCGATTTCGCGAGTGAGGAGTTGGACCAGGGAGCGCTGATGAGTCCACATCCCACATATGTAAGTCTGTGTATTAAATGTTTTACTGTAGATCTATATAGAAAGATGGCATCGCCAATTATTTTAATATGCACGAAGTGTGTAGTTTCGTTTTTGTGTTTCGACATACATGTAATATATAAAGCTCTTTCGAAACACTGACTGATATTAAAGATCGGTACCTTCTGAGTGACGTAGAAAGCTGAAATTTTGCATGCCGATGGACACTGGAGGCGGTACACAGGAAAAAATTCACAGAACCATCAGACATCATCCATAAATGAAAATATTTATAAATGAAAAAAAAATGCAGGTGAGTGACGCAAGACAATGCAGAAGCGCGGTAATTTTGTGTGTGTCAGTTAAAAGCTATATGTTGTGGTAAATTTAAGCATTAATAAATGCCTGTAAACGAATTATTAAAATGGACGGTTACATATTACAAGTTTCATAGAGCACACGTCGGTAAATTGTAATATAAACTGCTTGATGTAATGAGCTAATTTTGACTGTAGATGGCAGTATTTTACTGTAAACTGCCTGGTGAGATTCGTTAAGGTGCTGGGACGTTCTCAGACGAAACTTCCAGTATGGATGAGAATCGCATTTGCTGGAACCCATGGGATTGTTCTGTGATACTATATAAACCTGTGAGAGGGTGGTGTACATCGACTGGTGATATGTGACGAGCTGTGTGTTTCCATCGTCCCTGTGCTCGATTTAACTCTGAGTGAACGAGGTGTTAATGTCCAGAGTGATATTAATGCACGGAGCCGATCGTAATCGGGTTGATTAAAACTCATTATGAAGATTGTGTATCGGGAAAGAATTCCTTTGAGCTCTTTAAATCAACCTTTACGGGCCATCGTACGAGAGGACACCGTAACGGGAATCGAAGGATCGACAGCCCCTAAGAATGAGGTGAACACGCGTGAGTTGTGCCGGCAGGACTGGGACACTGAGCGGGGGAAATAATTCAACGTCTGCCGGCACACAAAATTACCGTGCTTCCCCGTTGTCTCGGGTTGCTCACCTGAATTTTTTTTCATTTTTTTTTTTCATTTTTATATATTTTCATTTACGGATGTTGTCCGATGATTCTGTGAAATTTTTTTTTGTTCCGGTGTATCGGCTTCGATATCCATCGGCACGCAAAATTTCTGCTTTCGCCATCACCCGGAAGGTACCGATCTTTAATAAGTCAGTGAGTCAATGGTTAGAAAGAGCTTTATATATCTGATGTATATGTATTTGTGAAAATGGCATAAGGGGAAGGGATAATTTAATTAGAGCAGTTAGATATTTCTTTGGCTGTGTTCAACATCGCTGTCATGTCAAATCCCCAACTAGCCTCGGGTGTTTAGTAACCCCTCATTATCACTCTGATCCCTTTAATTTCACTTTTATATGTCTATCATTTCTCTTATTGTTTTCATGTTTTTAATGTTCTATTTTCCATATTCTTCACGATGGTGTCATGGGTGGCGTAAGCCCTGTGACGTCACCAATCCCTGTGCCGCATCCTGATTGGATGGTTTGAAAGCCAGGGCTTGACTTATTGAGGGGCTTGTGCTGGAACAATTAGGGCTTGTGACGTTTGGATGTGGATGTGAGTTCTGGACCGATGGGTTTAAAGGTTTTGGACCGATGCCCGCTCCTCCAATGAGGAATGCCAGATGACAGCTCCACATGCTGCAAGGTGCTGAGAGACAGTTGGTTGTTTATTGGATCCGTGCTGTATGTAAGCAATGGGAATTGAACATGTGCTCCATCCTCAAATGCCATCCAAGTGACTCGTCGATGGGATCATCCCAAATGTATTTCCCTTTTTTCCCTTCCCCCCCCCCCCACCCATCTTTCTATCCTCCCATGTGTGTTTAAGGTTTTGTGACAAGTCGGTGAGTCAGTTTGTGTTTTCAAGATAAATGCATGTCTCCCACCTTGCCTTTCCTCTTCCGTTTGTTGCTTACTCTCATCCATACTTATTATGAGTTACATGTTTGTCCAAGTACTTCCATACTTACATGTTTGTTTTTATAATTGACTGGCGTGGATGGGCTCCCTACGCTCGCCTCTCCATACGTTGTTGCAGAGATTGACGTCACAGATTTTCTGTATTTACATTATTTGCACCAATCATAATACAAACATTTTTCTACAAATGTATTTGTAATATTTGTGATATTGTATTTATTTGAAATTTCATTTGTGATATAAGGTCTAAATGGTCAAGGGTCTAAGCTGTCTAATCTGTCTGAAGGGTGTAAGGGGTTGAAATGGTGTTGAGGTCGAAGAGGTCTAATGGGTCTTTGGGGTCTTTTGCTTCTTGAGGGTCTTCAAAGGTCTAAGGGGTCTCAGCAGTCTAAAGGGTCGAAAGGTACATTTCAATAGTATGTAAATAATAGATGTATAGTCACATGGCCAGATGGAGGGAGGGATGTACGGACGCACGCACACATGTCGGGACCGATATATATATATATATATATATATATATATATATATATATATATATATATATATATATATATATATATATATATATATATATATATATATATATATATATATATATGTTTGCTTTTCGTTCCGAGTTGATCCATCCGAGTAATTCAATGAAAAGTAGTTATTCTTGCATAACTTTTTTTTGTAAGACTCACTTGGCTGTGCCTGGATGGGTTTCAGGGTGGAGTAGCAACTGAAACCTGAATCCTATGCACCTTCCTCTAGATAACTATCTTTAAGCCTGGCATTGGCTTTGCGGATAGGGGCTTGGCTTGGGATCCAAGGGTCCTGAGTTTTCGCCACATTTCCCACTGAATTAACATCAGGTAGGGTTGACTCGGTCTGTCATCCTCTGAGCTCGGCAAACTGAGTACCAGTGCACTAGTAATAGGGGCACTGCTTCAGCGGCATAGCCGCATCCCGAACCAATGATGCAACCAGCAGCCACCAGGCTGCACCCAATAGTGTGTGCCTCCATCTTTGATGTTTGCTCATTCGGGTTCCTTGCAATGATTCTAATACGGTAGTTGGGCTTTTATTTGATTAGCAGCAGTAGTAACAGCAAGCGTCATGGTATGGTGTTTTGCTGAAAAGAAAAATAAACGCATGACTTGAGCTTTTGAAATTTGAAACTTTGCATACTGCAGTGTACTTTGTCTCTTGCTCACAATGGAAGCACTGCAGATGTAATGTGTCCTTGTTGTTATTTCCATAGCCTTCTATGAGGACAGTTGATGGGAGGTGGGAGAGGGGGTGGTAGTTAGGTTGCCCCTTGAACTGTGGATTTGAACCTTTCCATTGCTGAGAATTTGTCCTGGACATGTAATTACTCCATCGAACATTGCTGCTGAAATCGCCTTCAACGAAGGCAAGAATGTGGGCAGGATACCCACAAATATTGGCCTTTTTCTTTGTTTTTAAAAAAAAAAAATTTTATTTGTAAGGTGCCATGGGATCCTTTAACATTGAAAAACGAATGCTGGCATACGAGTCAGAATACGCCTCCTTTCCAAAAGATTCCATGCTCATTGAAGCTTGAAAAACACCAGGGTGACAGTTTATATTCAGGCCCTGAATAGATAGCTCAAAGACCAGTACACCACTTTAACGTGATGTGTCGGTCTACCCAGAGGTGAAAGCGTCAGGCTTAATAAATGTTTGTATGCATTTGGATTTGCTATTTGCAAAGCAAAAAAAACTGAATGGACTTTCTTTTTACCCATTTTATGATTTGAAAATGTAAACGCTGACCTATTGTTGGATGACCCTGAAAATGACAGCTATCTTTTTGCATTATGAAATGTGTGTAGGAGGTGGAGGTGGTGGTAGAAGGGCGGGGGGGGGGGGTGGGTGGTGGAGGTTATTTTCTGGTGGAAGGAATTTGCTTCGCTCTGCGGTTTTCCTCCAGGCATAGGCGAAAGGTGCATTTTGTTTATCATGGTTTATTTCCAAAGTAGAATGCGTTATTTTTGATTCGAGTCTTGTTTGAGTGTACAGGATTGTCATAAAGCAAATGATGGGGCTTTCAGTTGCAGTTTCCAAACAAAACTGAGCGGTCCCTTAAATTAACTTTATGAACGTAGTCTGAGTTTGGTGTCTTTGGTCATATTTATTCCCTGCTTCCTTTGGTTGTGTGTATGTGTGTGTGTGTGTGTGTGTGTGTGTGTGTGTGTGTGTGTGTGTGTGTGTGTGTGTGTGTGTGTGTGTGTGTGTGTGTGTGTGTGTGTGTGTGTGTGTGTGTGTGTGTTCTTCCACCACAAGTTGCCAAAGGGAACATGGGTTCTTCTCTTTATATTTTCCATTTGGTGAGTCGTGGTGGAAGAATGCTGATGATGCGACATGCCAATTATGAATATACCCTTTGGCACCACGAATGTAAATTTGTGTGAACAATGGATTTTATTTTTATTTTTTATTTTTTAGTTAACTTTCAGAAATGTTATTTTAATTTTGACTCCTTCACTAAAAGGAGGAAGGTGGTGTTGCTACAGCAATGTCAGGCTGTTAGAAACGTGTGAACAGGTTTTACATGAGGTTTTATTCTCTCATAGACATAGTCATTCTGGAAAAATGAGTCAACCAGGATGTGGGATTTGGGTGTGGTTACAGAATTTTGAGTTTAAGAGTGAAGGAAGGTATGAGTGGAGAGTGGAGAGGAGGGGGAGGAAAGGGGGGGGGGGAGGTTGGTTGGTTTGTGACACACAAAAAGTTCCATGCACTATTTTGAAGATATCCTATGTTTTTTTTAACCCACTTTTTATCTTCGGCTGATGGCAGGATATCTCGGTGACAATATGTTCACCTTTGAGCACCAAACGCGCATCTCTCGATTTACGGAATATATACTGTTTCGGTTATGGAAAACGGACCCTGGGGAGTTGCATTCAACATGTAGGGAACCCTGAGTTCGTTATTTAATGGGGATGGGGGATGGCCTTGGGAAGGTGGGGGAAGGGGAAGGGGAAGGGGATGGCCTTGCACAGAGGATGGCCTTCCCTTTGCACAGGAGATGGGGGAAAATGTGTTGTGTGGGTTTAGCTCGGCTTTTCCCCTTCAAGTAATTCCATGGTGTGGCCTGAAAACAATGATGCCATAAGGTCCTTGGCATGCAGCAGGAGCTCCACACTGACTTGTGCAATCTTTTCTTGCTCGCCCCAAGAACCTTTAATTCATCTACTTGAGATGCGGAAAGAGCAACCAACAATTTGCCTGTTAACCCATCTGGGCGAGGCACTTACTCGCACCTCACACCGTTTCCTCCAAACTTATACTGCATCCGCTGTACCTCTCCACATACGTCACTTCCACACCTCTGCCTTCCCTTCCTTCCCCTTCCTTCCCTCCAGCTAGTGGATTAGCATATTCTCCCCCCCCCCTCTCGCCACCCCCCTGTTCACGTTGGGGTAAGCAGGACTCCACACTTAAGCCTTGCTCTCCCGATATCTTCTTCTTCTCCTTCCTCCTGTCTACTTTTCCAGGATGATCGTGATGGTGCGCCAGTCCTATGTTTCAGAGCAAGATTGTAGAAGAGGCTTCCATAAGTGCAAAGGGATAAATTGCTGTTCTTTTTGTCTTTGATTTCTGTATGACTTAAGACCATTGTGCATTGTAAATACATGCTTTATAATTGGTAAACATTTCAAACTTGCTCGATTTGTGTCTTTTCCCATCATTGGTTTATGCCTGGTGTTGGCTAAAAGAGCAGGTTGCGGGTAACCAAACATGTTCTGAAAATTTATCAATATGATTATATGTGCATTAAATAGTTCGATGCAAACTATTGTGGTTGCCTAACTATTGGGAAAATTAATGAAATTTAACTCCGAAGTTGTTATTTCTCGAGGCCGTTGAAAAAAACAGCCGCGTGCCCATATATGGATGGTGACGTCACGTTCTCCAAAAACAAAGTGGACGCTCACTCGCTCATTGAAGAAGTGTCCAGTTCAGCGGGCCGTTCTTTTGCTTTTTTTGAGCTTGCAACTGTCTATATTATCCTTTTTTTATTTTGAATTATTGTAGAACAAAGTTATTTGGATATTTGTACATCATGCCTCGTACGTGTGTCGTCATGGCTGGAAAACGGGTAATCGCTCCCACCGATTCCCGAAGGAATGAAACATTCGCCGGCAGTGGATAAGATTTGTACAAACAAAACGGGCGAATATTCCCCCAAAGAAAACGGGTAAAGAGGACCCTTTGGATAGACTTGTCATTTGTGGTGACCATTTCACAGCCGAGGATCACGAAGGCATAAACACATCTGATCACCACTCTGTGAATATGAGTTGTTGGTTGACAAGTTCTCCAGATACTGCTCTGTCACAGAATCAATTGTTGAGTTCAAGTGAGAAAAACCTTGAAATGTATTCTCAAAGAGTACATGGAAAAACACATAAATAAACTTTCTGAAAAACACAAGCATGAAAAAGTTTATCAACAAATCAACTTATTGTTGATTAAATTACTTTTTTTTAACAGCATCAGGAAATTGGGCTATTTCATTTCAATTGTAAAAAATTGATCAATTTTCCACTTTTTTTTTTTCTAAATTTGGTAGAATATTTCCCAATGAGGCTAAACATGTTTTGGTATTAATATGCCACAACAGTCTCTTGAAAGTTGGGGTTTGTTCTAACTGTTTACTTTCGCTGGGGTCAAGCTCAGCTGTCAGAAAGACTTCAATGCCAAGGCTACGGTGTATAATATATTTGGGTCCATTATTGATTCATTCTATTTCTGACTCTTAAGTGACTCCAGGGTTAAAAATTATTATATCAAGTCACAGACGAATCAAACTTTACATTATTTTATGCATCGAACAAGAAAATGAAAATCTACAAACCAATCTGTCTGGTGGAGTCTGTCAGTGTGAACTGCCGAACAGTCAGTCCTGCCACTTGTACACGAAATAGGCCGTTTTCTGGCACTTGCAAATGGCTCAGGGCCAGAAACTCCATAGTATAAATTCCCATCATCCTTCGACTTGTCCTTCGCAATATCAGAATGAAAACACTCAATTTCATCGCCGCTGAAATCACTCTCCGATTCGCATCTCGCCATTGTTCACACGCTGTTTCCGAATGTTCACGAAGTTTTCGGAGAACGTGACGTCATAGCATCTTCGGTAAATTCCGGTCTGTTTTTCGATCACTGACAAAAGTTTTGACTTAAAAGTTAATTTTAGCATATTTTGAGTTTCAAATGTAAGAAAATAATTGCCCAACGATTATTAATGTGATTACAACCTTCGAATCACGCGAAGTCATCAGCGACCCAAAACCTGCTCTTTAATGGCGAGGGTGGTGGGCTTGGGATCCTCGGATGCTGAGTTCAAATCCCACTCGGCTGTTGAATTAATACCAGGTGGGGTTGACTCTGCCTGTCATCCTTCCAAGGTCGGCAAAATGAGCGCCAGCATGCTGGTATACTATGTTGGAGTGGCGACCCATCCAGGATTGTGTCCAATAGTCAAGGAGACTGCTTCGGCAGCACCAACGCTCTGCACAGAGTATTGTCCCAATGAACGGAACAGAAGATCATTGGTTTGGCATAGTGTGTACATAATAAATAAACAGGAAGTTCTGTCCCATTAATTCACTCTGAGATATCTGACTCCCACCCATGATTTCACTCGGCCGTATGTAATGAGTAGACAAGGTGTGGAGTCAAGAGCACGGTTCCCAAGTTAAGGTAGCCAAACCACCAGTCAGGTTACACAATTATTTATTAAGAGCGAGGAGCCTGCTTGGTTTGGTGGCTTCAATGGGTGTCCGCAGTTGATATCAGGCTGCGGAATTATCCTCGGCTTGTCGGCTTCAAGTTCGAAGGTCAGGGAGTGAATCCGAGAAGCCCCCTCATGATGGCCCCCCGACCCCAAAAACCCTAACAATACATCCTTGAAAATTTGTACATAAAGTGAAATTCCGTTAATTTAACCCTGTTTTCCCAATCGACTTCCATTATGTAATAGGAGATGCGTTCCTATGGGCAAAATTTGGGCCTCAAGACCCAACAAAAACAAACTCAAGAATGCAGCAAACTTCTGTTTTTGGAGCACATACTCAATAGAAATCGACGATTTTAAGCATTTAAACCGAAACGCTTAAAGCAACTTGGTAGCGTTTAAAGGTGCGGCCGCCAGACCTGGTGCATTGTGTCAATTTCTAAAGCAAATTGGAAACTTGCTTTTATATCCTTTATTATCACATATTGTTCTCACTGTAGACGTTGCCTAATTATTTTGCGATTTGGCAAAGTTTTTCACTCGCTTCAAACCCATCAACGTATCTAATTTTCCACCCAAGATTATTCATTTACAGTCTCTCTTCGAGAGACGGTCTCTTCAGAGTGATCAACACAATGGACTGAACCAAAACAAGCCAAGCTTGATGAGTGGCAGGAAAAGTGTGGAAAGCTTGTGCAGAAGATGGCTTGGAGCAGTATGAAATGCCTGCCAGGACAAATGACAGATTGTACATTAAGGCCCAGTCACACCTTGACGTTTTAGCCAGGAATGGCAACGTATAAAAATGCACGTAAAACGTTGGCGTACGCTGAAGTTTTCAGGTTTTTTTTTAAAGTTTTGGTCGTATTCATAACGTGTTGGTCGTATGCATAACATATTAGTAACGGGCACAGAACGTTTCGTTGTCTTATAGATAACTTATACCAACGAATGCTTAGCCTGTTGTCGGCGTTCACAACCTATGCCCAACGATAGTTTAACTTAGTCATAGTGCGCTGCACGTATCGCCGACGAACTCGTGGCGTTCTCTGTTAAAAAGCTGCCACATGCAGATTTAAATCATAACCGCCTGAAAAGTGGAAGTGTCAACATCGCAGTCACAACTTGACGATTTAGCCAGCGTATGCCGACGTATGAAAAATGTGTCTAAAACGCTGGGACACGTCGAATACGGTATGGGTAAGTTGTGTATACGTTAGGAGCACGATGAAAAACAATGAAGTACGCTGGCATATTACGTGGTACGTCTAGTACGTCGTGAAATTTCAAGCATGCTGAAAATTTTACGACGTACTCGACGTATGGCTCACAAGTTCCGCATACGCTGGCATAAGTTCTCGGCACGCTCCGCGATCGTTTACACACGTCGGCCACACGTTACTTGTAAGTTACTCATAAGTCGAAACACGTCGAGGTAATGTTTAGCATACCCGAAACTTAATTTTTAACCTACGAGTAACGCGCTTTGAACCTATTAGTAGCGTGCTTTGAACCTATGTGTAACGTATCTCAAACGCACATTGGCGTATGTAGACGAATTTGATTGACGTCTTCCGGACGACCACAGAACTTACTGAACGTGTTTCTAACTTACATCTACCGTATAATGGCGTATTGGCAGCGTTTAAGGGACTTGGTATATACAAATGGGCTTCACAAGAGGAACCCGTCAGTGTTCCAGACTCCATGTTGAGTAGATGTCAATGTCAGTAGCAGTAGCAGTAGTAGCAGTAGTAGTAGTAGTAGTAGTAGTAGTAGTAGTAGTAGTAGTAGTAGTAGTAGTCGTAGTAGGTCGAGAGAATTTAGTGATGTCGATGTTAGTAGTAGTAGTAGTAGTAGTAGTAGTAGTAGTAGTAGTAGTATCAGTAGTAGTAGTTCGAGAGAATTTAGTGATGTCGATATTAGTCGTAGTAGTAGTAGTTTGAGAGAATTTAGTGATGTCGATATTAGTCGTTGTAGTAGTAGTTCGAGAGAATTTAGTGATGTCGATATTAGTCGTAGTAGTAGTGGTTGGAGAGAATTTACTGATGTCGATGTTAGTAGTAGTAGTAGTAGTAGTAGTAGTAGTACTTTCAAGTAACGTGTTGCAAAGTGTGAACAACGTTCGTGTAGCGTGCTTACAAAACGTTACTCATAGGTTAGAAATAAGTTTCGGGTACGCTAAACATTACCTCGACGTGTTTTGACTTATGAGTAACTTACAAGTAACGTGTGTCAACGATCGCATAACGTGCCTACAACTTATCGCCAGCGTAGCGGAACGTGTGAGTCATACGCCGGCATACGTCGTAAAATTTCAAGCATGAAAAAAATTGAGGAAAACCCAAAAGTTCAACGTTTAAAGCCAGCGTACTACGACGTATGGCAGTGTTTTTCAGCGTGCTCTCAATGTTATCAAAATGTACCCATAACGTATTCGACGTGTGCCAGCGTTTTAGACAAATTTTCCAAAAATCGGCATAAGCTGGCTAAAACGTCAAGGTGTGACTGGGCCTTTAGATTGATTCTCCGCTCCCACCCCCATTCGTTCTAGCTATAATGTAGGGATTAAAATTTTTCTAAAAGCGAACATAACGTGTCTTGTAACACATTTCTTCCCTAATTTAAACGTTACGTTATCGTGAAATTCCATATGTTGAGTCGCCGTATCACGAGGGACGTACGTATTCTTGTTTAGTGCCAAGATCAGGCAATGTGTTGTGTTGTGATCTGATAATATCCAATCTCCCATTGAGATGTCAAATCGGATCATCTTCGACTGCTTGGACATGATATCTTGATAACAGATGATCGAGCTGATTCACTTGGGTGGGGTAATTTGCAATTATGTGTCGTACCGGGTATTGCAAGTGTAATATTACTGGAAGGTGTATAAAGTTGTGCTGCTTGAGAGATTGTCGAGGGCAGTGTTTGAAATAAATAATTACTTTTTCCAGTTATTGTGCTCTGAATCATTGCGCACGAGTGGTGGCATGCATGCAACCTATTAGTCCCAGTGTTTTCCATGAAGACGTGCCAGAAAAGCTCATGGGTAGCATTCTTGTCTTGAATACAAAATATCATCCTCGGGCTTCACAAGTTGGATGTTGTGTTTTGGATTGCCAGCTATTCTTTGTTTGAGGACCCCTTTATTGGGAAGGGAGATTGAGCAAGGTTTCTGTCTTCAAGCGCTTGTTTGTGGCCATTAAGGAACTGTTACTTTGTAAAATAGTCGGGTATCATGTGCTGCTACAATGGCCAAATGTCAAATTCCTGCCAACTTGGATTTCAGCATTTTTCATATCTTTCACTCTCTCTGTTCTATATAGTTATTGCAAGTGATAATAGACCACAATACGTCCGTATCTAACTCTCTGTTTCGTGCAACATTACTGGGGGCAACTTTATTCGTGATCAATAATTCCAAAAATATTATAAGCATTCAGAAAATGTGTGTCCCCAATCCTCAAAATTGCTCATAAAACGAATGAAAAAACGAATAATTTCGGTAAATAATGTCACATTAAATTTTGCTGACAAGTCGATTCGCGTGATAAAATTGGCCAATCGGCATTACCGTATTTGACGCTCAGTGAAATTGATGACGAAGTTTCACAGAATAACCCAATCATGGTCGCCGTGCCATTGCACTGCGAACCAAAGATGGCGGCACCCACTGAATGCAGTTCTACGGCGGATCGTACATTTTCTTCAAAATTTTGCATTGTGCACGTAGATTCTACAACAAAAAGTAACTTCATCGTGTTCAATAATGAATCGTGGAAACGATTTGTCGATTTTCGCGAGCAAATCGATGAATTACAACCGCAAAGAGAGTGATATAGTTAGCGAGATTGCATCAAAGCTTGGTATTGATTTTCACGATGCTGCGACATGCATTGCGGCTCAGCCCTCGCCGTCGAGTAGCCTTGGCTACCACTACAATTGCTACAAGCGCTTCTGTGACATCAGTAAAATCAGAAGAAAAGAGAAGTCATTTGCAAAGAAATCTACTTCTCAAGGACAAGGTATGTGTAAACTCATCCACCATGCATTGATAATGACTTTTAACATTAACTTATGTAACGTGAAATTGGACATGTGAATGATGCATCATTCATGATGATGATGATGATGATTTGGTGGAAGACTAAGTTAGTGCCTTTGTATCATGTTCAACTTGCTGTAGTAGTACAATTTTACTGTAATTTTGGAATCATGGTTATTCAGGGAATTATAACTGTTAATGATTTGATATTAAACTTAAAGCCATTATTGGAGTGGGGGGGAGGGGGGGGTGGACATAGACTACAGGAACTTTTGCAAATCTGTTAACTGGGGATCAGCGAAGCAGGTGCATACAACAGCCTTCCCTTCCATGTGTGTTTCATTCAAATTCACCTCGTATCTCTTTGTAGCCTCTATAGTGAGGCTATATATACTCTTTTGATATTGTAAGTATAAATTTCACGGAAAAATAAAAGTGAGGAAATATTCGCTTGGTTACAAAGAAATCCTACGTAAACAAACATGGAAATACTGTTGTTTTTAACCGGCATCGCTGGTCCCTCTCTCACAAATGCACAAAAATTACTTACGTCCGCCCCTCCGATAGCATGCTGGCTTGTATTGTAAGCAAAGGAGAGAATGAAAAGATTTGTTGGGAGATATTACACAACACAAAGTCCATTTCATCTAATTTCAGCCAGTTTTCCAGAAATTTATGGAAAATGTTGAATTTTGAAATGCCTGTCTAATAAAAGGCATACTATATTCTGGCCACAAAAGAGGTGTTTTGAGATTAAAATTTTACAACACAATATCTATTATCTAATATTGTAATGTTACATTTTAAATAAATAAGCAATCTAATTGCATTCTCTTTGGTTGTCTTTGCATCTTCTATCATTTCATCAATGCAAGTACAGGAACAGACATGGACATACTGGATAACCGACCAAGTGACTTACACGGAGGACAGTCAAGCCAAAAGCGTGTGCTTCGTTCAGATGGCAAGGACAGCCAACGAGAGTGGAGAAAACGTCATGTGTTTCCAGAGGAATGCATAATTTGCCACTCAAACAAGTACAAACGTAATAATATAACTGGTAAAAGTTCAATTGTAAGGTTAGTCAAATGTGAGCTTATTTGTGGTGGGCAGCTCCTGGAAGCTGCAAAGCAAAAGGAAGACATTGCACTTTTACAGCAGATACAGGGTGAAGATTTGGTAGCCCGTGAGTCGCAGTACCATCGTGACTGTCACAGAGCCTGCACAAGATTCCTGAGTAAGCCGTGTAAGCCTTTGACACCCATTCAGAGTGGCTACATGAATGCTTTCATTGTATTCAGTGAAGAAACGGTGAAAAAAAAAGATCAATTCCAAATAAAGAAATCTTGACTTTGTCAAGATTAAACCTTATATTTATCCACGCGATCAAAGAGGTTGAAAATGTAGATGCTCCTTATAGGACCTGGAATTTAAAGACGCGTCTGCAAAGAACAATCCCACAACTTGTGTTTGTCACGCCCGCCAATAGAAGCATGAGCGACATCGTCTTCAGTGAAGGACTTTGTGCAGAAGACCAAGCCCGGGAACTTGTTGATGACACTGACACTACTTCTGCAGAAAGTTCAACAGATGATGTAGAACCAATTGAAAGAGGTAGCAATGGATCCCAGCCAAACCGTCTGCAAATGTTATTTAATGCTGCCTCAACATTGAAGTTATCAATTGACAACAAGAACCTCACAGTCCCATGGTCATACATTTGGAGTATCATTTGTTAATGGGTTTTCATTAAATCTAAAACATCTGTTCCAGTCAGGACTTTTCCCAATTTCCCTGCCTCTTTTTCTCTCGGTGTTGGTGCTGTGTGTGGTTTGTTTCAGTTTGTGTGGGTTATGCTTATTTGAGCTTATGGCTCAAACGAGATGAAGCGCATAAATGTTAATCATAATAATAATAATAATAATAATAATAATATATTCTTATCATTAATTCTCTTAGTATTTTTTTTTATTATAAATGCACGTTATAAATTTATGAAGCCCAACAGATAATAACATGTTCACTGAACAATCTGATTAAAAAGCCAGGAAGCCATCATACACTTCATGTACCATTTGTTTATAATATGCATTTTCATGAACTGCTCGTTATAAATTTCTGAGCACCCCTTGTGCGTGGGGACATGGATATTCTTAATCAGTGACACATTTCCTACAAACGCATTAAACTTTTAAGTTACCCCCATCATTGTTGCACGAAAATTGAAAATTAAATGCATGTATATACTGCGTGCCTTATGGCCGATAACGAGAGAGTTGTTCTCTGGCTATCAACTGAAGTTTCATGCCAAGGTCGAGTGCCCTCCTACTGGAGATGTTCTCACGAGTCATGTCGTGTTGATGTAGTAGTCATTCCTCTTTTTATTCGTATGCAGCACAAGGCCGCAGGTAGCATAATTGGCTGAAAGTGTGGCTGTGCTGCTGATGCAA
>NC_140967.1:42268687-42286187 GCF_056783735.1 Eptatretus burgeri
GTGCAGTCGATCCATAAAAGTGAGGCAAATATCCATGCTAAGTGTTGTCACAAGTGCTCCCTAAAGTGTTTGTCGTCCACTGTTAATAATGGCACTCAAGCGTAAAGTGATGGACAAAAGTGAATCAAGTGCAAAAAGACAGAAAAATGATTATCTTGTGGGGGAGGGGGGGTTGGGGGGGGGGACGAGAAACGCCTTCTTGAGAGGTGGGGGGGGGTTGCTGGTTTGTGGAGCTACAGAACGATTTATAAATGAAACATCGACAGATTACAAAGGGAAAACAATTTAAGAGTTTAATAGCAGGAGAAATGGTCGGGGCATTAGACACATTACAGAAGGGAGGGGTCACGTTTTATCGGCTTTAACACATCAGGATACTTCATTGTAAGCCGATCTATAGTTATTTTACACATTTATTAACCTCCGCCATCGAAGATGGATGGAGGTTACTGTTTTCACCCCTGGCTGTTTGTTTGTTTGTTTGTTTGTGAACAGTATTACGGAAAAACTCCTCGACGGATTTCGACGAAATTTGGTGGGGGGGATTAGGTATGGTCCAAGGATCATGCCATTAGATTTTGGACTTGGTCCAAAGTCCAATATGGCCGCTATGGCGGAATTTTTTTTTTGCATTCCTACATGTTTTAGAAATGTGTTTTTGCATTTCTACATGTTTTCAGTGATTTCCAAACAAAATAAATAAATTTGTTAGAGAAAAAAAACAAAATGTTGCAACTTTTTTTCAAAAAAATTTCGATTTTATTTGAAAAATGCTTGAATTTTTTTTTTTGCATTTCTACATGTTTTAAGTGATTTCCAACCCCCCCCCCCCCAAAAAAAAAATTTGTTGAAGGAAAAAAAAAATTTTGCACCTTTTTTTTCAAAAAAATTTCGATTTCTTTTTTTTGGCATTTCTACATGCGCGTCGATAGAGTTTAGTTTATTCAATCGTGGTTCAGTAGAGTCTGATCCGTTTTGACCTACAATGAATAGGATATCAGGTTCACTTAAGTGACCCAGCAGTATTGGCGGCGGAGGTTTTGTACTCTACCGAGTGCTCCCCCTCTCGTTTCAACTGTGATGTGTGTATTTTTGGCTACCGCCCACCTTCCTCTACATTTTCTCGAATTCCAGGAACCTTACCACCTTTTTTCCCTTAGGCCCTTGATTTTAACGTTCATGGTACATTTCAGGAATGTGTGTGTGTGTATGTATGTATATATATATATATATATATATATATATATATATATATATATATATATATATATATATATATATATATATATATATAAACACACACGGGTACTTTGAGACCGAGAAGGGCTCGTTTACACCTTCTGAAGCCCACATATGAAGTTAACAAACAAGGACACGCACATACAGTCTGTACCTGCCCCACTGTTCCCCTTCCCACATCCATAACCATCGAAACTCCCACCTCCCCTCTCCCCCCATCCCCCCCCACCCCCCCCCCACGCACCTCCAGTGAATTCAAGTCGATAAACAGAAAGATAGACTGAATTAATGTGGTGTTGATGTGGTGCAGACCTGCCCTGATGGGCCAAATGGCCTCGTCATGCATCAAAGTTGCTTGTGTATCCTTGTGAGATGATATTGCAAATGGTAAGCAAGCAGAGGAAGAGTGAAAAGAACTGTTGTGCTGAGTTTCTGTTTATTGGCAATTTGTACACAAGTTAGTTTGAGGCCACACAGTGATCTACAGAAATCTGAATTCCTATTAACCATTCAAGGGTGCTCGAGGACAAAACACTTATTGAGGAGCTTATTATGGCATACACAAACAATTATATGGTCCAAGGATCATGCCATTAGATTTTGGACTTGGTCCAAAGTCCAATATGGCCGCTGTAACCCTTCGTAAGGGCAAAGCAAGAGTGTGTTGTTGCTGCTAAATCTGAATATAGCAGCAAGGCAGCCTGGGTGTCCAGGCTAAAGAAAGCAAGGTACATCTTTCAAATGAAAACCTTTAAAAGCCATTCATTGCATTTAACAGCTTCACCACAATATGTGACGATTATTACAATTTGCCATTCTTCGAAACTGCCCAATGAAACGTTTAAAGGATTATAACCTGAAACCTAAAGCAAAAAGGAAATCCTCACCTTAAGACCTTCAGTAGCCTATTAGACTGGTCCAACCGCACATAATGTAAAAGGTGAGCAAAAAAAGGATTTATATTAATTTCTCCAAACTCCCATTCAGTGTCTGGAATAAAGAATCGTATTCCTGATATTTCATCCAAAATGGAGCAATAACCTCACTGCACAGACAGGTTTCATGCTCTCTCTTTGTTGCACTTCTGCTTATCTCCAATGAATAAGTGCATTAAACCAATCGGATATTCACAACATAAATGTTTCCACAACGAGCTGATGTCCTGAATACAAAGCGAACATTGCGAGTTATTTACCCCACAATTGGTAATGTTGAATCGGAATCACTGCACATTCCATTTAAATGTACCCAAAATCCCCCCCCCCCCCTGTAAGAACATGTCAAAGTACTACTAAAAGAGAGAGCAACAAAGCTATGTGTGGTGTACCGAACCATGTAACATTATCATCAGTGCCGAACAATTAAACAGCATAATTATAAATATATGTCAGACTTAAATATCGAAGCGATACATAAAAAGTTCCATTCCTATTTCAGGCTTTACTTTTCAGGGTCTCAATAGTATTCGTCTGTCCATCTGGCAGGGAGTCAAATAAAGACCGATTCGCAATGGAGGAAAAGGGGGAGGGAGGGGTGGGGCTCAAAAAAAGCCTCAAGGTACACAAGAACTGAAATTCACAAGAAAAATCCACTGAGAGTTGCGAGCAGACAGATTAAATGTAATCATTAGGCCTGAGACTATTAGATTTATTGTTAGTGTACACCGCTCCTTCCCAATTCCATATCAAGGTTATGCATGACGTCATTGCTGGGCGCCAAAGGAAGGGAGTACTCAGTTTTTACTCTGTTTGTTTGTTTGTCGGGGCGATATCTCAGCCATCCTTTGAGCTTGGAAGCTGAAATTTGAGGACAAATATGAAGATTTGCTTCGACAAAAACGGTAATTTAACTTTATTGATTAATGTATTAATTAATTAATTAATTATTGTTGATTTATGAATTCCTTATTTATTGTCTCTCATCCAGGCAATATCTCAGGTACCTTTTTAGCGAGGAAGCTGATATTTGGACATGACCTCAAACAAAGGATTTGGCTATAAAGGGTATTTTTCATTTATTGTTCAATCAATCAATTTAGCTTTCTATTAAAAACTTAATTTTCAAAAAGTTACAGATTCAGATGAAACAGTGGTGGTTTAGGTATACTATTAGCCAAATTATTAATAAATTAATTCACTAACAATTATTAATTTATTTTCATTATGCAACGAATCAATTAATCACTCAATTATTGTACACTGCTCCCTCCCAATTCAGTCTCCATGTGCTGCAGGCAGCATCGCCAGGTGCCAAAGGTACCCCAGCAATGTCACGTACTGAAGGATTTGTTATTTATTTATTTGGCATGGGGGCAGTGTACTTTGAATGTACCTCGACTTATTATTCCCCGCCAACCAATGAAGTTGGCGGGGGATATAGAAATGGGTTCCGTCCGTCCATCCGTTTGTCACATTTCGTTTCCGGAGCTTAACTACAAATCCCCTCAAGATGTATTTATGAAATTTGGTACACATATCAAGCAAGTAGTAAACTGGTGCCTTTTGATATTTTCGAATTGATAGGTCACATGGTTTGGCAGCCATGTTGGATTCAAGAAAAATATGAAATAATGTTTTCTCTGGAATCACATAACCTAACGAAGCAAAAATTTGTAACTATCACCTTCCATCATGTCTGCATACATAGTACAAATTACGACGTCACAAGTCACATGGTTTGACGGCCATCTTGGATAGAAAAACACACCTCATCCGATTAACACGAAACTTCACCCACGTATTCCACTGGAGGATTGGAGGCAGAATGTAAATTTATGTCATAGGTCACATGGTTCGTCAGCCATCTTGGATTGAAAATTAATAAATTTTAAAAATCTTCTTCTCCAGAACGGCTGGACAGATTGAGGCAAAATTTCACATACCCTTTCCTCAAGACATCCTTTCAGAAGTTTGTTAATTTCTAATTGATAGGTCACATGGTTTGGCGGCCATATTGAATTTACCCTAAAACCTTCAAACATCTTCTCCAGAATGGCTGGTCAGATCAAGGGGAAACTTCACATACATATTGCACACGCTTAGGGAATGCAAGTTTATTAATCCTCATTTACTGTGGCGGGGGATATCGAAGACTTTGTCTTCAACGGATGCTGGTTCTTATTGAAATTCACCCTAAAGAAGGCTGAAAACCACTCAATGTGAAGGGTGATTGAGAAGCAAAAGAAGAAGATAAACTGGCAAAACCTTCACCTAATCCTGAAAAAAAAGAAACCTCTTCACAGGACCACTGTGCAGGAGGGGATAACTAGGCCAGGTGGGAAAATAAATTTTCCTCCCTCCATTGGGTTTTTTTTAGGAGAAACAATCTCCAACTGGATGGCCGTTGGCTCTCCAAAGGAGCTCACCCACCCTTTGTCAGATGTTGTTCTTAGTCCTGGCAGGATGTCACAGTCAGAGGCAGCGTTAGGGTCGTGTATCCCGTGCAATTGCATGGGGCCCTGAGATGACAAGGGGCCCCCACACGACCAGTGTGACCACTCCTCATTTTCATAAATGCCAAGGTGAGCCAATGAAAAAAGCCAATAATTCACAAGGTTTCGGAAAAGCGATGATAATAGAAAACCTGTACGCCAAGAAAACTCATAGAAAACCAAGACGCCAAGGTGAACAACGAATAGCCAAGATCTTGTGAAAAAAGCGAAGGAGTGGTCACACTGCACACGACCGATCGTGGTTCACAATCTTTCAAGACAGGGCCCCCGAGGGTAAGACAAACCACATCAATTGCGAGTGGTGATGAACACATCGCAAAGGGAATGCTCCATCTCAAGGAAAGAAAGCACTGTGACGTAATGAATCAATCAAAACATGTTTTCCCCTGATGGTTAACTAGACAGGACTATTACAAAATTAGGGGGTGAGATTAGGTTAGTAGAGAAAGCAAGTGGAATAATAACTACGTTTAATGTACACAAATGCAACAATTAATAATAATCACAGTACAATTAGTACAATTCCTCATGATAATACATATCAATAATGTAAAACAAATCCATGCTACAATTTATTGTACGATCACAAAACAACCTCACTTTCGTAAATGGATAAATCTATGCGCACAGTGGAATGTTGTGGGTTTTTTGTTAAAACAGAGCACCTGTCCCAAGGATGAAACAAAACTACCCCAGCGGTGCTAAAAAGATAAAACTCAACAACAGGGGAAAAGGGTGAAAAAAAAAAAATCACCCGAAATTAACTTTCTTCATCACAAAAAAAACAAACTGCAGAACCAGAAAAGGGTCTGAGGATGAGCACATGTGCTGAGGTGTGCTCCATCACCAATCAGCTTGTAGAGCACTCGCCAAGTAGCTTAAGCACTCAAGCAAGCAGTCCGATGAAGTAGTTGATAAGGAACGGCTGGCAAGGCAAGCGATAGCAAGCCGATTGAGAATGAAACACACCCCATGGATCATATTTTAGTGTGAGTTTGTGTTTACGACCAGCAGTGAGATACGGATGTTACCGTTATTCATATCACGTAAAATAATTTAAAATTCATCGATGGGAGCGGCCGAGGGGGGTGGGGGCAATCACGTTATTATTTTTATTGCTGCCAATATTTTCCTATTTTTATTGTTAATATTATTATTTTACAATACGGTAATGTTAATATAATTATTATTTATCATGCTATTATCATTATTCTGAGATATCCTTGGAAAAATGACACAATTGGGTGGAATGATACTCAAGCTGATATATATATATATATATATATATATATATATATATATATATATATATATATATATATATATATATATATATATATATATATATATATATATGTATATATATATATATGTATATATGTATATATATATATATATATATATATATATATATATATATATATATATATATATGACCGGGCATAGTGGCGTGCGCCTGTAATCCGGCAACTCGGAGGCTTGGGTTGGAGGATCGCTTGAGGACGGGCGCTCTGCTCTGGGCCGCGCAATGAGAGGGTGTTGGGCAGCCCAGAATCATGGCGAAACCCAATCCTTATCCCTGTGTCGTAAGAGGCAACCAGGGTTGCGTCAGGAAGGGCATCCGGCGTAAAACCTATGCCAAATCAGTATGCGGATCATAACAGATAATCCGCTGTGGCGACCCCTAACGGGAGCAGCCGAAAGACAAACAACATATATATATTCTTCTTCTTTCGGCTGCTCCCATTAAGGGTCACCACAGCGGATAAACCGTCTCCATGTCGCTCTCTCCTCCACATCTTCCATTGACACCCCAACCACCCGCATGTCCGCCTTCACCGCATGAATGAACCTACTTTTTGGCCTTCCTCTTCTCCTCCTGCCTGGCGGCTCCATCTTCAGCATCCTTCTCCCAATATACTCCGCTTCCCTCCTGTGCACCTGTGCAAACCATCTCAATCTCGCCTCTCTCACTTTGTCTCCAAACCGTCCTACCTGCGCTGACCCTCTAATATACTCATTCCTTATTCTATCCATCCTCGTCACTCCCAACGAGAATCGCAGCATCTTTAACTCTGCCACCTCCAGCTCCACTTCATGTCTTTTTGTTAGCACCACCACCTCCAAACCATACAACATAGCTAGTCTCACTACCATCTTATATACTTTCCCCTTAACTCTTGCAGCTACCCTTCTGTCACAAATCACTCCTGCAACTCTTCTCCACCCACTCCATCCTGTCTGCACTCTCTTTTTCACTTCTCTCCCACACTCTCCGTTACTTTGGACAGTTGATCCCAAGTATTTAAACCCATCCACCTTACCCACCTCAACTCCTTGCAACCACACCATACCACCACCCTCCCTCTCATTTACGCACATGTACTCCATCTTACTCCGACTGACTATCATTCCCCTTCTCTCCAGTGCGTACCTCCACCTCTCAAGGCTCGCCTCAGCCTGCTCCCTACTCTCCCTGCAGATCATGATATCATCCGCGAACATCATAGTCCATGGAGACTCCAGTCTGATCTCGTCCATCAACCTGTCCATCACCATTGCAAACAGGAAAGGGCTCAGAGTCGATCCTTGGTGCAATCCCACTTTTACCTTAAACCGGTCCATCATTCCTACCGCACACCTCACCGCTGTCACACTGTTTCATACATATCCTACACAATCCTCACATACTTCTCCAACACTCCCGACTTCCTCATACAATGCCACAACTCCTCTCTTGGCACCCAATCATAAGCTTTCTCTAAATCCACAAACACACAATGTAACTCCTTCTGGCCTTCCCTATACTTCTCCATCAACATTCTCAAAGCAAACATCACATCAGAGGTGCTCTTTCCTGGCATAAACCCATATTGCTGCTCACAGATCGTCACCTCTCCTCTCAACCTAACTTCCACTACTCTTTCCCACAACTTCATGCTGTGGCTTAACAACTTTATCCCTCTGTAATTTTCACAGCTCTGCACATCACCCTTGTTCTTGAAAATCGGAACCAGTCCACTTACTCTCCACTCCTCCGGATAACTCTCACTTTCCAAGATTTTATTAAACAATCTGGTTAACAACCCCACTGCCATCTCTCCGAAGCACTTCCATGCCTCCACTGGTATACCATCTGGGCCAACCGCCTTTCCACTCTTCATCCTCTTCATAGCAGTCCTCACTTCATCCTTACTGATCCACCCCACTTCCTGATTCACAATCTCCACCTCTTCCAACCTTCTCTCTCTCTCATTTTCTTCATTCATCAGCTCCTCAAAGTACTCCATCCACCTTCTCAACACACTCTCCTCGCTCGTCAGCACATTCCCATTTACGTCCTTTATCACCCAAACCTGCAGCACATCTTTCCCAGCTCGGTCCCTCTGTTTTGCCAATCGGTATAAATCCTTTTCCCCTTCTTTTGTTTCCAACTTCTCATACAGCTCGTCATATGCCTTTTCCTTAGCCTTTGCCGCCTCTCTTTTTGCCTTTTGCTGCCATTCCTTGTACTCCTGCCTACTTTCTTCATCTCTCTGACAATCCCACTTCTTTTTCGCCAACCCCTTCTTCCTTATACTTCCCTGTACTTCCTCATTCCACCACCAAGTCTCCTTATCTTCCTTCCTCTGTCCAGATGTCACACCAAGTACCTTCCAAGCTATCTCCCTCACCAATTCTGCTGTAGTTGCCCAATCATCCCACCCATCTTTACCACCATCCAACACCTGTCTCGCCTCCTCCCTAAATTCCACGCAACAGTCTTCCTCCTTCAGCTTCCACCATCTGGTCCTTGGTTCAGCTCTCACTTTCTTCCTCAACCTCACCTCCAAAATCATCCTACAGACCACCAATCGATGCTGTTGAGCTACACTCTCCCCTGCCACCACTTTACAGTCACTAATCTCTTTCAGGTTACATCTCCTACTTAAGATGTAATCCACCTGTGTGCACTTTCCTCCACTCTTTTACGTCACCCTGTGTTCCTCCTTCTTCTTGAAATACGTATTTACCACTGCCATTTCCATTCTTTTTGCAAACTCTACCACCATTTGCCCTTCCACATTTCTCTTGTTGAGACCGTACCTACCCATCACCTCCTTATCCACTTTATTCCCTTCCCCAACATGCCCATTGAAATCTGCTCCAATCACCACTCTTTCAACCTTGGCTACACTCTCCACCACTTCATCTAACTCACTCCAGAAATCTTCTTTATATTCCATCTCACACCCCATATGTGGGGCATATGCACTGATGACATTCATCATCACCCCTTCAATTTCCAACTTCACACTCATCACTCAGTCAGACACTCTCCTCACCTCCAATACCCTCTTGACATAATCTTCCTTCAGGATTACCCTGACACCATTTCTCCTCCCATCCACAGCATGGTAGAACAGTTTGAAACCACCTCCAATGCTCCTAGCCTTACTCCCCATCCACTTGGTCTCTTGCACACACAGTATGTCCACCTTTCTTCTCTCCATCATATCAGCCAACTCTCGCCCTTTGCCAGTCATAGTCCCAACATTCAGAGTTCCAACTCTCACCTCCACACTTCCACCCTTCCCCCCTCTCCCACTGCCTCCGGACTCGCCTTCCCCATCTCCTTCTCCTTCTCCTCCTTCGCCCAGCAGTAGCACGATTTCCACTGGTACCCTGCTGACCACCGGTACAGGTGGCGGTCGTTGGTAACCCGGGCCTCGACTGATCCGGTATGGAAATTCGTTTTGTTGTCCGCATAATGATTTGGCATAGGTTTTTATGCCGGATGCCCTTCCTGACGCAACCCTGGTCGCCTCTTACGACACACAGGGAAATGGTACTCCTATTCTAACCGGGGCATACACCAGCCCCAGTACACTGGTACTCATTTCGCCGACCTCGGAAGGATGACAGGCTGAGTCAACCCCCTGGTGTTATACGACTTGGTACAAACATACATACAGTATATATATATATATATATATATATATATATATATATATATATATATATATATATATATATATATATATATATATATATATATATTGTTGTGGTTGACGAAATTCGCAAACCACCATTCAGGTCCCTTAGGTGAGATATCTCGGTAAGTATATGTGTAGTTAGGCCCAAACCCGTTGTTTAGAGGGAATAAATGTCATTCATGCGGGCTGCGACCCTTCTAGATAGCCGTTTTTCTTTTACTATCTTTATTTTGGACCAGCCGCCATTACTACCACCACCAACCACGTCTCAACAGCCATCACACAACAACCACCAGCCGCAACGCCGCTTCACAACAACAACAACGCCAACAGCCACGACCTTTACCGTCACAACTCGCCCTCGCAACCATCGCATCACCACTATTCCCACGCCACTTGTGGGCACCAATACTGGACTCGTGCAGGGCGCGCACTGAGCAGCGGGTGCAGAGGCACGGCCTTTCCGAAGAAAACGGATCAAAAACGACTCACGCCCACTTCTGTTCCGTCCTATCGGCGAGCTGGGGCGATTTGGCCCCGCCTCCAGGTACGTTGGAGTGTGGTCGCTATATGCAAATTCATGGATCAAAAAGCATTCATGCCCACTTTTCCTCGGTCCAATGGGGAGCCAGTGAGAGGTGAAGGGTCGGGGGTAAAGGGTCAAAGGTGAAGGAGCGAGGCCACGGGGGATATAAACGGCTGCGTTCGTCAGTCAAAGCAGTTCGCAGTCAAGAGTTGTCGGTGGAGCTGGGAAGAAGTGGTAGTAGTCAGAGTGAAGAGGACGGAGCTGTGGAGAGGCGGCGGCGGCGAAGGCGGTTGAGGGGGTGCTCGCGTCGGAGTCGGGGAGCTGCGGAGGGAGAGGCCGGCGGGGCGACCGAGGTCGTGGTGGAGACGCTCGTCGCGGGACCAGAGACAGGGAGATATCCTCCTTTCCCCCAAGCATCAACAACCCCCTCCTGTTTCCCCCCCCCGCGCTGAGATGGTGCGACAAGGGGGCCCCTTTCCCACCCCCTACCAGACACTGTCCGCGAGGCCCGCGGAGTTGGGGCGCCACCGCCACTTTGCGTCTCATCATCAGACGGGTAGGCCCGACGCGGTCTCGGCCCCGCCTCATCCTTGAGGGTGGTCCTTTTCTTTTTGCTTTGGGTATATGTGTTGTCGGCGCCGTCTGTGAAGTAAAATTGTATAAGTGTTGCCGTGTGCTCGGTAGTCGGATAGATCTGCATTGTGTTTCTCTTTTAAATTTGCTTTTTGTGTAATATTGTGTTTCTTCTTCTTTTACATTTGCTTTTGGTGTAATTGTATATGTGTGCTTTCCGTTCATCGTGAAATAAATGTGCTTTATGTTGAACTGTTTTCCCGCTTCGCTTCGTCTTTTCCTCTATTGAATCTCCATCTTATTTCACGTAAAGGGTTGGTCGTGGGCTAAAACGCCCGATATTTAATCGAACCGTCGAGGCCGACGATAACACCGCTCGGTTATCCCGATAGTACGGAACGGGTCGCTAAAAGTGGCCCGTGTCCGAAATCGACCTGCGGCGAGGTGCGATCGCCCGGTCTACCCTCCGTGTGGGTACTTAGGTAGGTCGAATTTGGCGAGCAACCCTATCCCACGCGGGGGGCCGATTGGCACGATCGTGGTGAGGCCGAAAGGTTCACCCGTGACTAGTTCCCGGCGTTAGTCCGAGAGGATCACGATGGATTGTCCGTCCGGTGGGCGACGTGCCGCGATTCGAGTTACGTGGCCGTTCGCACGCCGGCGGGCGCGAATCGGCAACACTGGTGTCAGGAGTGGGATATAAACTCATCGCCCTCCTCGCGGCACTGGTATTGGAGAACGGAAAAACGGGCTCTCCTGTCTCCAACTAAATTCACGGGAATCGGTCCAGGGGTGAGAGGAGCGACCCCCGATTCCCTCCAAATTACCAGCGAGCTAAATTAACCCTTTACGAGAAGCAAGATGGCGTCTCAAGGCGAACGGGAGCCGGGGGTATTAGAAACGGATGTAGAATGTGTAGAATCCATGGTCCAGGATGAAATCCCCGTGCAGGAAATGTAGGTTGTACAGGAAAACGAACTCGCCCAACTGAACCCAGAGCCCGAAATAGGTGCGGCAGCGGTGTATGACACCTCCCCTCCCCCTCTCCACCAAAACCCCCCGATCCTTGCCGAAACGGCTCACCCAAGCGCACCCGACATGGCCCAGCTATTCACCATGCTGGCAAAAATGAATGCGGAAATGAACGAAAAGATGGATGCGAATACACAGCAAATGAACGGAATGGAAACAAACATGAAGGAAGAAACTAAAAAGCTGCGGGGTGAGACGCAGAACATGGGCCGAAGCCTGCAGGCGGGCATGAAGGCAGTGACCAGGGAGCTAAAAATGGCGACTCCACGTGTGGGAGCGAACGAGCTGGAAGGGGGTGCAACGGCTGTCGGGCCCGCGGTGGAGGCGGGTGACAAAATAATTCGGGGGGCGTGTTGGACGAGGGTCGTGACAGAAAAAGTGACGGTAACCGAGAGGGACAAACTAATTGAGGTGACTGAGTTGGCAGAGACACGGGAGATGGGAACGATAGAGGGAAGACTGCACGATGAAGACGGGGAAAGTGACGCACACACACACACGGAGGTAGTGGAGGATAATGGGGGTGAGCTCGCGGAGCGTGTAGGGACCCAGTGCGAGCAGCTGGATGGCCTCCTCCAGGAACGAGGGGAGGGAGTATGCCCCCTTGAGGCGAGTCACGACCAGGTGAGTTCGGTCGTGCTTTGCGAGGTCGAGGGGACGAGTGCTGTGGACAGGTGCATGGAGAGCTTGGGGGGTATAGAGACCCCGGAGACCCTTGTGGGGACACGAATCCCCAGTGTGGTTGTCCCTGTGTGTGTGGTGCAAGGTGTGAGTGCGTCCCCACAAGTGGAAGAGGCCGTGTGTGTGAGTGAAACGGCCAGAATGAATGGAGCACCACGTGTGAGTGGTGTGGTGGCGAGTGTGCCGGAGTGTGTGCTTCCCAGCATGCCGTGTGTGGATGAGGCACCACGGGTGAGTGCCCCCGCGTGTGTGAGTGAAGCACGGTGTGTGGATGAGGCACCGCGGATGAGTGCCCCCGCGTGTGTGAGTGAGGCACCGTGGGTGAGTTCCCCCGCGTGTGTGAGTGAGGCACGGTGTGTGGATGAGGCACCGCGGGTGAGTGCCCCCGCGTGTGTGAGTGGTGTGGTTTGTGTGAGGGAAATGGCACGAGTGAGTGGAAGGCCGCGAGTGAGGGGAGCCACGTGTGCAAGGGTAATGGCATGCGTGAGAGAACGGCCGAGTGCAAGGGAGACCGTGTGTGTGAGAGAGCGGTATGTAAGGGAGATGTCGGTGGGCATGTGTGAACATGCAGCCGCATCTCCCGGGGTGAATGTAATGGAATGGAGTGTGAGCGTCGTAACACGCAGGTGTGCGTGGGTCGAATGGCGACGACGGCGACATGTGAGGAAAGAAAGCCGAGTAGCGGCTGTAGTTGTTTCGGGGACCGTGCCGGGTTCACCCAGCAGTGAGCACGAGGTCCGTGCTGTGCAACGCACGAGGCCCCCACGTGCTCGCTTGCGAGAGTGAAGTCCCAGTCCGGAAACGCACGCGGTGGATTTGCCGATCCCGCGGACGGACAAAGTTTAGGCAGGATTATGGATTTGGACCGGACGGGTTCTCCACGCGATCGTGTGTGTTAAGCTCCAACGGGAAAAGCACATGTGTTCGCGTGGGGCTTGTGTTTTTTTTTATGCGCACGGTGACGTCATGGCTGCACGTGGGGTTGGAATCCGGCAGGAGGGGTATCCCTGCCGGATGGTACCGTCCAAGGAGGGACGAGGTACACGTGCAGCTGCATGACGTCACGGGCAGGTGCAAAGTGCGCGAGCTGCGAGTTGCCGCGCTGGTGCTGCGCATGAAAAAAAAACAAAAAAAAACAAGCCTCACTTTCGGGTGCACAGGATTCCTGGGCAAGGGGTGGAAGACCCCCTTGACCAGGGCACAGGATGGAAACTAGTTAGGGGGAAGGGTTAGTTTAGTTAGACCGACTTCATGGGGCAGGGGTAAGTCCTCATGGAGTCCGTGGAATGGATTAGTTAGAGGGATTGTAGCCAGATTTAGGTTGGGAAATAAAATGATTTTTTGATTTAGAAGACAGTGACAAACTTGTGAATGTGTAGAGGGGACGTAGTTTAGCTACGTAGTATTAAAAGGAACGTGCTATAGTTTAAAGGACGACGTGGGAGCACGAGTTGGTTAGGGGGTGCAGATAGAAGGATGGCAGAGTTCAGCGGTGAGTGTGTTGAAGAGTTGGTGAGTTGTGAGGTGGAGACATGAGTGAGTGAGGCCAGCGGGTCTGTGTGAATGGAGTGAATGGGGAATGCATGGTGCAATGAGTGATTGGGGGGAGGAGTGACTCCCGCCCAAGGGACCCCGGGGTCAGTGTAGACTGAGTTAGGGGGTTAGTCAAATTGAAAAATGGAGGTTGTTTTGTTGTTGGTGTGAATGTAGGCTCGAAACCCATTTGGAGGGGTGCAGGAGCCCTGTTGACGGGCTGGGAGCGTGGCTGCGAAAAGTGAGTATCGCTGAGTGGGTACCCCGGGCACCAGGCTAGTCGGCCGTGGTAGGCCAAGGGCCCATGGGGGGCCGGGATAGTGTAGTGGGCACGGGTGCGCCTGCTTGGTGCGGGGGCCCGGGGCGCCATTAGCCGCGTGGGCAGTGTTGTGGGCACGGGTGACCCTCGGAAAGGGGCCTGGGAAGCCAGCCTGCCACGTGTGCGTTTCAGGGGAGGTGCCATGGGGGGCACTCCCCGGTGTTTAGGGAGCTGGTAGGCTCGGAGGCAGTGTAGTGCCTGGGGGTGCCATAGCTGGAGATTCGGCAGAGGGTCGTGCCTGCCAAGGGGAGCCACGCATCCCAGCCATGAGACCGTGTGAGGGCACGGAGAGAAAATTGGGGGGCGAGGCCCGAAATTGTGAGGACACCAACACAGGCGACGGGAATCTGGGTTGTTAGAACCAATAGTTTAAGCGAGAGGCGCTTGTTGAAAGCCCCGGGGTAGTTTAACAGTTAAATGGTTAGGGTAGATTAGGAAGTGTACCCCTCCGCACCATCCATCCCCTCGCTCTCGTTGTGGGCCGCTGGACCCACTTTGGTTATAGATCGCTGAAGTCTGGGGAGGCCATCCTGAGGCTTCGTTGGGCCTCAACACAGGACGTTAGGTCTCCCTTATTCCCCTCCGGGAAGGGAACGTAGGGGTTGGGAGTAGGCGAGGTGACAGGATAGGTTAGCCGAACAAGGACAGTACAGGGGGTTAGGGGACGATTTATAGTGGGGAAGTAAAAAAAAAAAAAAAAAAGTTGGGGCTAAATTGGGGTTTGACAAATTAAGGGAGTGGGTATAGACAGTGACAGGCAAAGGCGATAGGTTGGGAGGGAGACCGTAGGGTAGGTCCGAGCCCGCCTTCCGAGTGGCCAGCACCACCGCACTCCCTCCACCAACCTCCACTGAACGGCAAAGGTTGGCCAGCTTCATCTGCTGGCTGTGTTGCTGTAAGGCCTGTGCCGGCCCACTTCATCTGCCGGCTGGCTGTTTTTCTTCAAGGCCTGTGCCGGCCCACTTCATCGGCAGCTGTTGTGTTGCTGCAAGGCCTGTGCCGGCCGGATAATCTGCAGCTGTGGTACTTCAAGGCCTGTGCCGGCCAGTTCATCTGCCGGCTGTGTTTGCCTGCAACGGCCTGGTTCTGCAGGCTGTGTTTGCCTGCTGCCTTTGCCATGCCATGCCATGCCCACTGCCCACGTTCACCAGCCCCATTCAATTTTGCTTTGCCCCCCCCCGCCTGTTCATTTCCATGCGCGCTGGGATCATCGTAAAAGCAACAGTTTGCAAGCTGCAAGAACTGCCCTGTTGGCAGCTACAACACGGGCCTGCAGTGGCGGCCCGTGCACCGTGTTTGCGTGCATCCATTCATTCGTTGTGCTCATTGCGTGTGCCACTTGAGCTGGCACGGAGACTGCGTTTGCGCAGCCCATGCACCGTTGTGGTTCACTGCGTTCAGTTCAAAAGGGAAGGCCTTGGACTGCGTGTGAGCAGCCGGCCATGTTCCCTGTCACCTGCATTGTTCGAGTCAGAGACTGCATGCGAGCAGCCTGGCTCCCTGCTAACTGCTTTCTTTTTGCAGAGTTCAGTGATCCTGGGCCATGGTTTAGTGTAAAATTTGTAAGTTAAGGTTAAGATGTACTGTAAATATGAGTGCGCCCCCGGCATGTCTGTCCTAGCGCCGGCAATTTTATTTAAGTCGTCCGTGTGAGTGAGTTTGTTTAGGTAGTTACTCAGCCCTCATATCAGGTTATTTATTTTGGGGACACGAATACCATGAATGTCGCACTCAGGGATCCGTAGGTAAAATGTACTAGGGGAAAACTACACATGATGGCACACGAAAATTTGACGACTCGGGATGAGTCTGTAAAAAGGGGAGGGGGTAGTGTTGTGGTTGACGAAATTCGCAAACCACCATTCAGGTCCCTTAGGTGAGATATCTCGGTAAGTATATGTGTAGTTAGGCCCAAACCCGTTGTTTAGAGGGAATAAATGTCATTCATGCGGGCTGCGACCCTTCTAGATAGCCGTTTTTCTTTTACTATCTTTATTTTGGACCAGCCGCCATTACTACCACCACCAACCACGTCTCAACAGCCATCACACAACAACCACCAGCCACAACGCCGCTTCACAACAACAACAACGCCAATAGCCACGACCTTTACCGTCACAACTCGCCCTCGCAACCATCGCATCACCACTATTCCCGCGCCACTTGTGGGCACCGATACTGGACTCGTGCAGGGCGCGCACCGAGCAGTGGGTGCAGAGGCACGGCCTTTCCGAAGAAAACGGATCAAAAACGACTCACGCCCACTTCTGTTCCGTCCTATCGGTGAGCTGGGGCGATTTGGCCCCGCCTCCAGGTACGTTGGAGTGTGGTCGCTATATGCAAATTCATTGATCAAAAAGCATTCACGCCCACTTTTCCTCGGTCCAATGGGGAGCCAGTGAGAGGTGAAGGGTCGGGGGTAAAGGGTCAAAGGTGAAGGAGCGAGGCCACGGGGGATATAAACGGCTGCGTTCGTCAGTCAAAGCAGTTCGCAGTCAAGAGTTGTCGGTGGAGCTGGGAAGAAGTGGTAGTAGTCAGAGTGAAGAGGACGGAGCTGTGGAGAGGCGGCGGCGGCGAAGGCGGTTGAGGGGGTGCTCGCGTCGGAGTCGGGGAGCTGCGGAGGGAGAGGCCGGCGGCGCGACCGAGGTCGTGGTGGAGACGCTCGTCGCGGGACCCAAGACAGGGAGATATCCTCCTTTCCCCCGAGCATCAACAACCCCCTCCTGTTTCCCCCCGCGCTGAGATAGTGCGACAAGGGGGCCCCTTTCCCACCCCCTACCAGACACTGTCCGCGAGGCCCACGGAGTCGGGGCGCCACCGCCACTTTGCGTCTCATCATCAGACGGGTAGGCCCGACGCGGTCTCGGCCCCAGGCCCGCCTCATCCTTGAGGGTGGTCCTTTTCTTTTGCTTTGGGTATATGTGTTGTCGGCGCCGTCTGTGAAGTAAAATTGTATAAGTGTTGCCGTGTGCTCGGTAGTCGGATAGATCTGCATTGTGTTTCTCTTTTATATTTGCTTTTTGTGTAATATTGTGTTTCTTCTTCTTTTACATTTGCTTTTGGTGTAATTGTAGATGTGTGCTTTCCGTTCATCGTAAAATAAATGTGCTTTATGTTGAACTCTTTTCCCGCTTCGCTTCGTCTTTTCCTCTATTGAATCTCCATCTTAC
>NC_140967.1:42288687-42331187 GCF_056783735.1 Eptatretus burgeri
TTTTCCATTTATATACCAAGACTGAGATTTTCTCCACTCTTTAGTTTGATTAATACTTGGTTTAACCATTTATATATTGTGAAAAAACGCGGCGGTAGCCCTTAAAAAACCCTAACCCATCTTCCCATCGTTAAAACACAATCTATTCTATTCACTCTATCATACAATATCCATATGGAACACAATCTATTCCATTATCTAAAATAAATCTCTTATCATCAAAGGCTCCTAATGCCTTTTTATTTACTTCTTCACTATATATGTTATGTTTATAACTTCTTGTTGTATTCATTTTCCTATATTCTTCTTTCTTATTCATCAAACAATTATAATAATTTCTAAAAGTTATTGATTTCTTTATTACATATTTCTTTATTCCCTTTAACCTCTTATCAATCTGTTCACCATACTTATAAGCATATGCCTTTGCTCTCAATCCAATAAACTCACTCATTACTTTTCCACCCAACTCATCCTTAAACTTACCAATAACCTTTTCATTCTTTTTGGAAAATAACTCACTCTTCTTGCTGAAATTACTTGTATCATATACTCCAATATTTTTCTTCATATCTTCATAAACATCATCAGTTTTTATATCTAGGATAAAACTATCAGTGTCCATATACAACAATGAAACATTTTCACCATACTCTTTCTTTAAGTCATTATACAAATAATCATACATCAATATCTTTGATAAATCAAGAACTGCTGTTCCAATATAAATTGGTTTATCCATTACAATACTTTCCTTTTTCATATGAATTGCAGAAAAGTTCTCTGAAAAAACCTCTTCTCTCTCAAAACTTGGTTTATTTATCAATCTCGAAGCTTCTTTCCAAGATGTTGCGAATCTAATGTTTTGCCTGTTTCTAACATTTTCCATAGTCTTTCCAAATACAGCATTATTCATTAATTTATAAAAGTCCCCTTCAAATTTTACTTTTGTATTTGCTCTCATATCTGTATTGAATTGAATATACTTTTCACCCAAGGACTTTGTTTAAATTTTAAAACTCTATGAATTTGAGCTACTCTCAATCCTTCTCAAAAACTGTTTTAAGCTTCTCTGATGTAAAGCATATCCCTCTTTATCATAGAATGTTGTTAATAACTTTTCTGTTGATTTGCCTTTAATATTAAAACTTTTATGATAATCACTGAACCATTCTTTCTTTGGGGTTTCTTTCTCACATGCAAAAGGAAGGTCTTTATGCTTATTATGAAGAACACTCGGGTACCTCAAATCAACTTCAAAATAATAACCTTCTTCTTCGTCATTCAATTCCTCTTGAGAAGAAATAACAATATTCATCAAAGCCTTTTCATAATCCTTTTCTTCCACCCACTCTAATTTACCATAAGGCAGAGATTGAGACATTGCCCATCCATACAAATTATTAGCATCAAAATACATCAAATAATTACTATCTTTTTCACTATCATAATTTGGGAGATATTTATTATTTGCTTTCGCATATCTTTTTGAACATACTTGTGATATTCCACCTCTCTTGGACTTCTCAATCATCAAAAGCATATCAACATCACTGATTAAATCTATATCTTGTTTTGTCATTTTCAACATTGCACTCCAAGCTAAACCAGGAGCTGTGAAATAGTGGGCAGAATCTAATCCATAACAATTTTTATTATGACAGAGTGTTCTAAAAGCCTCAAACACATCAGCTAACAATAAAACATCTGTTTTTAGATATAAATCATGATATTCTCCAAGGTTCTTTATCTTAAATATTTTCCATATTTCTTGTGCGTGTTTATATTCCTTATCACTTATCTCTTCTTCATAAAGGTTATTATAGAAACTTTCTTTTGAAGGAAGTTGTGTTTCTTTAAATCTCATAAATGAATCCATATAATCATAAGGATAAATTCCCTTACTTGTAAGAATTTTCTCTTTACTTTGAATTTCATTCCTTGTTTGAATTTCCTCTGTCGTAAGAATTCCTTCTTTAATCAGAATTTCATCTTTAATCTGAATTTCCTCTTTAGTTCGAATTTTCTTTATAATTAGAATTTCATCTTCAGTTAGAATTTCTTCATTAATTAGAGTTTCCTCTTTACTTTGAATTCTCTCTTTAATCTGAATTTCCTCTTTAGTGAGAATTTCCTCTTTTGGAAAGAATGAATTTAGATTTGGAAAAGAGTCTGTGGAGCTTAGATTTGATGCGAGGTAGGCTAGTGGTGTTCCCATAAACTTGTAAGAATCTAGAAACCTAATACGAGTTAAAGGTTTTGTGAATATCATTTTTGAAAATGAAATATACTTTTGACTTGTGTTTGTTATGGCAGAAATATTCCCTGGTGTTTTTGAAAGTTCATTTATAAATAGATGTGTATCATAGTTGGCGCTGTTGTGAAGAAAGACTGGAATAAAAGAAGGTAATTTATAATTAAGATTACAACAGGAATGAGCGGGACCTCTATATTTACCAGTAAGATGACAATGGTCTCTAACTTTAGACTCCTTAATTTCCCCCTCACAAATATGACAGATATTGTTCATTCTAAATTCTAATTTTTCTTCTTTGGTTAATTTCATCGGTTCATTTGTTTCTTTCATTAATTTAGTGAGTCTTATACAATCCTTTTCTAATCGTTTTACAAACTCTTGTGAAGCATTTTTTCCACGATAATGTTCAAGTTTGTTATACTTTTCTCCAACAGATGATTTGATATAATAACAGAAACCACAAGGAATATGTTTTTGATATTTATTTGTATATGGTTCTTTTGGATTAGGAGAAGCAGTATTTATCTTTTTAAGGATACATTCAAAATCAGCGTATATCACAAATGGGTGCATGATAGATTTATTATAATCTTCAAAAGAAATCTTTTCACCAGGTTTAGGCATTGTAATTACAGCTGATTTATGATTACTACAATATTTTGAATGTTGTTCTAATCGTTCTTTTGTATGAAATGAATTAAGACATTGCTTACAAGGATATATTTTGTTTGCTGTTCTGAATACCTGAGAAGAGATTAATCTTGATAAATTATTGATGTATGTGTAATGTGAATTCTTTCCAACACTAAAATATAAAAGGTCAATGTGTGTTTCTTCATTTTTATAGTTGTTTGAAATTTTTAACATTTGAACTTTGTTTGTATCCGTTAATCCATATACATTAATAGAAAGATTATTCTTTTTCTCAAATTTAGGAATATCTGTTAGTGGCATTGGGAATTTAAAATCTTTAATGTCCAAGGTATTCTCATATTTCATATATTGTTTTACTCTTTCTGAATTACATTTTGGTGGATGAAAGTGAGCAAGAACAGACCAGAGAAAACATTTATTATCATTGTTCTTAATATTAACAACTGCCTTCTTTAGTTTTATTTCTTTTGGTAATTCAATATAAGAAGAAGCTTTAAGAGGGTTTGATTTTAGAATGTGTATATCTAAAAAGATGATTTTTTTAATATTGAATCCACTTCCTACCACTGTATTATCAACATCCTCCTCTTGTCTTGATAGTTCTTCATAAACCCCACTATTCAAAAAATCTTGAAATGATGTTATAAAATGAAGACCTGTTCTCATATAAGGAGTATGTTCTTCATCTTGTCTTTTCATATTCATTTTCACTCCCATATAAAACTTTAAAGTTTTCATTTCTTTTAATGTCTTTTTAATAAATTTTTCAACATCGGGTTTCACTATTTCAATTGATTCAGCTATTGATGATGGACCGGGTTCTCCAAATTGAAAAATCCTTATTTTTATATGCCCTTTAAATGCCCCATCAGTGTTTTTAATATAATAGTCTCCCTTTACTTTAAACTCATTTTTCTTGTGTTTTTGTGATTGAAGATGTTTATTATAACTACTCTTCAAAACATCCTTTGAACAGATATCACAATGTTTTCTTTCCAACTCAAGAGGAGATATTTGATGAAATAGATTAAATGTGTGTTTGTTGGTTCGGAGGTGTTTTCTATAATGTTTATATTCGTGATTACAAACATCGCAGTACGTTGTATTCACCATATTTATAGAATAAAACTTTGCTTAAACTAAAATTTTCTTGATGAAAATTTCGTTTAATTTATAGGTGAATCTGTGCTTAAAAACATTTTATCCTCCAACTTTTTCACTTAATAAATACAATGTTTCAAGACACAAAAGACAAGTTTCAATCAATCTCTTCATCTGTTAAAGATACTGAGAAATATGTCAAGGATGGAAAATTGAACAAAGATAAATATAACAACTATTGGATAAAAACTATTATGGTAAATAATATGAGTTCTTCAATTTCCTTCAGTGGAAGGGCTTTTAGTATACCTGGTAGAACATCAATTAAAGTATCTCTAACAAAAGTTTCTCCTCTCCTTCTAGTAATATATTCAAAACTAGAAAAAGCAATGAAACAAGAAAAAGTATCAAAGAACAAAAACCTTATGGATGAAGCTTTAGAAAGAAAAGATAAGACCATCTGTAATATGCAAGGAGAAATTTGTATTTTTTTCAACAACCCTAAAGATGTAAATCCTGATGAAATAAAGGATGTTAATATATCAGGTGAAATGACATTTCGTTCAACAGTAGTTAACGATAATTTTAAAATTACCTTTAATATAAAAAATGTTGTCGTTGAATCTGATAATGAAAAAAAGTATATCGATATCGATGGTAATATACAACTGAAAGTATAGATGAATTTCAGTTTAAGTAAAGTTTTACTTTATAAATATGCTAGACTTTCCTGATTCTTCATATGACAAATTTGAGAATTGTCCTGCGTGTGAAAGAGGGGGATTAAACACAGAGTCAAAAGCCTATAAACAATGTATATTCTGTGATTATCTTCTAATTAATGATAATAAAAAATATAAAAAGGAAAATAATTATTTTAGATTTACACCAAAAATGAATTACTTTACAAGATTGATTAGAGAAATGAATGTAAAGTATGAGGGTGATAACACACCTTTCCTTACAAGGGAAGAAACTGAACATATAAGAGAAATGTTCAAAGGATTGTTGTTATATATTATTCATGGATGTAATTTTCAGGGAAATATCAACACAAGATATTGTATAAATAAAATAATGGATTATCTTGAAATTAAACCTGAACTTAGGATAAAATATAGAGTTTCTAAAAAAGTCAATAATAAATTAAATATCTTGTTTTCTAAATATATAAATGAATGATTTTTTACCTATTTGGGAAAATAAGATAAAATTTAACAACCATAAAAATCTCCCAAATTCATTAAGATGTCTCATAGTTGGTTCAAGTGGATGTGGAAAAACCTGCTTACTTTTAAAAATGCTCCTCACTCCCAACTTTTTAGATTATGATAATTTAATAATTTTCACAAAGTCGAGTTTTCAACCAGAGTATCAACTACTCTCACAAGGTTTTAATGCTGGTCTTCAAAAAGAAGATATAATCGGTTTATTTAAACGTCAAAAAAACCTAAATGATTATAACATTGAAGATATAATTCAACTATTTTGTGATACACAGAGATGTAAAAAGAAATCAAATCCTATAACTTGTATTCTTAGTGATAATACGGATGATATACCGTCTCCCCAAGATTTGGATAAATCAAAAAAGAACCTCGTTATCTTTGATGATTGTGTTAATGAGAGAAACCAAACGGTAATGGACAGCTACTACACAAGAGGGAGACATTCTTCTTGTAATTGTATTTATCTTAGTCAATCGTACTTTCAACTTCCTCGTCGTTCCATCAGAAACAATGCTAATACTTTTATTTTATTCAAGTTAAATTCAATAGATATCAATAATTTTTGGAGAGATAATTGTTCTACATTATGTAGTAAAAAGAAATTTGAGGATTACATGAAGCACACGACTGAAAAATATAAATATATTGTTGTGAAACAAGATGAGATATTAAGGGATATATTTTTTGTTTTATAAACAATTACATATATAAATGACAACTATTATTATAAATCTTGTGGGTAAATCTGCTTCTGGAAAAAACTTTCATAAATCAAGGTTCTTGTGTAGTACAAATGAGAATATTGTAAATTTACTTAAAAAACACCCCGTGATACGCATTGTATCAACAACAACTAGAGCAATAAGACCTGGAGAAATAAAAGGTGAAGATTATCACTATATTTCAGTGGAGGAACATATGCGATTGAGGAATGAAGGACAAATATTTGAGGAGGTTTCTCTTGGTACAACAAAATATTCACATTGTAAGAGTGAGTTAAGGAAACTAAAATCTGGTGGTGTTGGGATATTAGAAACTAATACAGAAGGAACGAGACAAATTATTAAATATCTGAGCGGGGTGAAGATTTTATCATTCGGTTTTGATGTTGATGAAGAAACTCAACGCAAACGTATGAAAAGCAGAGATGCAAGGATTAGTGAAGAAGAAATTACAACTCGCATTAATGTTAATAAAGAATTTGATGAAATATTTAAAGAAAAGGATTTATTTGAACACATCTACTTGAATGATGAAGAAAAGGAAAATTTCCCTGTTAATCTTTACAATTCATTAAATGATATTTTACAATAAATAAATGGATACAAAAGAAAGAGCAAGAAGATTTAAGGAACATCAAGAGTTGGTTTCAAAAGTTGTAAAACAACAGGAAGACATAAAGAAGAAACGCAGACAGAAACTAACGGGCGAAGAAGCATTTGAAAGAAAACAAGAGAAATTTTTTAAACCACTTTTAAAAACTTCCCAAGAAAAAATGAAAGATGTTTCCACAGTTCCCACAGTAGAATATACTCCCAGAAAGCTTCAAATGTTAAAATATTTCAGTCAAATGACGGAGGAAGAATTAGAGCATTTAGGAGAATTAGAATATGATGATGAAGGTTTATTTCAACAACTGGAAGAGATTAATCAACCCCCTGATTATATTGTGAATGCTGTTCAAAACAATGAATATTCAGCGGATTCAAAAACCAAAGCAGGACTCATTCCAACAGAACAACCAGCAATATTTCATCTTGTTCAAGAAAAGGTATTGATATTTAATGATGAATTAAGGTTCTTAAGTTCTGCTCAACCCCCTGTTAAACTAACTCCGAGATTAATGTTTCTTCTCACAAAAGATGGAAGACAAGGTTCAACTGTGAGGGATGAATCAAAGTATATTGATAAACCATTGGATATGGAAAATAATGATGATAGAGTATATATTGATTTGCTGAACACTCTAAATTATAAGGTTATTCTTTCTGGTAAAAGTAGGAAGAATGAGAAGGAGAAACACATTATTCAGGCTTTAAGTATCCTTGGTTCAGGTATTAGTTTTCTTCCAAATGACCCATCGCAATTAGTTAATAGACTGTTATTGTTGTTAGGCAGTAAGAAGGCTGGAAATAACAATTGTTTTAATGAAGCATCAGCCATTTTAGACCAGTTGATGAACATGAAAATAATTAATAAATCTCAATATAAAGACATTTTATCTCATATTAAATAAGATGAGAAGCACAATCCTGAGTTTTAATTTCACAACAAGCGACCACACATCTTCATTCCCATACCCACTACAACTTGACACAACAAAAGAATATGAGGCATCTTTATTGTCCATGGAAACTTATAATACCTTATTTAATATAACCGAGAAAAATGACAAGTTTAGTTATAATCCGGGAAGTGGATACAAAACGATAACAGTCTCACCCGGAGCATACGAGATTTCTCAAATATCTTCCGAAATTGCTCGTCTTATGAAAGAACAGGGTGATGAACCAAAAAATATTGTTATAAACATTCAAAAACATACTTCAAAATCAACGATTAAAGTTAAAAATAACTACAAGGTTGATTTCACAATTGATAATTCATTTAGAGAGTTATTGGGTTTCTCCTCAAAAAAGATTGAAACTAATGGGACGTTTTACAGTGATAATGTCATTCAAATATCCTCAGGAATAAATTCGGTGTTAATTCACTGTGATTTGATTGATGGTACTTATAATGATGGAAAAAAAACAAATACAATATTTTCATTCAGCGCATACTCAACCCCAATTGGTTATAAATTCAATATGGAACCTAAAAATTTGGTTTATCTACCTGTGTCAGGAAAAAACCATACACAGAGTAAATTTTAGGATAACCGACCAAGATAATCGTGTGATTTCTTTTAATGGAGAAGTTATATCCATCAGAATTCACCTACGTGAAGTTTTCCAATAAATAAATACGATGGTTATTGTGAGGAAACACGAGTTGGGAAAATATAAAATAATTACAGGGGATGGGATGTTCCTTTCCCCGTACTACAAGGGTGAAGGTATGTATCTTGGTAGAGGATACTATAAACCTAAGAGACAAAGGGGTGTCGGACATCAATTTAGAGGAGATGGGATAATTGATACTCTCATAGGTATTGGTTCAACTATTCTTAAACATAAAGACCTAATTGGTTCAACTGCTTCTGCTGTGGGAAATGTAGCAGGTGCTGTAAAGAGTATAAAAGATGCTCAGAAGGAATCTCATAAATTACAAGCAATAAAAGAAATTAAGAAAGGTAAAACTCAGTTGTCCCCCCAAGAACGACAGAAAATAATTCAAATACTTGGATCAGGGTTTCAAAAGTTTTAACATCTTTTTTCCGAAATAAATACAAGTATGGAAGCAATTGATAGTATCTATGATTTGGATGATACTATTATTATCTCAAACTCCACTAAAAAAGAAGATTACTTCAAGGTAAATGCAATAACTGGAACAGACTGGAATACAAATGGTACAAAAAGTTTTGAAATAAATAATCAACAAACCTATTTGAATCTCTCCGAAAGTTTCTTGTTGTGTAAATTTAAATTCACTAAGGCTGGGAATAACACAAACGCTACACTTGTAAATGATTTCTTCTGGAAAATGTTTGATAGTGTGCGATTGTATATTGGAACACAAGAAGTTGAAGTGGTTGATTATGTCTCTGCTGTATCTGAAATGATGAAATTTACACTCTATACATTCAGTGATAGAATGGGAAAGGGGTCTGTCGAAGGTTTTATTCCTGATATGTCAATGGGAACAAACACAGACCCTGGATATATTCAAAGGAAAGGAATGTATAATGATGATACAAAAGCAGAAAATAGTTTTACTGTGGCAGTTCCTCTTAAAGGTATATTTGGATTTTGTGATTATGATAAAGTTCTGTATGGTCTTAAAATTAGATTTCAACTACAAAGGAATGATAATGAAAATAGATTGCTTTTTGGTGTTGGTAGTGCTTTTGGTGAACAGAATAAATTTGTAATTGAGGAGATGAGTTGGTATATCAGTGAATATACTCCTAATCTTAAAACAGAAGAGATGTTGAATCGAAGACTTAATTCAAAGAAACCACTCAGTGTATCATACCTCAAAAGAAGATGTCAACACGTTAAACTCAATCAAACTACTTACACGTGGAATTTGGGTGTTCTGGAAGGAAAGCCACGATATCTGTGGATGATTTTTAAAAAGCCAGATGGTGATACTGCGACTGATAAGAATAATGCATTGAGTGATAATGCTAAGGTGAAACAACTTCGCGTTTCTCTAGATGGAACATTTTATCCACGAGATAGATTGGAAATTAATTGGGAAAAAATGATTTTGCTGAAGCATACAAGTCTTACCAAAAGGTGTGTGAAAGTAATGGAAATAAAGAACCTATTTTGGATATGACAGCATTTAAAAGTTTGTATACAATCTATGCGTTTGACCTGAGCGCTCAAAAGGAAACTATAAAGTCTAATCGAGTGGATACTTCCCTATACATTGAAAGAGGAGAGAGTGAAGAAGTTGATACATATTGTTTGCTTTTGGAAGAAACAGAATTGCAGATTAATACAGATAATGGTGTGATGATTAGTCTCACATAATTTTTTGTTAAATAAATGAGTGGCAAAGTACCAACTGGGGTATATGTTAATCAAATCAATCTTCATAAACTATCATCTTGTGTTCAAAATCAAAAGCCTTGTACGATTAACGTTAATACAATTCAGAGAAAAGGAGCAGTAAGAATTGATGTTTTGCTCACAAGAGAACAGGTTAAAATCTTGAATGACACTGGCTCACTTAAAATTAAAATGACAAAACCAATGTTGAAAAAATATTCAATAAGAGAGACGAGTGGAGGATTTCTCCCATTTCTAATTCCTTTATTTGCTGGTTTAAGTGCGGTTGGAGCATTGACGGGTGGTATTTCAACAGCGGTGAAAACTGCCAACGAAAGGAAGGCTCAACTCCAGGCTCAAAAAGAATTGGAAAGACATTACAAAGAGTTGGAGAAACAAATTAGTGGAAGTGGTGTAATTGTAGATTTTGCTGAAAAACTTGAAGGTCTGCCTGATAAAGCGAGATTGTTAGTTGGAGATATGCTTTCTTCTATGCACAAGCAGGTGTAAAATTAACGAAAAGAGGTAATGGATTATATCTTTCTAATAAATAAATGAGCATTGATGAGTGGTTGAAAGAATTTGGAAAGAATACAACATCAAATTTACAACTTGCTAAATATTGTAAGAAATTAAAAATTCATAATGTGGTTATTTGTATGAGAGATGAATTAACAAATGTGCCGAAACATACAAAGAATATTATTATGAACTTAGAAGATAATGATGGGAACGGTTCTCATTGGGTTTGTATTTTTAATTGTCAAGACAAATATTATTTTGATAGTTTTGGTCTTCCACCACCTGTTGAAGTCATAAAATTCTTACAGAATGGTGTTTATCAAACATTTCAAGTCCAAGAATTAAATTCCAAGTGTTGTGGTCAATTATGTCTATATGTGTTATTTCAACTCAACAAAAATAAAAAATTTTATGATATTATTTTTAATCTAATATAAATGACTTATGTTGGTAAAGATGGTTCTATCTTTGGTGTATCTCAAGAACTGGATATTGATTTATCAAATTATTATACAAAGGCACAGGCTGAACGACATAAATATAATATAAACAAAAATATTAACATGAAAAATGCTTATAAATTAAAAAATTATCCAAGCCCGACTGACGCGAATGACTTGGTGGGATTAAGCGATTTATCACAATATATATATACTTAAATAAAACGGCTGTGTATTCCAAAGATACAGAAGTGTTGATATTATCTCCAGGTCATACAGAATTCACAGTTCGAATTAAAATAAATTTTTATAAAGAAGGGCGTATCGTTTGTATGAGAATAGAACAATGGGGGTATGATATGAATGATTTAGGGTATAATTGGTCATTTAAAATTAACCTCGAAGACCTGGAACAATTAAATCAGTCTCGTAAGGAAGAATATTATGCACTTGGTATCGAGAATGAGTTTTGTGGAGCCACGATTAGTAAACAACAAATAAAAGAATTTAATAAGGGTAAATATAATAATGGTTTTGCCCTTGTTTATCTCATGAAAACAGAAAAAACAGGATTATATATAATAAGTAAGGAAATACAAAATGATTTAACTATGGGAAGATGGGGAGGTGTTTCGTGCCATAATATTATTCTAACATATATATTCTAATACATAAATGACAGCAAGAAGGCTTCAAGAAAATTATCATTTCTGTGTCCAAGCATACCTTCAAGAAAAGGGTATTCGGTATTTTAATAAATATGTTCTACAACATAAGAATGAGGTATTTTCAATAAAAGATTGGCATTATGCTGATGTTGATAAACCGACAACTTTAGATTTAATTAGAATGTTAAATAATGAAAAAATTATAAGGTTAAGAAAAGGTAAGGCTCTTTTAGAAATTCAAAAGAAATTTTATTGGTTTCCTGTTGTAAAAAAAATTATTTTGGATACAGGAATAACAAGAAATCCTGATGAATATATGTATAATATTCTATGGGGTGTAAACGATTCAAGGATAGTAAGGGATGAGGAAGGAGTTGAAGAAGAGAGGGAAGAGGAGGAAAAGGAGAAGGAGGAGAGGGAGAAGAAAGAGAAGGAGGAAAGAGAGAGAATAAATAAATATTATAGTATGGAAACCAGTGAGATTCAAAAAAGAATAGAGGTATTACAGAAAATAACTCAACCCACCAAGGAGGAATACAAAGAATTAACAAGTCTATTTGCCATACTTTCGACAAAACTATTGGCATCGACAAGCTATTCATTTTAATTCAAGTTTTTTCTGAAATAAATGGAGGAGAGAGTGAAGGCATTTCTAAGGATTCTTTATGTTTTAAAAATTAAGATTCAAATGTGCATGTTGGAAACTAAAAAGGTTTTTGCACTCTGCAGGACTTTTTCATATAAATAAATGAGTTATTGTCTCAAATGTAAAAAGAAAACTAATACTAAAAATATTTCATATATTAAAAGTAAAAATAACAGGGTTATACAAAAAGGTATATGTTCGGTGTGTGGTTCAAAAAAAAATCAATTTATCTCCAAACACAAACTCGGAGGAGATATACAAAAGTTTTTATCAGGAAGTAAATTTACAACTACTGGAATACCAGGGGAATTACATCTACCAGGGTATTCTTTCTGTGGTCCAGGCACAAACTTGGATAAAAGATTAGATGAGGCAGACAATCCTAAATCCTGGAGTAAGCCTATCAATAGAGTTGATGAAGTGTGCATGAGACACAATATTGATTATGGGAATACCACAACGTTGGAAGAAAAGCATGAAGCCGATAGAGAAATGTTGTATAATTTGTCTCTGATACAAAATCCAATCTTGAGAGAAAAAGTTGATAGGTTCATCGTGAAGAAGATGATTAGTGCTGAATTGAAACTTGGACTTGGAAATTCAAAAAACTTATAGGCTCTAATGATGTCATTAAGACTGAAGAGCAATTAGCTGATGAATTACATAAACCAATATTCACAAAGTTTCAGAGAAGGAAAGTTTATTCCAAGGAAGTTGATTATATCTGGTCTGCTGATTTGATTGAACTCAATAATGATAAGGGGTACAAGTATGCTTTAACCGTTATTGATTTGAGGAGTAGATATGCGTGGGTTGTCCCTTTAAAAAACAAAACAGGTAATACTCTTATGTTAGCTTTTCAACAGATATTTAATAAAAGTAAGAGAAAACCTAAAAAATTGTGGACTGATGAGGGTAGAGAGTTTTATAACAAGACGTTTATGAATTTTCTAAAAAATAACATTTTTACATTATACAGTACCTTTAATGAAGGGAAGGCAGTTGTTGTTGAACGTTTTAATCGTACCTTAAAAGAGAGACTATATAAAAAATTCACACAACTCGGTTCACAACAATGGTCATCTTTTATTCAGGATATTGTGGATAAGTATAATGACACGATTCACACGTCAACAAATATGAAACCATCAGAAACATTTACAAAATTAAAATATGAAAAAGAGATTAATGTCAGAAAACCTAAGTTCAAAGTTGGTGATATCGTAAGAATATATAGGTGGAAATCTCATTTTGAAAAGGGTTTTACTGAACGATGGACGAAAGAACTTTTTAAAATTGTTGATGTAATAGATACGGTTCCTTGGACTTATAAAATATATGATTTGGAAGGGGAAGAGATTTTAGGTTCATTTTATTCACAGGAATTACAAAAGACAAAACTAAGCAGATAATACACCTTTGTGGACACTAGAGGGACAAGTCCGAGGTGTATTACAGTATATAATGTGTGTCAAGGGGGACGTTCTTAGATCTGTGAACCCCAAACACAGAATCCTCAACTGAATAGTCAAGGTTTAACTTTTGTTTGTGTGTGTGTGTGCAATGGGAGCAATAGGTTGGCGCTTCACTCCCTCCTACTATACACCGTTGTGGACACTCGAGGGCCAAGTCCGAGGTGTATAACAGTATATAATGTGTGTCAAGGGGTGGACGTTCTTAGATCTGTGAACCCCAAAACACAGAATCCTCAACTGAATAGTCAAGGCTTAACTTTTGTTTGTTGATGTGTATGTGTGTGTGTGTGTGTGTGTCCCAACCCTCACATTCAAAATCTCAACCCCAACCCTCACATTCAAAATCTCAACCCCAACTCAATCCTCACCCAACACAATGTCTTTTTCAAAATGAGATATCCACATATATATATATATATATATATATATATATATATATATATATATATATATATATATATATATATATATATATATATATATATATATATATATATATATATATATATATATGTATATATATATATATATATATATATATATATATATATATATATATATATATATATATATATTTTACGTTTTTTTTTTTCTCTTCTTCCAATTCTGTCTTTTAAGGCTTTCAGGTTTGATAACATAGAAAGAGGGAGTAAGAACTTTCTTGATAGGTTTAAATCCCAAAGAGTGGTAGCATTTCAAGTCTTCAAAATAAACCCAACTTTCCAAGTCTCCAAGGTAGTTGTTTAAACCATCAAGGCAGAACTCATTTACTGATTTTTTCAAAATTTGTGAGTCTCCAAGGTAGTTCCCATATTTAGAACCATCTTGGCAGAACCCTTTTCCTGAGTCTCCAAGGTAGTTATTTAAACCATCAAGGCAGAACTCATTTACTGATTTTTTCAAAATTTGTGAGTCTCCAAGGTAAAACTTGTATTCTGGCTCATCAACGTATAACTTGTTCAGTGGGTATTGTCTTGATAACTCACAATGAGTACTATTGCTGTAAAACTCTTTTTCAGGATTTTGCTGGTCTCCAAGGTATAACTCTTTGGTTGGGTCATCAAGGACGAACTCGTTCTGTGGGTCTTGGTCGCTCATAAGGTCTTCAACCAAGCCAACAATTTCGCCCCAAGTTGTAGCAAAAGCAGTATTTTCATTTCGTATTTCAGACACAATTTCCTGTGAGAGAAAATAATAATGTATTAATTAAGTTATTTAATTATTAAATGAGTATGCTTCAATCAAAGTTTGAAAATAGGAAAATAAAAATCTTACCTCAACAGATAAGAGGTTTGAATCCAGTTCATCAACTTGAAGGTTTAGTTCCATACAAGACAGAGAGTTCCAAGGAACACCAAAGTCATCCCACTCAAGGTCTTGGTCGCTCATAAGGTCTTCAACCAAGCCAACAATTTCCCCCCAAGTTGTAGCAAAAGCAGTATTTTCATTTTGTATTTCAGATACAATTTCCTGTGAGAGAAAATAATAATGTATTAATTAAGTTATTTAATTATTAAATGAGTATGCTTCAATCAAAGTTTGAAAATAGGAAAATAAAAATCTTACCTCAACAGATAAGAGGTTTGAATCCAGTTCATCAACTTGAAGGTTTAGTTCCATACAAGACAGAGAGTTCCAGGCAAGCACACAGCACACCATTGCCAGCAAAAACAAATGTTTAAAATGGAGCCTGGGCTTGAAGCTTTTATAGAGAAAGACTGGTGGGTGTGGTTTCCTTTGGAAATTCCCTGGGCAAGCCTAGGCAAGCCTTCATTGGGAAATTTTTCAAAACCATAACATCCTGTAATTTTCTAGTGATTTCTTTGTGAGTCAGAGATGAACTGGAAATGATGTAAGAGTGGGCGGGGCTTAGCAAAAGTAGGCGGGGCTTAGGAAAAGTGGGCGTGGCTTAGAAAAAATACCTTATGAAAAGTGGGCAGAGCTTAGCAAAGTGGGCGGGGCTTAGAAAAAGTGGGCGTGGCTTAGAAAAAAACCTCACAAAAACTGGGTGGAGCTTAGCAAAAGTGGGCGGGGCTTAAAGAAAAGTGGGCGGGGCTTATTGAATACCTTGTGGAAAGTGGGCGGGGCTTAGCAAAGTGGGCGGGGCTTAAAGAAAAGTGGGCGGGGCTTATTGAATACCTTGTGGAAAGTGGGCGGGGCTTAGCAAAAGTGGGCGGGGCTTAAAGAAAAGTGGGCGGGGCTTAACAAAAAAATAACCTGTGGCTCAGGAGGTGGTCAAACAAGAGCATTAAGAGAAGTTTATCATTTCGTAATGGCACAAATGGGGTATCTTTAAAAATATAAAGATTCAAATGTTTTGTTTGTCAATATTTTAGATGGGGATTATTGTGCAAAGAAAATTAAACTATTGAAGGAATTTGAGAATGAACAAATCTTTATAGGTTCAATGAGTGAGCTGTTCAACCCCCAGGTGTTCAATTCAATGAGGTTCAACCTCCAAGTTAAAAGGGGAGACAAATAAATATACCTTGGGATAAAAAGGGGGTTTATTTTTAGGGAAAAAAAAAGGGAATCGCTGAAAATCCCCCATTCATTTACATGGGGAAAAGTGAGCCAGAATCAGTATTCTTACTATATATATATATATATATATATATATATATATATATATATATATATATATATATATATATATATATATATATATATATATATATATATATAGATATATATATATATATAGATATATATATATATATAGTGGGGAGAACAAGTATTTGATGCAATGCCGATTTTGCAGGTTTTCCCACTTACAAAGCACGTAGAGGTCTGTAATTTTTATCATAGGTACACTTCAACTGTGAAAGACGGAATCTAAAACAAAAATCCTGAAAATCACATTGTATGATTTTTAAATAATTAATTTGCATTTTATTGCATGAAATAAGTGTTTGATCACCTCCCAACCAGGAAGAATTCCGGCTCTCACAGACCTGTTAGTTTTGTCTTTAAGAAGCCCTCCCATTCTCCACTCATTACCTGTATTAACTGCATCTGTTTGAACTCGTTATCTGCATAAAAGACAGCTGTCCACATTCAATCAATCAGACTCCAACCTCTCTACAATGGGCAAGACCAGAAAGCTGTCGAAGGACATCAGGGACAAAATTGTAGACTTGCACAAGGCTGGGATGGGCGACAGGACAATAGGCAAGCAGCTTGGCGAGAAGGCAACAACTGTTGGCACAATTATTAGAAAATGAAAGAAGTTCAAGATAACAGTCAATCTCCCTCGGTCTGGGGCTCCATGCAAGATCTCACCTCGTGGAGCCTCAATGATCATGAGAAAGGTGAGGGATCAGCCCAGAACTACATGGCAGGACCAGGTCAATGACCTGAAGAGAGCTGGGACCACAGTATCAAAATTAACCATCAGTAACACACTACGCCGTCATGGATTAAAATCCTGCAGCGCAGGCAAGGTCCCTATGCTCAAGCCAGCGCATGTCCAGGCCTGTCTGAAGTTTGTCAATGACCATCTGGATGATCCAGAGGAGGAATGGGAGAAGGTCATGTGGTCTGATGAGAGCAAAATAGAGCTTTTTGGTTTAAACTCCACTCACCGTGTTTGGAGGAAGAAGAAGGATGAGTCCAACCCCAAGAACACCATCCCAACCGTGAAGCATGGAGGTGGAAACATCATTCTTTGGGGATGCTTTTCTGCAAAGGGGACAGGACGACTGCACCGTATTGAGGGGAGGATGGATGGGGCCATGTATCGCGAGATCTTGGCCAACAACCTCCTTCCCTCAACAAGAGCATTTTCGATGGGGCGTGGCTGGGTCTTCCAGCATGACAACGACCCGAAACACACAGCCAGAGCAACTAAGTAGTGGCTCCGTTGGAAGCATCTCAAGGTCCTGGAGTGGCCTCGCCAGTCTGCAGAGCTGAACCCAAGAGAAAATCTTTGGAGGGAGCTGAAAATCTGTGTTACCCAGCAACAGCCCCGAAACCTGAAGGATCTGGAGAAGATCTTTATGCAGGACTGGGCCAAAATCCCTGCTGCAGTCTGTGAAAACCTGGTAAAGAACTACAGGAAAGGTCTGATCTCTGTAATTGCAAACATAGGTTTCTGTATCAAATATTAAATTCTGTTTGTCTGATGTATCAAATACTTATTTCATGCAATAAAATGCAAATTAATTATATAAAAATCATTCAATGTGATTTTCAAGATTTTTATTTTAGATTCCATCTTTCACAGTTGAAGTGGACCTATGATAAAAAAAAATTACAGACCTCTACGTGCTTTGTAAGTGGGAAAACCTGCAAAATCGGCAGTGTATCAAATACTTGTTCTCCCCACTGTATATATATATATATATATATATATATATATATATATATATATATATATATATATATATATATATATATATATATATATATATATATATATATATATATATATATATATATAGAAATATATATATATCAATAAATATGCCACCTCTCACCTGCCATGGGACGTCAGCAAAAGCTTTCTGTGACTCATTGGGACTGACTCAATCGGTCAACTTCCCGACCCGGATCTCAACCAATGGTACTCCATCTCTTCTGGATCTGATTTTGACAAATTTCCCTGACAATATCTGCTGCTCTTCCTTCGCTCCAATTGGTTCTTCTGACCACGTCCTTGTTAAAGTGGACATCTCTCTGGCTGTCATCAGAGAACCACCTCACCGCCGTCGAGTCTGGCATTTCACTCAAGCCGACTGGCAGGGTCTCCGAGCAGCCATCAAACTTACAGACTGGTCTCCTATCACTACTTTCTCAAACATCAACTCATCCTGGGAATTCTTTCAAAGAAACTTGCTCTCCCTCATGCACAGATTTATCCCCTCTCGTGTTCAGTTGTTTTACCCTTCCTCCCGCCCTTGGTTTACTGAAGCTTGTGGCGAGGCAGTTGTCCTGAAACAACTTGCCTTTGCCTCATGGAAAGCAAACCCAACTGAGGGCAATCTCAGTTCTTTCCACAAAGCTCGGAACAAGTGTGTATCTACCCTCAGGAGAGCCAGAAAACAACATCTTTCTCATCTCAAGTCTGAACTCTCAGACCTCTCTCCCTCCTCAAAATCCTGGTGGCGTTTAATCAAATCTGTTTCTGGTGTATGTTCCCCCTCCATCCCCTCCCTTACCTCAAATGGTCGCACTGCTGATTCCACACATGATAAAGCTGAATGTCTAAACTCGGTGTTTGCAGCTAAATCTTGTGTCCCAAACCCATCACTATCTCTACCCACTTTACCCAGTCGCACCCAACTGTCCCTGGACTCTGTATCCTTTTCTCCTGACAAGGTGGAGAGCTTGCTTTCAAACCTCGAGTCAGATTCTGCAACCGGTCCAGACGGCATCAGCCCACGTGTCCTCAAAGCCTGCTCTTCTGCTCTTGCTCACCCTCTCTCTGTTCTATTCACCCTCTCATTTTCCCAAGGTCATCTGCCATCTGCTTGGAAATCTGCTAACATCACTGCCCTGCATAAAAAAGGTGCAAAAACAGATCCCTGTAACTACAGACCAATCAGCCTTCTCCCAATCATCAGCAAGGTTATGGAATCCATCATTGCTTCAGACATGAAATCCTTCCTCTTCTCCAATGGCTTGATTTCCAATCATCAATTTGGTTTCAGACCAGGTCACTCTACCCTGGATATGCTGCTACTGCTCTCCCATCAATGGATGGAGGTCCTCAATGCCAGACAGGAAATCCGAGCCGTATCCCTGGACATATCACGTGCTTTTGACACAGTCTGGCACCCTGCCCTACTCACCAAACTCTCTTCCCATGGTATTCAAGGCCATCTCCACTCATGGCTCGCAGACTTCCTCTCCTGTCGCAGTCAACGTGTGGCCCTAAATGGAGTTCTTTCATCCCCTCTTCCTGTGCAGGCTGGAGTTCCTCAAGGTAGCGTTCTGGGCCCTGTTCTTTTTTCTGGTTTTCATCAATGATCTCTCGGACTCTCTGGAAAATCCTCTATTTCTCTTTGCCGATGACTCCACCCTCTGCCGTACCATCTGTCATCCCTCAGACCGGCAAGCAGCAGCTTCTTCGCTCACTGCAGATCTGGATAAAATCACAAACTGGTCCAACACGTGGAACATGTCTTTCAATCCACACAAATCTCACACTCTCACTATGTCTCTTCGAAAGGACCGTTTACAAAACCCCCCCATCCACTTTCTCAACAATCCTCTGGAAGAAGTCTTTTCTTTCAAGCTTCTGGGTCTCACTATCTGCCATGACCTTTCCTGGGAAAGTCACATTTCCAACCTTGCCTCAAAAGCCAGTCGCCGACTGGGAATCCTCCGTCGTGCAAAGTCCTTCCTCGGCCCTCTTGAGCTCCTGACTACTTACAAAGCTTTTGTCCGTAGCCTGATGGAGTACTGCTCTCCCTCTGGGCTGGTGCTCCTGCCTCCCACCTTTCTCGACTTCACGCTGTCGAAACCAGGGCTTTTAAGATCATTGGCATCTCCCGCAATGAAGCTGAGTCTTTGGGCCTCTCACTCAATCACCGCAGGTTGGTCGGTGGTCTTTCTGTCTTCTACCGACTCCTCTCCAGCCTTGCCCCCTGCTCTCTCTGCGATTTGTCCCAACCACATTTCCACAGGGCGCTCAAGGTCCGCCAACAACCCCCTTCTGGTAAAACTACCAAAATCACGAATCACTGCTCATCTTCACTCTTTCATTCCTCTTTTTCCCGCCTTTGGAATAAACTTCCTCACTCTATTCTTTCCCATTCTTCCCTCCAGGCTTTCAAAACAGCTGTTCACCACCACCTCTTATCTTCCCCCATCCAAATCCTCGATCTTTTCTACCCCGATAATCCACCCAAGCCCACTTCCTTCAATTCTCCTGCTTTCCTTCCTGAAAGTCCCTGTAATGTCCATCTTCTCCTCGCCATGTTCCCCGTCCCATCCCCATCCCTCTCCCTTCCACAGTTCACCTGTGTCTGTTCCCCAATGTTTTGTCCCTTCCACTCCCACCCCTCTTGTCTCATGCCTCCTTGCTGTGAGTTGTGTGTTAGCTCTCATACGAGCCTCGACCAAGGTATACAAAAAAAAAAAAAAAAAAAAAAAAAATATATATATATATATAAATAAATATATATAAATATAAAAATAAATATATATTTCAACAAATATATATATATATATATATATATATATATATATATATATATATTGTTGTGGTTGAGGAAATTCGCAAACCACCATTCAGGTCCCGTAGGTGAGATATCTCTGTAAGTACATGTGTAGTTAGCCCCAAACCCGTTGTTTAGAGGGAATAAATGTGATTCATTCAGGCTGCGACCCTTTAAGATAGCCGTTTTTCTGTTCTATCTTCATTTTGAGCCAACCACGTCTCAACCGTCATCACACAACAACCACCAACCGCAACGCCGCTTCACAACAACGCCAACAGCCACGACCTTTACCTTCACAACTCGCTCTCGCAAACATCGCATCACCACCATTCCAAGCGTCACCGTGGCCAGGGACCGCCACTTTAGACCCTCCACCACCTTCGCCTCTACTTCTGTGGCCGTTCCCGCGCCGCTTGTGGGCGCCGGGCATCGGGCTGTCCTGGCCTCGTGCGGGGCGCGCGCTGAGCCGCGGGTACAAAGAACGGCCTTTCCGAGAGGAAGTCGGATCAGGAATGATACACGCCCACTTCCGATCCGTCCAATCATTAAGCGCGGGGCGATTTGGCCCCGCCTCCAGGCGCGTCGGAGTGGAATCGATATATGCAAATTCGAGGATCAGGGGAGGTTCACGCCCACTTTTCCTCCGTACAATGGGCGAGCGTGGCTCCGCCCCCGAGCTCATCCTGATCCGGAAATTTGCATATGGGTTCTCCTGCCGCACTATAAAGCGCCGAGCGCGGGGCGAATTCAGTCAGTCTCTGTTTCGGGCTCGGGCGAGTTGGAGAGGTGTGGCGGCGGCGAAGTGTGGCAGCAGCAGTCAAGACGGGTCTGGAGGAGAGTCGGTCTGTCGGGGTTCGGAGTCTGTCGGGGAGCTGCAGAGAGGGGAAGCCGGGAACGCGGTCGAGGGCGCAGTGGAGTCGCTCGTCGCGGGACCCAAGCAAGCCAGCTATCCTCTTTCCCCAGAGCATCAACAACCCCCCCTGTTTCCCCCCACGCTGAGATAGTACGAAAAGGGGGCCCCGTTCCCACCCTATTCCAGGCAGTGCCAACGAGGCCCGCGGAGGAGCGCGGAGTCGGGGCACCGCCGACATTTTGTGGCTCATCACAAGATGGGTAGGCTCCGCCCGGCCTCGCGCCACAGACCACGTCTGCCCCCTTGTCGTTGAGGGTGGCCCTTTTCTTTTGCTTTTGAGTATATGTGTTGTCGGCGCCGTCTGTAAAGTAAAACTGTGTAAGTGTTGCCGTGTGCTCGCGTAGTCGGTAGTACATCTGCATTGTTGTGTTTCTTTTGTTGGAATTGCTTTTGGTGCATAATTGTTGTAATTGTATATGTGTGCTATCCGTGTGCCGCGGAATAAATGTGCCTCATGTTGAACTGTTTTTCCCGTTTCGCTTCGTCTTTTCTTTCATTGAATCTCCATCTTACTTCACGTAAAGGGTTGGTAGTGGGCTAAATACGCACCGATAATTAATCGGAACCGTCGAGGTTGACGATAACACCGCTCGGTTATCCCGATAGTACGGAACGAGTCGCTTAAAGTGGCCTGTGTCCGAAGTCGACCTGCGGCGAGGTGCGATCGCCCGGTCTACCCTCCGTGTGGGTACTTAGGTAAGTCGAATTTGGCGAACACCCCTATCCCACGCGGGGGGCCGATTGGCACGATCGTGGTGAGGCCGAAAGGCCCACCCGTGACTAGTTCCCGGCGTTAGTCCGAGAGGGTCACGATGGAATTGTCCATCCGGTGGACGACGTGCCGCGATTCGAGTTACGTGGCCGCTCGCACGCTGGCGGGCGCGAATTCGCAACAATATATATATATATATATATATATATATATATATATATATATATATATATATATATATATATATATATATATATATATTTATATATGTCTAAAAAGTAACGGGACTGACTTCACAGAAATTTTATTCCAAAAAATATATTCAAATCACAGCTTGTCCCCTTCAAAATAGTTTTCCTCCATAGTGTAGTAGATAGTAGAAAAATAGTGCAAATTATGATACAAGCATCAAATTTGGCATTTCTGTTCTTCCGGGCTTTCTGATCAAATCTGCCCGATTGGCCATTTGAAAATCCAAATTTTGAAAAATTTGAAGAAAAAAAAAAATTTTTTTTTGAAGTCACAGCTGGCTGAAATTCTTGAAGCGCAAGTGAACATCCCAGACAGAGAACCAAGGGGAGATGCAGTCATCATTTTGGTCTCCGGCCAGACGCGTCCAGAGAGAGACCAACGCTGGCCAGATGCGTCCAGAGAGAGACCAACGCCGGCCAGACGCGTCCGGAGACCAAAACAAATTGGCTCAGTAATTGAGAAAACACATTAATACGGCAAACGGCTCTGAAATTGGGTGTTATTTCACAACTCGCTCAGGATGACGGAGCATGAACCACTCACTCAGGATGACATGGTGCAGCAAAAGCATCCTCAGTGCGTTAACATTTCACTCAGAATGACATAGCGTGGGATGGCTATCGACTATAGGGCACTTGGCAAGTGGCTTCAGCACTCAAGCAATCACTCCAATTAAATGGTTGATAAGGAATGGTTGCCAGGCTGTGGCTACATACCATATGGCATCGTTGTTACTTTAAAGGGGGTCTTCACCGCACATTCAACAGTTATTGAAATAAAATGAATTTGTTCAAATAATGAGTTTATCCACCAAAGAGTTGCTGTTTAATGTACACGACTGGTCTAAAGTTTTAGAACACCCCCATTTTTCCAGTTTTTACTGATATTTAAGCAGTTTAATGCTTCAATGTACGTACTCTGAAATTAAAGCATAGAACAAATAAATAATTGCAGATAAAAAGAAAATCATGGAATCGTTTTGTTGAACAAAATTTACTCTAAATTTTTGACTCATCAAAGCAGCCACCTTTTGCAGATATAACAGCCGAACATACTTGTGACATTCTTTCTACAATGGAAATCAAATATTGTTTGCAAAGTTCTTCCCAACACTGTTGCAGAAGTTCCCACAAATGTGTTGTGCTTGTAGGTTGCTTTGGTTTCACCTTTCTGTCCAGTTCATCCCAAGCTCGCTCGATGGGATTTAAGTCTGGAGACTGTGCTGGCCATTCCATGATTTGAAGCCTACCGTCTTGTTCTTTTCTTCTTAGATAGTTCCTACATGGTCTGGAGGTATGTTTTGGGTCGTTATCTTGCTGGAGGATGAACCCCTGACCAACTAGGCATAGACCAGAGTGTATTGCATGGCACTGCAAAATGCTGTGGTAGCCCTTTTGGTTCAAGGTGCCAGTCACTCTGTGCAAGTCACCGACTCTGGATCCAGCAAAAGAGCCCCAGATCATCACGCTTCCTCCTCCATGTTTGACATGTGCCTTTTGATGGTGGAGGAAACTGTACTTACTGACACCTTGGCATGCTTTGCAAGTTCTCCAAAGGAAAGACCTACACTTTCAAGGGTTTCGAGATGACCCGTGAACCCATTGGGTTCCCGTTGTGACAGCAGTTGATAAAAAAAATCATTTCAAAAAAAAAAAAAAAGATAGCTCCAGCGAACTATACCGCTGAGGTTGTTTGCATTGATCAAATTCTCCCGAAGAGTACTTGACTGAATCGGGAATTGATTTTTTAATATTTTTTTTTCTTTGCCCGACTTGAACGAAACTTGAGACTGCACATCGCAGGAAAATGGTGAGTAATGTGGCACTAAAATTTTTGCGCTATCGTGTACTGTTTTGGCTGTATTTCGGGAACATACATACATACATAAAAGATGAGAGTTTAAGTAATATATATAGATAATGATCTGTCTGTCTTGCTTTGTTACTTGTCACTTTCTCGCCATTATGATAGCAATATACTACTTCCTGCAGTGCAATATTGTCTAAATAATGCTTCAGAGGGTGGAGCAACACAGTCTGTTCCAACACTGCTTTTATACAGACAGAGGGTTTGTAACTAATCAACAAAAGTTGGGACACCTGTAGAAATTGTTTGCATCAACTTTCAAGGCTTAATTTACTTCCATTGCTGCAGAACAGTTCTGCCAAGTGCCAGACGCTTCTGGAGACAAACACCACCCGGATCCGAGGTTGCTAACCCATTACTTGTTCCCTGAAAAGGGCCTTTTTTAACAACTCTGAAATTTACATTATTTTTCAGTTTGTGGTAACCTAAACTTTTTTTTAACCTCTGGCAGTTTACCGCTTAGCTTTGTACCATTTCAGGTTATTCACTGGACTTGAACTGCTTAAATTTCAGTAAAAACTGGAAAAATGGGGGGTGTTCTAAAACTTTTGAACAGTAGTGTAGAATAACTTTGGAGACATTGCAAAGTTTAATCGCCCGTGAAATAAACATTGCAGATAATCCGCCACGTTGCCTGCTCGTCTGTGCACACGTCACATGGTACATCGTTCACGGTCCGCGCAAATGTGATAACTGGCTTTTTAATTTTTTTTAAATGTCTGTTTTTCACCAGATTTGCTTTCATTCCTTGTGGAGCACCTTGCGAAACCTCCAAAAATATAGACACAGATCTGGCAGATGCTATGGATGGGCAGTCTGTCTGGGGGAAACGGAGTCCCGTGGCAAAATGTACAATGTGGGGCAAATATATTTTGTGCCATGGCTAATAATACCCCATCTACAGTAAGGGTCAGTGAACCACTTTCACTCTGGCACGTGTGCAGATGAAAATCCTGCATCTCCCTCACGACTCATGGGAGGTGGGGAGGAGTGGTTGTACCCAAGACCTGACCCTGCGTACTCTCAACATGTATGCAAAATTTGGTGGAGATTGGGCCAGCCCTATTTTTTTTCTATAATTTTCATACATGCAAATATACACACATATAGAGAATTGCCATATTTAATATTAAATGTATGATTGTTGTAAACAAAATTGTTTTAGCATTTCACACTCAACTTTAAACATATTAAATTCAGTTTGTTTAGAAAGCACCAATCGGCGTGCACAACCAGATACATAAGGTCTTCAATTGGCTGCAGGATGGCCTAGACATAGAAGTATGCACACTCACCTCAGCTTGCAAGCCTGGGTTCGAATCTCAGGTAAGCTATAAACTGTCATCCTGGCGTCTCGCAGGCAAGGCGAGTCATCAATGTGTGTGCCGTCCCTCGGATGGATGTTCGACTGCCAGCATTAGTTAGTGGACATTAAAAATCTCACAGTGTCCTTCACAAAGAGTATACGAACTATCACCAGCACCGTGGCCAAATTCAAAAATTCCTGCCCAACCGTATTAGAGGCACTGCATCAGCAGCACAGCCATTCCCCCAGCCATTGATGCGACCCGCAGCCTTTTGATGCATATGAAATAAGGAGGTCTTGAAATTAAAGTCCTCACCGACAGACCATATAGCCGTAGACTGGGCAACCTCTGCTGATCCAAGTCATTCCTTGATAAATCAGAACTACTGACAGTCTTACAAGGCCTTTGTCAATAAATAACTAAAGAGAGTACTGATTTCTCCTACAAGCTGACATCCCAGCATATCTGCCTCTCTTAGACTCTGTGGAATCTAAAACTCTCAAAAATGATTGGCTTCTCCTGCAACAATGCCAAAGCATTATGAAGAGGTAGACACATTTGGTGGCCTCTGTTTTTCACCACCTATTATTCAGTCTAGCTCTGTCTGCATTCTCAGCCCATGACCCTACTCAGCAACTCCAGGATGCATGTGTTCTTCCAGTAATTGCCTTCCGATTAAACTCTCCAAACTAGAATGGGGCTCGGTAGAGTGCATACCTCTGCCAAGCTGAATAGTTTACATTTTGGATCCCACCTACAGGCTGGATCTGGATTCGTAACTGAACCTAAAATCTAATTGGTTTGTTCTCGTCACCGAACCAACTAATCCAACTAGTTTTGTCATAACTCATGCACAACTTTTTGAAATATCATGCTATACTGTTCGGGTGTTCCAAAAAGACACGGACAACTTTGGGTGTTAACATATTTAGAACCACAAACGAAACGACAATAACTTTTGGTTTATATGAAACAGAAACTCATAAAGCTTTGCGCACTCCATCAATCTACTTCAATGTGAGCTCCGTTTGTTGTGTGAAGGACATCAAGGCAGTATGCGAGTTCTTGCCATGTTCGGCTCAGCATGTTTATGTCCACCAGTGCGCATGCGGCTGTGATCCGAGAATGAAGATCTTGCAGGATTGCCACCTTGGTGTTGTGGAAAACATCGTTGACAAACACCTTTTGAAAAAAAAAATCAAGGGGGGGGGTGAGGGTTATGTCTGGTGATCATCGGGGCCAGGCGATTGGTCCGTCTCAGCCAGTCCAGCGACATGGAAATATTTCATTCAGGATGGCTCGAATGACTAAGGCCCAATGAATGAGGGGGAGCGTCGTCCTGTTGAAAAATGATATCAGGTTGCAGGTCTTCAATCTGTGGGAAGGCTCATCCTTCCAACATGTTCATGTAAATTGTTGAGGTCACTCTATCCTCCACAATGAAAAACAGACCCACCAAGTGGTCATGTCATGAAGAAGACCACACCACACATTGACCTTTGGACTGTCACGTATATGTTCAATGACCATGTGGGGGGGGGGGGTGTTCAAAGCACAAGATCCTCACATTGTGCTGGTTGACCTTCCCCAATACAGGAAAGCAAGCGATGTCTGTGAACATGACCTTTTTCAGGTAATCTTCATCATCCTCCGTGACTGAGCATTTCCAAAGCAAACGCCATGCGTTTGGGTCCGTCATTTGGTTTGAGTTCCTGCAGAATCTGCACCTTATAAACATAAAGCTTCAGTCTTTTATTCAAAATCCTGTGTACAATGGTGGTTGGTAGTCCCAGTTCTCTGGATTCACGTCAAATTGATTTTCTGGGATGTTGTTGAAATGATTCACGCACTCGTTCAACGTCTGCTGCACTTGCGCTTGGTCGACCGGTACTTTTCTGTTTCTGCCAATTTCCAGTCTCTTTTAACAGTTTGCACCACTCTCTGATACTAGTCCGTGATGGCGGATTCCTTCCATATCTTGTACGGAAATTATGCTGAACTTGCGTGTCGGATCTCGTCTCGATGAACCATTCGACACACCAAGCTTTCCACTACATGGAGTCTCCATTTTATTAACCTCCGCCATCGAAGATGGGTGGAGGTTACTGTTTTCACCGCTTTCTGTTTGTTTGTTTGTTTGTTTGTTTGTTAACAGTATTACGGAAAAACTCCTCGACGGATTTCGACGAAACTTGGTGGGGGGGTTAGGTGTGGTCCAAGGATCATGCCATTAAATTTTGGACTTGGTCCCCCACCCCCCAAAAAAAAAATTGTTAGAGAAATTTTTTTTTTTTTTGCATTTCTGCATGTTTTAAGTGATTTCCAACCTCCCCCCAAAATTTTTTTTTACTCCCCCCCAAAAAAAGAGAATTTTTTTTTTTGCATTTCTACATGTTTCAAGTGATTTCCAACCCCCCCCCAAAAAAAATCGTTACCCCCCCAAAAAAAATTTAGAGAAATTTTTTTTTTGCATTTCTTCATGTTTTAAGTGATTTCTAACCCCCCCAAAAAAATTTAGAGAAAAATTTTTTTTTTGCATTTCTACATTTTAAGTGATTTCCAAACCCCCCCCCCCAAAAAAAATTTGAGAATTTTTTTTTTTTGCATTTTTACATGTTTTAAGTGATTTCCACCCCCCCCCCAAAAAAATTGTTACCCCCCCAAAAAAAGAATTTTTTTGCATTTCTACATGTTTTAAGTGATTTCCACCCCCCCCAAAAAAAAATTGTTGGAGAAAAAAAATTTTTGCACCTTTTTTTTCAACAAAATTTCATTTTCTTGGGGCATTTTTACATGTTTTAAGTGATTTCCAACCCCCCACGCCCCCCACCCCCCAAAAAAAAATGTTGGAGAAAAGAACTATAACTCTGTCAGCACTGTTGACGTCATATTTAATGAATAAGATATAAGGTTCACTTTAGTGATCCAGCAGTATTGGCGGCGGAGGTTTTGCACTCTCCCGAGTGCTCCCCCTCTAGTTTTGCATTAAACCACTAGACCTGAAAGTCAAGAAAACTTTATGAGTTTCTATGTCATGTAAAATAAAGTGCGTCATTGTATCCTTTGTGGTACTAAATCTATGAACAACCAAAGTTGTCCATGTCTTTTTGGAACATGCTGTAAGTCGTTGTTGGTCCCATCTCTCATTTGGTGAAGAATCACTTTCAAAAATTCTCGTATCCACTGTCAAACTCGTATCCGGATCTTCACCAAAATCTAATCATCAAAATCCATCCGCAACTTTTTTTGAGATATATTGTTCACACACACACACACACACACACACACACACACACACACACACACACACACACACACACACACACACACACACACACACACACACACACACACACACACACACACACACACACACACACACACACACACACACGGGTGAAAACATAACCTCCACCCACCTTTGGTGGCAGAGGTCATAAAGGATTTCCACCCACCTCCACCCTTTTCTCCCATTTCAGACTGGTGGCCAAGGTGTCAATTTGGATGTTTTGTTTACCCTGAAAGGTTTACAGTTACCAGCATGACATATTAGCATTCTCTTTACCTGGTTGTAGAATTCTAAGGTGTGTGCACATCTCAGTAATGATGTGTTCAAAGAAATAAAAGTGATGTGTTTTTTTTTTTACATATTTTATCAAACAAATCAATGATTACACAAGTAATTAGGAAGGAAAAGGCACGAGTATAACAAACCCCCCCAAAAAAATAAATCACAACATGTTTCATGTAGAAAACGACAATTGTCAGACTAATGGCGGCTTTGAAGGAAAATGTTGGTTTTAAAAACCGCTCGACTTTGACATCCACCAAATGATAACAATCACCGATATCCTCAAATGTAATACTTCAGTGAACGTGTTGAATACCGCGTGTCAAAATTTTCCCCTTTTTATCATAAAATGTGTTCCTTGATGAACTGTATGTAGAAATCAGTTATTGTAGAAGATGTAACCATACCCCCTTCATTTATCATTCACAGAACACACACACACCATTTTTCATCATAAACGGTATACCGCAGACAACACTCTTGTACGGTTATCCGATTCAATCTGGCATGAGAACAAAATAAATACTGCTCTGATTATACATTGATCACGAACCATCCTCCACAAATAATAACTGTTCTCGTAGAAATCTTAGAAAATACATGTTATGTGGATGATTCCAATATTTTCTGCAATGGTTCCAACATCCTTCCCAGACAATGCGAGAGTAACAAGAATGAATAAGTGAAATGGAGTTTTACATGAATCAATTATTGTCCAAAGTAAACTCATTGCACATAGACCAAAGCACATGACGCGTGCTTTGGTCTATGTGGTACCCTCCGTTGACGTCACCTTATGTGAGCACACGTCATGAGATGAGACTTCAAGGACGTCAATGACGTGACCGTGATATAGAATTACAATGGAACGACGATCTGTGGAACTATTACGAGCTGTGAACAAACTGATTGAGCAAATGATTCTTTCTCCTCGTCCTCGCCTCTTCCGTGGCGATGTTATTAGGATTACTGCGTTCAGTCAGGCATCCACATCGAAAGAAACAAGGTAGTTGGTGCTTGTTGCGTGGGTAGCCGGCTGAGGTCTTGCGGCCACATCATTAATTCTGTGCATCTGGATAGTATGAGTTCCAACTGCATCAAAGTAGAGATTAGTGTGTCCGTGTCACTGTACTCCCAGCCAGATTTCTCTCGAAGTGGGAGAACGGGTTGTGCAACAGTCGCCTGGTGCCAAATCATCATTTGAAGATGACATCTTTTCTGGTGAGTCATGTGTGGGTGGCAGCTTTTCAGGATTGCTTCCAACACTGTGGAACATCTCTGCATGAAATGCATTGATTGATGTGGAAGATGAGGTTGAACTATACAACTGAACAACAAATATGTCCAATTTATCCATAGCTTTGTCTGTCTTTTTCGTAAAAGAATCAAGGAGCTCTGGTTCTGCAACGTACATTGCCCATGTTGATTTCCCCCCCCCCCCCGCCCCCCAATGTCCACTGAACTGGCTCGTTGAATCACACACAATGATTGCAGGAAAAGCAGGAAGGTTTCTGATAATGAGGTACAGCAATAAGAATTGCCTTACATAATGTACGGGGATGTACTTGCGCATTTTTTGTAGTCCCAGCATCCATTCACACCTCTTCAAATGTCTGACGATAGATGAGAAGCACAAGTTCAGGGTGATCACAAAATACGGTATCCATACGTTTCAATAAACCTTCCATATTTTAATTATAAATGACATGTTCTTTCGAAGAAGTTTTCTTCCATCCATCCATCCATCCATTGGGACCATACTGTGTGCGGAGCGTTGGTGCTGCCGAAGCAGTCTCCATGGCTATTGGACACAATCCTGGACGGGTCGCCACTCCCGACACAGGATACCAACAAGCTGGCACTCATTTTGCTGACCTTGAAAGGATGACAGGCAGAGTCAACCCCACCTGGTATTAATTCAACAGCTGAGTGGGATTTGAACTCAGGATCCGAGGATCCCAAGCCCACCACCCTAAACATTAAGCCAACACCAGGTATAAGTTTTCTTCACATGACACATGATCACCATGAAAAGCGTCAGAAGGATATCCTTGATGTCTTTCATTTGATTGAGGTTAGAGCACATTCTTCGATTGATGTCGGCCTCTACGCTGCAGGCACACTTGGAATGTACGGGAAAAATTATTGCTCCAACACATTCAGCTGCAGTGATTGAACGGATTTTGTCAGCTATTGCTGTTTTGAGACCATCTATGGATTGCGACTTTCCGTGGTGGACGTCGTCTTGAAGCATCTAATCCTGAACTCAATTTACGTCGTCTTGAAGAATTTTGTTCTCAGGTAGATTTCGACTGAAAACGATGTTTCTTTAGTTATCCACGGCATGCAGAAAGAAAAAAAAAATGGCAAAATCAAAATCTGCTGAATGCACATGAATTCCACTTTGCACACCTGCAAAAAGGAAGATGATATCACGAGTATGGAGGAAGTTATTAGAGATAAGGTCAGTACCGTTTTTTTTTTTTGTGATCAACCTGTACATATGTGTCCTGCTGCAGAATATAACTGGTTGGAAATTCCTAAGCACCATCAAATGCATGAAAAACTAATCTGGTGTCTGCTCCTTCACATGAGCAGGACGGGTGTTCTATGAAGGATGCTGCTGAAGACGCCACAATTTCAGAGTGATCACATCCTCCTGCAACTACAAGTTCTTGATCCTCCGTTCATTTATTTGTCTGTAACAAACGTTATTTGGTCAGGAACTGGATGGGATTGATCTCATTTTCAAACATGTTGATGAAATTTGCCCAGGATGCTGGTAGCTGGATATTCTGAGAATCAATAATTCAGCCAATTTTCCTTCCCATTTTTTTTGTATACATAGTCGAGGCTCATGAAAGAGCTGGTACACTGATCAGGACGTAACAGACAAAAGGAAGACGCAAAACACGCATGCATGGAGAAGGAAACTCCAAGGAGGAAAAACTAGAAAATTAGGAGGAAGGATTTGAGAGTAATTAACGAGGGTAGTAAAGATCATGGTTTTGGATTGGGGACGATCTGAGATGGCGGTGAACAGCTGTCTTGAAGACCTGGAGGGAAGAATGAGATTGAAGAGGATGTGGAAGTTGGTTCCACAGGGGGGGAAAAAGAGGAACGAATGAGTGGAGGTGAGCAGTGATCCTGGATTTAGGTAGTTTCACAAGAACAGGGTTGATGGTGGATGGTGTGAGCCCTGCAGAAACCTGGGAGGGGGGACAAAGCACGGAAAGAGCAGAAGGTGCAAGACTAGAAAGGAGATGGTAGAAGACAGAAAGACCACCGACCTGCCTGCGGTGAGAGAATGAGAGGCCCAAAGACTCGGCTTCATCGTGGGAGATACCAATGATCCTAAATGGCTTGGTTTCCACGGCGTCAAGCTGAGCAAGGTGTGAGGCAAGGGTGCCAGCCCAGAGGGGAGAGCAGTACTCCATCAAGCTGCGGATGTAGGCAGCGGATGTAGGCCTTGTACTGCGCAGTACTGCGGATGTAGCGGATGTAGGTGTAGGCCTGCGGATGTAGCGGATGTAGGTGTAGGCTACAGCGGATGTAGGCCTTGTACCGCAGTACTGCGGATGTAGGCCTTGTAGGTGGATAGTTCAGGTGTGGCAACAAAGGACTTTGTACAATGGAGGATGCCCAGTCAGTGGCTGGCTTTGGAGCCCAACATTGCAATGTACAGTACTTCCTTTGTTTGTATGAAGTACCCATGTGTTCCTGACTTGATTGCATTGGTTCAATATATATATATATATATATATATATATATATATATATATATATATATATATATATATATATATATATATATATATATATATATATATATGTAAAAACACTACATCCACTCTGGTTTATGATTCTGAGAAGTGGCTGAAAATGACTTGGCAATAACAATCAGCAAGGTCACCAAGCGTTGTAGCATTAGCTGGTTTACCGATGGCTTGCACCAGGGCCATGTCATCTACCAGCACACAAGTTGGATCACTAGTTGTTGGTATCTCCGCCTTCTCGTGTGCTTCAGAAAAAAATATGGGAAAGAGGATCGTTGTCTGCTTTCCTGAAGTTTTTTTAATCAAGTATCACCAGTGACAAGAGTACAGATGCGAACTCAAGCCGAAGTAACAAGGGAATGTTAATTTCTTTACCATTGGTAGAAACACTCAGAAGTTGCCTGAACAGATCCCGGTCTGCTTTGATAGTGTTAGTTTGCCCAGATTTTGTGGACACTTGTACAGTGAAAAATAATGCAAATGTTTTGATTTTGTTTTTTCGAGAGGGTATCATTATTTTCTAGAGGGGATCATGGGGTTCACAAATAAATCACTAACCGGGGTCAATTTGGAACCAAATTTGGTGATGGAATCATTTACTTGGTGGTGTAAACCATTACATTACACCACTCAGTGGTGCAATGTAACCCATTACACCATTACGCCACTGAGAAACTCGGTGGTGTAATGCTTGTAATATCCAAATAATAACCGGTCCCCGGAACCGGAAGTACCCTCAGATGAGGATGGAATAAAGCTAGTGTTGAAACCAGCATGGCGTCCGGCTGACTCTTTATTACAACTGGCGACGAGGATGGGATGGCTCACAAACGCACCGATCCCGAGAAAGCGTACGCCGTCCACAGCGAAAGCCACAACGCGCAGAAGCCGTCCCAGCGAGGAGGTCGCAACAGCCGCTGTGGTGGAAAACCACAACAACCGCCCCGCACAGAATCCCGTCAGGATCATTGCAATCGCTGTGGTCGGATGGCCCACACCGGTGATGACTGCAGATGCTCCCGAAACATGACATGCTACAAGTGCGACCGCCTTGGTCATTTTGCCATCATTTGCCGATCAAAAAACTCTGCGCCTGCCGTCTGATACGTTCATGAAGCCGCACCGAACCCGGAAGTAAATACCGAGAGTGATGCTAGTGACGAGTACGCCATGCCGTAGGTGGCAGTGTGAACACCGAAATAACTGTCATCGGCATTATCGTCAACATGATCATTGACTCTGGCGCCACCTGCAACATCATCAATAGTGACATTGCAAAATCACTTGTGTACAATGGTGCCGCAATGCAAAAGTGCAACCGCAAAATTCACTCTTATGGTTTCGCGCCGATATCTTGCGACAACCTCATCCGTGCCATTCTCTCAGTGGGAGACAACTCTGCTACCGCCGAAATGCTAGTCGTTACAGGTGACACCCCAGCACTGCTCAGGAAGACTACTGCCGAAGCACTAAAAGTGCTCACCATTGGTCCGCGTATGGACAAAGTCCATTGTGTGAATGAGGATATAGCTCCGATACTCAACAAATACCCCGGAATTGATGATGGCATTGGTTGCTTCAAAGGCGAGGTAGTCATGCTACACATCGATCGAACCGTCCCGCCGATAGCGAGAAAGCACAGCCGAGTGCCATTCCACCTGAGGACTAAAGTCGAAAAGGAGCTGAACAAGCTGCTCGAGGAGGACATTATCGAGTGAGTGACTGGGCCGACCGAGTGGGTCTCACATATAGTAACGCCTCCAAAGCCGAAAAATCCTGAAGAAATCCGAGTCTGCGAGGACATGCGCGAAGCTAACGCTGCGATAAAACGCACGCGACATGTCACCTCGACGATAGACGAGTTGGTGTCCGAATTGCAAGGATCCACAGTGTTCAGCAAAGTTGACCTGCGTAGCCGGTATCACCAACTTAAGCTCCACGAAAGTTGCCGTGACATTACAACTTTCTCGACACATGCCGGACTGTTCCGTTACAAACGCCTGAACTTTGGTATTAGATCTGCATCCGAAGTGTTCCAACACGTGATACAGACTGTTATCAATGATATAAATGGTGCCAGAAACGTTAGCGATGATATCATCATCCACGGCGCTACAACCCGAGAACATGACATTGCGCTTGACCGCACCCTGTCTGCCCTGCACAGCAGTGGATTCACAGTCAATCTGCCGAAATGTGAATTCAGGTTGCCGAGAATCGAGTTCTTCAGCTACATATTCAATGCAGAAGGCCTATCCCCCGATCCAAAAAAGTGCAAGCCCTGAGAGATGCGTCCGAGCCCAAAAACTCATCTGAGGTACGCTCTTTCTTGGGCATGGCGCAGTAGAGTGCCAGATTCATCCGAAACTTCGCAACCTTGACCAAGCCTCTGCGCCAGCTCACGAAACAAGGATCAGCATGGTCCTGGGGACCGACCAAAGTGAAGTCGTTCAACGACGTCAAGGAGGCGCTGTCTAAGGACACAACTATGCGATACTTCGACTCGAATAAATACAGAGTTAGTGGTCGACGTGAGTCCAGTTGGCCTCGGAGCCATTCTCGCACAGGAAGGCAAGACCATTGCATATGCTAGCCACGCGCTAAGCGACGTTGAACAGCGCTACTCCCAGACAGAGCGCGAAGCCCTAGCCGTTATATGGGCATGTGAACACTTCAACATTTAGATATCCGGCGCACCGTTCCGCGTAATCACCGATCACCAACCATTGGTTACGATCTGGAAAAAACCAAACCCGCCGATCCGCATTGCCAGATGGGCTCTCTGACTCCAGCCATATGACGCTACTATAGTGTACCACCGCGGTGCTGATAATCCTGCAGACTATATGTCCAGACACCCGAGCGCATTCGCATACCGCTCCAGGCATGAAGCGAGGATCGCGGAAGACTTTGAACTATATTGCCGCTTCTTCTGTGCCTAATGCCCTAACATACAAGGAGATCCAGGCCGAATCATCCCGGGATCCCACCATCTGCGCCGCAGCCGAAATGATCCATCTGTCGAAATGGCATCAATTTGATACTTGCACTGATGCCGCTACTGAGGCATTGGTTAGCCTCTGCGCCGTGAAAGACGAGCTGACGGTGACGAATGATGACGTCATTCTGCGAGGTTCTCGCCTTGTGCTACCTGCCATTCTCCACATCCGCACAATAGAACTTGCGCACAAAGGTCATCAGGGCCTCACAAAAACAAAAGCGCTCATCCGCAGCAAGGTGTGGTTCCCTGGAATTGACTCCATGACCGAGTGCATTCTGTGAAAATGCATCCCCTGTCAGGCGAACAGTAATCGTCAACATTCGGAACCACTCAATATGTCAATGCTCCCAAGTGGCCCATGGCAAAATCTGAGCGCCGATTTTTGTGGTCCGCTACCGACGGGTGAATACTTGCTCGTAATAACGGATGAATACTTGTGATACCCTGTGGTAGAACTCACCCGCTCTACTAGCGCAGAGAAAGTTATACCGATAGTCGAAAAAGTGTTCGCGATGTTCGGATACCCTGTTGTTGTGAAAGGCAACGGTCCCCCGTTCCAGGGCAAAGCTTGGAAAGACTATCTCACGTCCGTCAGTGTACGATACCCTAAAATAACCCCGCTATGGCCGCAAGCCAACGCAAAAGCCGAGAGCTTCAACAAACCTCTCATGAAGGCAATCCACACTGCGATCGTACAAGGATCGAACTGTAGAACGGAGTTACAGAAGTTCCTCCGCATGTATCGAGCTCGCCCGCATTGCTCAACTCCATTCGCACCACACCGTCTCATGTTTGGGTGGGAACCCAGAACGAAAATCCCAACAGTTGTGAACTCTGACCCGCGACCCGACGATCAACTTCTTACCCACCACAACGATGCTGCCGCAAAAACCATCATGAAGGCACGCAAGGATCTCCGCGCCAGCGCGTTAAAGCCCCCCATCAATATTGGTGATGTTGTCCTCGTTAGGCAACAAAGAAAGAACAAGTTCTCCACGCGCTACAACCCCAAACCGATCGTTGTCAACAACGCGCAAGGCTCCATGATCACCGCAGCATGGAAAAAATGGCGCAAGCATGACCAGAAACTCGTCTCAGTTTCACGCCATGCCGATCACACCCACATCCAAGGTGGTCGACAGTGACATCCCCCTTGATCCTCCACCCGATGAACTGGTCCCAGCGACGATCCACCCAAATCCCGTCGTAACAACGCCCGTTCCAGTTCCTCAACGACAACACCCGAATCCGCAACGCGCCCTAAAAGAACCGTTAAAAGGACGCGCAGACTCTTTGAAGAACTCTAAGTCGGTTCGGACCCTCCATGGTGTTTTATACCTGTTTATTCCGTGTCTGAAGCACGCAGCATTTTCTTGCACAGTTAGAGAGGAAATGTACAACCTATGAAAATGGTTTATATGTTTGCATGTTCTGATAATTAGTTCCGTTTTATTACCTTACCGTCTTACCGAATAGTTTGCATGGTATTTTGTTCTTATGCAAGTTGGAAAGGGATGTAATATCCAAATAATAACCGGTCCCCAGAACCGGAAGTACTTTCAGATGAGGACGGAATAAAGCTCGTGTTGAAACCAGCATGGCGTCCGGCTGACTCTTTATTACAATGCTTTGACCAGACTCGGTGGTGTAATGATTAGTGTCCGCTCCAACTCTGGGAAGTCAGCAATTCAAACCCCGGCCGAGTCAAACCAAAGTTTTTTAAAATGGTACATGCAGCTTCTTAGCCATTGTAAAGATCCTGCTTTATCTTTGTCCAATCTGGCGAACTCTTTTCTTTTTTATACCTTCTTGCTCTTTTATCATTTTCCCAGTTGTCAGTGGATGTTTCTCAAAATTTTATTTTATATTTTTATTCAGTCTTTTTATTTTAATCGTCATTGGGTCTGTATTCATTGCTGTTTCGGTTTCATGTGTGACATCTTCCATTCACACCTGTCTAGGGAAATTTTTTTGCAAGGTGGGTCAGGTATACCTTCTCTGGTTTGTTGTCTGTTTCCTAACAAATTGGATTCTGTCTGTTGCACTTTTCACGTATTTACCCAATCCGACTGTTGTCACTCTGTGCACTTGGTTGAGTTTCATCAGGCTGCTACCTCATTCTCATCTCAGCAGATACATTCTCGGGATGCATTGATTTTTGTCAAACATTTTGTGGATGGTGAGGCATTTCCTTCTTTTGATATCCCGTTGATTCATTAGCTCCTGTTGGACTGAGTCCGAAGCGGGGGCTTATGGATTTGGTCTCGATGTTTGTGTCAGTGTGCGTGTGATTGCTTCTGCCCGCAACCATATCTCGGACATATATGGACCGATTTTATTCGTACTTGGCACAAAGACAACAAATGATGGTATACATATGCACATCATTTTGTTTCACGATGCGATCCAAAATGGCCGGCTGGTGGCCATTTTGTTACTTAAATGCGTCCCCAACCATTTCTCAGCCATGCAAGATCCAATTTTGTTCAAACTTGGCACAATCACAGTACGTGATGGCATACACGTGCAAGTCACTATTTTGCAATCTGATCAAAGATGACAGACTGGTAGACTGGCGGCCATTTTAGTTGTAACTCTGTACAGCGAAATTACTAAAACAACGGGGGCTATGACATTTTATGTCTTTTGTGGCTCTCTTCTACTCTGAAGTATTTATATGATGTTCGGTTGTCCAATTCATGTATTCTTGTGTCTAGGATGATTTTTAGGTTGTCCATTTTTGTTGTTTTACCTTGTACGAATGTGCACTTGGCAGACTTATCTAGGTCAAATTCCGTTTGAATGTTGGAGTACCACCGGTTCACTAATTTCAGTTGTTTTACCAATTTTTTGTCATTTTGTGCAAAAGGGTTTTCATTTTAGATGTGTATGTGTATGTGTGTTGGGAGCAGCTCTACGATGAGCCTTAGATCTAATTTTAAAAATTAAGTCAACAGATGAGTTCACTAATAAATCATACAAAAGTTATCCATCCACAAATGCTATGTTCAAGCCTACTTCGCTGCAATCAAAAGTGAATTAATAAATCATTGGAGCACGACATCATCAAGTAGTGAGCATTAAACCCTTATGACACCGTGCAAAAAAAAAATCAATGTTAATATCGCGGTTATTTTGATGACATTAGTGAAACAACCAAACTCAAATCTGTCATGTTTATGCAAATATACACATAGCATTGAAAATATTTCTCAACATGTTTCATCCTATAACAGTTGGTGCAATTCTGGAGACTTTCCAACATTATTATGACCTTTCAACTGTGTACCGAGATCATATATGTACTGTGGTGTCAATTTCCAACAGTTCAGAAAATTCCAAAATATATTTTATACATAGCTATATATTACTAAATTTGTGATTGTAGATTTCTAAGTGTGTGCATGTCCACACAATCAGGCAATAATAGCGTGTGAAGATCCCGACTATGATTCTATCGTGGTTGAAACTTTACAGGAGTCAGGGTGAACCAACTTGGAAAATAAGCCTCTTCTCAATTTTGGCCTCCGGTCTATTTTTGGAACTGCCTCCTGGAGACAGTTCAATTATATATTCCTTTCAGGGCTTAAAAGCAAGCGGTTCATCACCATATGTGTCATCCCTCCCTGCGATTTTCTACCCCATTAACGAAATAGTATTACTTGCAGGTTACTCCGTTTCCTCCTCTTCTTTCCCGTCCTCACTCTTCCATCCCCTACTCTTCAAACCCTCTCTTTTCCTGTTTGTTCTTTCTCTTGCCTGTTGTGTATAACTACAGCCCCCACTGCCCAAAGATTGCCTTTTTATCCTCAGTCACCTTGCTCTTCCAAAAGCCTCTATCTTGCTCACAAAAAATGATTTCTCAAAACTCCCATTCAAGAAGGGTTCATCAAAACTCATGATTAAGAAGAGAGCAACCGATTTGGAATCGAGAACAAGAACGAAAATTGCTTTTCAATTCATGTGCCCTACCGATGTGATATATTTTTTTTAAGTCCAAAAAGAGCCAGACTTTTCACAACAGGAAATGCATCCCTTCATTTGGGTGGTGTATAATGGCACATTCACTGCCGAAAAGAATGAAAAGCAAATGAAAATAAAGTACATACATGAAGCAAAAATATGTGTATGGCTTATGTGCATATATGATACATTATGGTTATATACCTGGGATCATTCCAATTGCACTGCGCCATGGACTAACACCCAGACCTACACTACTGGTCAAAAGTATTAGAACACCTCCATTTTTCCAGTTTTTACAGAAATTTAAGCAGTTCAAGTCCAGTAAATAACCTAAAATGGAACAAAGCTAAGCAATAAACTGCCAGAGGTTTAAAAAAAAAAGTTAATGTTACTAAAACTGAAAAATAATGTAAATTTCAGAGTTGTTAAAAAAGGCCCTTTTCAGCGAACAAGTAATGGGTTAGCAACTGTAGCTATTCTGCAGCAATGGAAGTAAATTAAGCCTTGAAAGTTGATGCAAACAATTCCTCCAGGTGTCCCAATTTTTGTTGATTAGTTACAAACCCTCTGTCTGTATAAAAGCAGTGTTGGAACAGACTGTGTTGCCACACCCTCTGAAACAATATTGCACTGCAGGAAGTAGTATATTGTATTATTGTATATATTGCGATCATAATGGTGAGAAAAAGACAATTAACAAAGGAAGACAGACAGACAATTATAACCCTTAAAAGTGTAGGTCTTTCCTTTAGAGAAATTGCAAAAAAAGCCAAGGTGTCAGTGAGTACAGTTTCCTCCACCATCAAAAGGCACTTGGAAACTCTGACAGGAAGAGGTCTGGCAGACCCAAAGCCACAACACAATCAGAAGACAAGTTTCTGAGAGTCAACAGCTTGCGTGATAAGGTGGCTCACACGACAGCAGCTTCAAGCACAGCTTAAGACTGGTCGAAGTGAGGAAGTCTCAGTTTCAACTGTGAAGAGAAGACTTCGAGCTGCAGGTTTGACAGGTCGAGTGGCAGTAAGAAAGCCATTGCTAAGATGGCAAAATAAGAAAAAGAGACTTGCCTGGGCCATGAAGCACCGCCAGTGGACGACTGAAAACTGGAAGAAGGTCTTATGGATGGATGAATAAAAATTTGAAATCTTCGGTTCATCATGCAGGGTTTTTCTACGCCGTTGAGAAGGTGAAAGAATGGTTTCTCAGTGTGTGACACCAACTGTCAAACATGGAGGAGGAAGCGTGATGATCTGGGGCTCTTTTGCTGGATCCATTGTCGGCGACTTGCACAGTGTGACTGGCACCCTGAACCAAAAGGGCTACCACAGCATTTTGCAGCACCATGTAATACCCTCTGGTCTATGCCTAGTTGGTCAGGGGTTCATCCTCCAGCAAGATAACGACCCAATACATACCTCTAGGCCCTTCCAGAACTACCTGAGAAGAAAATAACAAGACGGTAGGCTTCAAATCATGGAATGGCCAGCACAGTCTCCAGACTTAAACCCCATTGAGCTGGTTTGGGATGAACTGGACGGAAGGGTGAAAGCAAAGCAACCGACAAGTGCAACACATTTGTGGGAACTTCTGCAACAGTGTTGGAAAGAACTTTCTGAAAAATATTTGATTTCCATTGTAGAAAGAATGCCACAAGTATGTTCGGCTGCTATATCTGCAAAAGGTGGCTACTTTGATGAGTCAAAAATTTAGATTCAATTTTGTTCAACAAAACGATTCCATGATTTCTTTTTTTTTATCAGCAATTGTTTATTTGTTCTCTGCTTTAATTTCAGAGTACATTGAAACATTAAACTGCTTAAATTTCAGTAAAAACTGGAAAAATGGGAGGTGTTCTCAAACCTCAGACCGGTCGTGGAAGGCTTGCTGATCTGTGCTGCTTCATGCAATGGTGACGCATGATTTTATTGGGGTGAGACACGCCAGCTGAACACTGACCCATGTATAATATGTGATAATTTCTAAGTCTATAAAAGGGCAGAGCTGTGAAAAATTGATGAAATGCCCTGAAACTCAAACTTGTTCTGTAACGTATCAAAATTAAGACGTGTACCAAGTTTAAGTTGAATATGTTAAAGGGTTTGGGAAAAAGTCTGAAAATCAACAGGTGGGATGAACAGACAGATGGACAGCAAACCTATAACTATAGTCCCCTCCGGTAAAACTGGGGGGAGGGGCGACGGTGGGGGGGGGGGATAATAAATGTCCAAGTTCAAAAACATGACATATTTTAAAAATAAATTTCATTTCATTTCATTTTAAAGATAAAGTAAAAGTTACGAAAATTGAAACAGAA
>NC_140967.1:42333687-42347687 GCF_056783735.1 Eptatretus burgeri
CATTTTATCAAGCGTAGACAATTAAAACAAGGCAACGTGACCAGATGTCATACTCAAAAGAAAAATAAAAGGACGGCATTACAAGGTATCAGTCAGTACTCCTTGGCGCTGTTCCAAATCATTTTTTTTTGTTAAAAACCCCTAAATTTGGGGAAGTTTGAGGAACTAATAAAATGATTATAATGAAGTGAAGAGAACTTGGAAACTGAAAAAGAAAATCGACATAATAAAGGTGATTGTCATAGCAATTGGAATTTAAAAAATAATAATAAGAATAATAAAATAATCACACCCATGTCCAAAGGAAGCGTTTTCAGTTTGTCCGTTTTAATATCAAATAGATGAAGCCTAGAAACGGATGAAACCCATTAGAATTACCCTTTAGAATGAAGCACGGTGTTTTAGAAAGGTTGTAGTTCTTCATTTTTGACCGACGGACAGATGGAAGGAGGGCCATAGCCAAATATTGAAGCGGCTTCACTGCTTTAAAAAAAAAAACAAAGGACCCTCATGGGGTATTTGAAAGGAATACCAGGAGATATTTCATTAAACAATCTACAACTGGAGCCAGTGAATGGTTCAGTGATGAATGACAATCCAGAAAAGAACCTTTGGCACAAAGTTTCTTTGATATGAGGAGGAGGAGGAGGAGATTGGGACCATACTCTATGCAGGGCGTTGGTGCTGCTTAAGCAGTCTGCTGGACTATTGGGCACAATCCTAGATGGGTCACCACTCCACCACAGTATACCAGCACGCTGGCACTCATTTTACTGACTTCGGAACGATGACAGGCCGAGTTCACCCCACCTGGTATTAATTCAACAGCTGAGCGGGATTTGAACTCAGTACCCGAGGATCCAAAGCCCACCACCCAAACCATTAAGCCAACACCAAGCATATGGAGCAACTGATACTTTGATATGAGCAACTGATACCTGATACCTTGATGGAACAACACTTTGATATGGAGCAACTTAAAACATTTCCATTATTAATGTGGAAAACATCAGAACTTGGTTCTTGAACCATAACCTTTAAAAAATTAGGGATGCATTTGGCACTGGTAAGGACTAGTTCCACATTCTGATATCCACCGAAGGATATTACAACCAACAGGAAACACATTCGCACACGCACACACAGTCCAAATCACAGGCTGCCATATTTGGCTTTTGCCATAGCAACAAAAACACGATTCTAATTCTTGTCTAACCCCCAAAAAATTATTCATTTGGCTGGTTCAAATAGCTATTATACACATGGCTATAATTTCCATCCAATTCTTGAAGCATTCAATAATTGCCTCATCCTCCAGTCCAAAACAACACCACATGACATGCAATTAATATAGCAGATGGCTCCAAAATGAAAAGAAAAAACAAATTCTCAACATTAAATTCTCAAATTGTATTCCACGAAAATATTCGTATCAGCATTCCATAGGTGCATGTTAAAAAATCATCGAAATTCCCGCTTTGTTCCGAACGTTCACCTAATTCAAATTCCAGGAGCAAGATAAGGTCTATTCTTCGAATGAAGATGACGCTTTTTATCCTGCACAGACAAGCAATTTCGTCTCAACAATTAATTTATCCACAAAGTACACACGAGGAACTTTGGCGTGGGAGGCCGCCATTTCGCCCGTCATGCCTGCGCTGCACCAACCCCAGTATCGTCACCCATCCACATACAAGCTACCTACCATGCACACATATCCCCCCCCCATACCCTCTAAGTCCAATGCATCCAGGTCTCTATCCAAATCCCATTTAAACTTATCTACCCCCTCCACTACCACGACCTTTTCTGGGGAGACCATGAACCACTCTCTGACTGAAGGACTCCTGCCTTAAAACTGTCCCAACTCTCATCTTCTTTACCCTCAAGCTATGACCCAGGCTGGTCCGAACACCATCCACTCTGCTGAAAATCTCCACTTCACCAATCTTGTCAACACCCTTCATTATCTTGAACATTTCCATCAGATCCCCTCGTAATTGCCTCCTTTCCAATGTATAAAAGTCCCGTCTCCTTCAAACATTCCTCATGGCTTAGTCTAGCTAGCCCTGGAATCCATCTCAAAGCCAAACGCTGTACCCTCTCGACCTACCATGGAAACTATATCCTTCCTCAGATGTGGTGACCAAAACTGAACACAATATTCTAGATGAGATCTCACTAAATTCCTATACAGCATTAACACCACCTCTTGTAATTTATAATTTATCACTTTATGAATACAAACGAAAACCCTGTTAGCTTTACCTATAGCTGTCTGGAACTCTGCTGCCTGCTTATCCACCCCCCACCTCCCCCCCCCAATAGATAACCAACCACAGATCCTTCTCCTGTGTGAAACGCTCAAACACTGCCCCTTCCAATATGTAACCTCTATTTTAATTATTCTTACCCATCCCCAGCACCTAACATTTATTTATGTTAAAATGCATCTGCCAATCTTTTACCCAATACATTAAAAGTATCAAGACGTTCCGGAATATGATCACCACCTGATCTGCTATCTACCTCACCTCCAAAGTTTGTGTCATCTGCAAATTTAGAAATCTGACCCTTCACCCCACTATACAAATTATTGATGTAATTGGTTAAACAAAAATAAATAAAATAAAATAAAATAAACCTCAACACCTCACTGGAATATGCCAACTCTGCACCCTACACATTTGCTCCTCGATGTTTGTGCATTTCATCAACTTTACCCAATCTAAAGGTCCCAAAATCACTCATCATACCCTCAAAGTTTGCGCTCCTAAAATCCAACAACCTTACACCACTATCCCCAACTTCATATCTCAATAACGGAGTAGCGTTTACTATATTTTGGCCACTCGTCTCCAAATGCTCTCCCACCTCCACCATATTGGGATCGTTACTCAAAAAGAGGTACAACACAGCAAAACCTCCTCACGGGGGTTTTGTTACAACTGGGTTATAAAGCAGTCCTCAACGACGTCATCTGCTCTGCCGCTTCACTGTTCTTGGAGCCAATCCATCCATCCATCCATGGAGACCATACTCTGTACAGAACGTTAGTGCTGCCTAAGCAGTCTCCTTGGCTATTGGGCACAATCCTGGATGGGTCACCACTCCGACACAGGATACCAGCAAGCTGGCACTCATTTTGCCGACCTCGGAAGGATGACAGGCAGGGTCAACCCCACCTGGTATTAATTCAACAGCAGAGCGGGATTTGAACTCAGGATCCGAGGATTCCAAGCCCACCACCCGAACCATTAAGCCAACACCAGGCATAATCTATCGCAGGTAAGTTAAAATTCCCAATAATCAAGACTCTTCACATCCCCATTTTTCCTATTCTTCCCTCACACAAGGAACCCTATAAAAATCCTACAAGCCCTTCACTTTTCATGCAATCTACAATCTCTGAGTCCTCTCCATCAACTCCTGCCTTAATGTCATGCCTTTCTCTCAATACAATACTGTCCATCACCCAGATTGCCACACCATCCATCCATCCATTGGGACCATACTCTGTGCAGAGCGTTGGTGCTGCCTAAGCAGTCTCCTTGGCTATTGGGGACAATCCTAGACAGATCGCCACTCTGACATAGGATTGCCACACCTCCTTTTCTCTTTTTTTTTTTTTGTATACCTTGGTCGAGGCTCGTATGAGAGCTAACACACAACTCACAGCAAGGAGGCATGAGACAAGAGGGGCGGGAGTGGAAGGGACAAAACAGTGGGGAACAGACACATTAGGTGAACTGTGGAAGGGAGAGGGATGGGGATGGGACGGGGAACATGGCGAAGAGAAGATGGACATTTCAGGGACTTTCAGGAAGGAAAGCAGGAGAAATGAAGGAAGTGGGCTTGGGTGGATTATCGGGGGTTGAAAAGATCGAGGATTTGGATGGGGGAAGATAAGAGGTGGTGGTGAACAGCTGTTTTGAAAGCCTGGAGGGAAGAATGGGAAAGAATAGAGTGAGGAAGTTTATTCCAAAGGCGGGAAAAAAGAGGAATGAAAGAGTGAAGATTAGCAGTGATTCGTGATTTTGGTAGTTTTACCAGAAGGGGGTTGTTGGCGGACCTTGAGCGCCCTGTGGAAATGTGGTGGGGACAAATCGCAGAGAGAGCAGGGGGGCAAGGCTGGAGAGGAGTCGGTAGAAGACAGAAAGACCACCGACCAACCTGCGGTGATTGAGTGAGAGGCCCAAAGACTCAGCTTCATTGCGGGAGATGCCGATGATCTTAAATGCCCTGGTTTCGACAGCGTGAAGCCGAGAAAGGTGGGAGGCAGGAGCACCAACCCAGAGGGGAGAGCAGTACTCCATCAGGCTACGGACAAAAGCTTTGTAAGTGGTCAGGAGCTCAAGAGGGCCGAGGAAGGACTTGGCACGACGGAGGATTCCCAGTCGGCGACTGGCTTTTGAGGCGAGGTTGGAAATGTGACTTTCCCAGGAAAGGTCATGGCAGATAGTGAGACCTAGAAGCTTGAAAGAAAAGACTTCTTCCAGAGGATTGTTGAGAAAGTGGATGGGGGGGTTTCTAAATGGTCCTTTCGAAGAGACATAGTGAGAGTGTGAGATTTGTCTGGATTGAAAGACATGTTCCACGTGTTGGACCAGTTTGTGATTTTATCCAGATCTGCAGTGAGCGAAGAAGCTGCTGCTTGCCGGTCTGAGGGATGACAGATGGTACGGCAGAGGGTGGAGTCGTCGGCAAAGAGAAATAGAGGATTTTCCAGAGAGTCCGAGAGATCATTGATGAAAACCAGAAAAAGAACAGGGACCAGAACGCTACCTTGAGGAACTCCAGCCTGCACAGGAAGAGGGGATGAAAGAACTCCATTTAGGGCCACACGTTGACTGCGACAGGAGAGGAAGTCTGCGAGCCATGAGTGGAGATGGCCTTGAATACCATGGGAAGAGAGTTTGGTGAGTAGGGCAGGGTGCCAGACTGTGTCAAAAGCACGTGATATGTCCAGGGATACGGCTCGGATTTCCTGTCTGGCATTGAGGACCTCCATCCATTGATGGGAGAGCAGAAGCAGCATATCCAGGGTAGAGTGACCTGGTCTGAAACCAAATTGATGATTGGAAATCAAGCCATTGGAGAAGAGGAAGGATTTCATATCTGAGGCGATGATGGATTCCATCACCTTGCTGATGATTGGGAGAAGGCTGATTGGTCTATAGTTACAGGGATCTGTTTTTGCACCTTTTTTATGCAGGGCAGTGATGTTAGCAGATTTCCAAGCAGATGGCAGATGACCTTGGGGAAATGAGAGGGTGAATAGAACAGAGAGAGGGTGAGCAAGAGCAGAAGAGCAGGCTTTGAGGACACGTGGGCTGATGCCGTCTGGACCGGTTGCAGAATCTGACTCGAGGTTTGAAAGCAAGCTCTGCACCTTGTCAGGAGAAAAGGATACAGAGTCCAGGGATAGTTGGGTGCGACTGGGTAAAGTGGGTAGAGATAGTGATGGGTTTAGGACACAAGATTTAGCTGCAAACACCGAGTTTAGACATTCAGATTTATCACGTGTGGAATCAGCAGTGCGGCCATTTGAGGTAAGGGAGGGGATGGAGGGGGAACATACACCAGAAACAGATTTGATTAAACGCCACCAGGATTTTGAGGAGGGAGAGAGGTATGAGAGTTCAGACTTGAGATGAGAAAGATGTTGTTTTCTGGCTCTCCTGAGGGTAGATACACACTTGTTCCGAGCTTTCTGGAAGGAACTGAGCTTGCCCTCAGTTGGGTTTGCTTTCCATGAGGCAAAGGCAAGTTGTTTCAGGACAACTGCCTCGCCACAAGCTTCAGTAAACCAAGGGCGGGAGGAAGGGTAAGACAACTGAACACGAGAGGGGATAAATCTGTGCATGAGGGAGAGCAAGTTTCTTTGAAAGAATTCCCAGGATGAGTTGATGTTTGAGAAAGTAGTGATAGGAGACCAGTCTGTAAGTTTGATGGCTGCTCGGAGACCCTGCCAGTCGGCTTGAGTGAAATGCCAGACTCGACGGCGGTGAGGTGGTTCTCTGATAACAGCCAGAGAGATGTCCACTTTGACAAGGACGTGGTCAGAAGAACCAATTGGAGCAAAGGAAGAGCAGCAGATATTGTCAGGGAAATTTGTCAAAATCAGATCCAGAAGAGATGGAGTACCATTGGTTGAGATCCGGGTCGGGGAGTTGACCGATTGAGTCAGTCCCAATGAGTCGCAGAAAGCTTTTGCTGATGTCCCATGACAGGTGAGAGAGGTACCCACACCTAGCCAACTGGCGTGATGACAATTGAAGTCACCACATAAGAGGAAGAGAGAGTTTGGATGAGAAGATAGAAGATGGTCCATGTTTTCGGATAGTGAGGTGTAGATTTCCCATCATACCTATAAACCCTGCAGCCTTTAATCCATGCCTTACAGTTAGATTGCTCACTAAATCACATCTTACTTACAGCAACAATGTCATACCCCTCTCACCATCCATCTGAGCCTACAGCTCTTTTGTCTTTCCATTCAAGCTATTGACATTTGTGTACACCTTCAACCTTAACCTTCCACTAACCATCCTCTGCTACCCCAAGCCTCCAACCTCATCCTCAGTTTATATTCCAAAAAAAGTCCGAATTTATTTCTCAAGAACTGCTACAAACCTCACGACCCCCCTCCGATTAAGCACCGTGCCAACCTGACCGCCCGCATACACTCACTATGACAATACAGGGATCCCCACATTCCCAAACTGAAATCCCTTCCTCCCACCCCACCCCTCCAACCACATGTTCTTATTCGTCGTTCTACTAGAAAAATCACAACAGACTCCGACCTTTGGTGGAATCCCTGGGGGGGGGGAAAAATAAAGATAAAAAATAAAATCAACACCTCAAATTCATCCAATGCTCTCACAAAAACTCATACCTCTTTTCAAAACTTCCAAACAGACCTTCCCCACATCAACCACCACCAATGTTCCTGGCCCACAACATGACAAAACAATGTCCAACGTTCCATCAATATCCCCCATTCCCCACCCCCGAAAACAACACAAAACTCTATTTTACGTATCCCTGTGACAAAATGCGAGTCCACATATCAATACCCTCATCACCTGAGAAAAACTATCTCCCTGGTCACTCTCCCTCCCCTCCCCATCTGACTCCCACAATCACAGCACTTGCATCACTTCTTGCACCAACAATACCAACCGCACAAACTACAACCACAATGCCATCGCCCCTGTTAGAAACCCTCCAACCATAGTACCACCATGTGCACAGCCCACCACCCCACCTTCACCAACACTCTTGACACCATCACCTCATTTTGTCCACCAAAGCTCTTAAACGAGCTACCTCCAAGTATTTGTAACAGGAGAGATCGCCTACAGTCTCCACCAACTCAAACATCACCCACATGCAATATCCAAAACAACGATTATAAGCATTCGTCGATTTGTGCCCGGCCGTGCACTTATTGAGTGGTAGCTGCTTGGTCTTGTCCTTTTCTTCCTTGGATTTTGACTCACCAGCTCCACCACTGCCGGTGGCCCGATCACCACCATGCCCAGCCAACCCGACACCCGAGCGAGCTATCTCTCTGTCACCCCTCAAGGAGCCCCCTTTGTGAGATGTACTCACTCCATGCCTGTTCTCCAGCCCCAAGCCAATGCACTCACTTCCACCAGAACCGTGCCCTCCATCAGCGCCACATACATCCGCATGACCGACCCACCCCCCCTCCCCCCAAAACCCCTTACATATGGCAGCTCAGGGCTGTCAGTGGAGAAAATTTCCCCACGTCATCAATACACCTGTCTGGAAGAAGACAATATCACCTCCCGAGCGCCTCTCATTGAAGACGCCATGCTTGGACTCACTATCAGGCTCCAAGAGATTCCTCGTTGAAGCCAGAACACTGTTGATCGTGCCACCGACTCTCCCTACCGAGCCTGGCAGGAGCAAGCCACCTCTGTGGCTCCAACTTTGTGACGGGACTCGGTACAGGTGCCTTCCCCTTCACTGAAAGTTATTTGGCCAATGCTGCTGTCTTGTTAGACCCTCTAGATCACTTCTTGGCCGACTTGGCATTTATGATATTGAGCCAATCTGAAACAGTCTTGCATTTTCCCTGCATGATGCCTCCCTCAGTGCTTAACTGTGCACTAATGTCATGCGTTCAACAAATGCAGCACTTGTACGGTGCGATCCAAGGTGGTAGCCTCCCTCCCTGAGGCACTATTTTTTAGTTGAAAGTGGACGAGGCAGAACACGAACAGGGTAGCACCGCGCTCCATTGCATAAAATCACACATCGGTGTACAAGACATGAACAGCCTCCACTCCTCTGCCACGACATCCGACAACTCAGTCAGTGTTAAAACGCTGTGACAGCACGTCCAACCGCGATGTTTCCGAGTTCCAACTCTCAATCCCAGTCAGGTGCAACGCATAATGAAAAGCCGCCATCCGCCGTTGCCCATCTGCCGTTATCCGCCATTACCCATCTCTTATCAAGTCGAGAAAGTTTTTCTTAAAACAAGTACCATAATCTTCAGGCGTAGTCAAAGGTTATTGCATTTTAACATACTTCATACCAAAATTTAAATTGCGATAGGAAGTTTTAAGAGAGGAGGGGTCCATTATTTTTGTATACATTGTCGAGGCTCGTATGTGAGCCAACACTCAGAACATATAACAAGGGGAGCAGGAGACAAGAGGGTGGGGGCAGAGGGAAGCACAAAACAGAGGGGAACAGAGACGTTAGGTTTGGAGATCAGTGGAAGGGAGAGGGATGGGGTGGGGAACATGGGGTATACAAGATGGACACTACAGGGACTTTCAGGAAGGAAAACAGGGAATTTGAAGCAGGTGGGTTTGGGGTGGATTAACGGGGGAAGTAAAGGTCATGATTTTGGATGGGGGAAGATATGAGATTTATATATTTTTTTTGTATACCTTGTCGAGGCTCGTGTGAGAGCTAACACAACACAGAGCAAGGGGGGCATGAGACAAGAGCGGCGGGAGTGGGAGGGACAAAACAGTGGGGAACAGACACATTAGGAGATCTGTGGAAGGGAGAGGGATGGGACGGGGAACATGGGGAATAGAAGATGGACATTACAGGGACTTTCAGGAAGGAAAACAGGGAATTTGAAGGAAGTGGGCTTGGGTGGATTATCGGGGGCAGAAAAGATCGAGGATCTGGATGGGGGATAAGAGGTAGTGGTGAACAGCTGTTTTGAAAGCCTGGAGGGAAGAATGGGAAAGAATGGAGTGAGGGAGTTTATTCCAAAGGCGGGAAAAAAGAGGAATGAAAGAGTGAAGGTAAGCAGCGATTCGTGATTTTGGTCGTTTTACCAGAAGGGGGTTGTTGGTGGACCATGAGCAGTGGGGAAATGTGGTGGGGACAAATCGCAGAGAGAGAGAGAGCAGGGGGGCAAGGCTGGAGAGGAGACGGTAGAAGACAGAAAGACCACTGATCAACCTGAGGTGATTGAGTGAGAGGCCCAAAGACTAAGCCTCATTGCGGGAGATGCAAATGATCCGAAATGCCTTGGTTTCTACAGTGTGAAGCCGAGAAAGGTGGGAGGCAGGAGCCCCAGCCCAGAGGGGAGAGCAGTACTCCATCAGGCTCCGGACAAAGGCTTTGTAAGTGGTCAGGAGCTCAGGAGGGCCGAGGAAGGACTTTGCACGACGGAGGATTCCCAGTCGGCGACTGGCTTTGGAGGCGAGGTTTGAAATGTGGCTTTCCCAGGAAAAGTCATGGCAGATAGTGAGACCCAGAAGCTTGAAAGAAAGGACTTCTTCCAGAGGATTGCTGAGAAAGTGGATGGGGGGGGGGGGGTTTCTAAACAGTCCTTTCAAAGACACATAGTGAGAGTGTGAGATTTGTCTGGATTGAAAGACATGTTCCACGTGTTCCAGTTTGTGATTTTATCCAGATCTGCAGTGAGCGAAGAAGCTGCTGCTTGCCGGTCTGAGGGATGACTGATGGTACGGCAGAGGGTGGAGTCATCAGCAAAGAGATATAGAGGATTTTCCAGAGAGTCGGAGAGATCATTGATGAAAACCAGAAAAGAACAGGGCCCAGAACGCTACTTTGAGGAACTCCAGCCTGGACAGGAAGGGGGGGATGAAGGAACTCCATTTAGCGCCACACAGTGACTGCGACAGGAGAGGAAGTCTGCGAGCCATGAGTGGAGATGGCCTTGGATACCATGGGAAGAGAGTTTGGTGAGTAGGGCAGGGTGCCAGACTGTGTCAAAAGCACATGATATGTCCAGGGATACGGCTCGGATTTCCTGTCTGGCAGTGAGGACCTCCATCCATTGATGGGAGAGCAGAAGCAGCATATCCAGGGTAGAGTGACCTGGTCTGAAACCAAATTTATGATCGGAAATCAAGCCATTGGAGATGAGGAAGGATTTCATGTCTGAAGCAATGATGGATTCCATAACCTTGCTGATGATTGGGAGAAGGCTGATTGGTCTGTAGTTGCAGGGATCTGTTTTAGCACCATTTTTATGCAGGGCAGTGATGTTTGCAGATTTCCAAGCAGATGGCAGATGACCTTGAGCAAATCAGAGGGTGAATATAACAGAGAGAGGGTGAGCAAGAGCAGAAGAGCAGGCTTTGAGGACATGTGGGCTGATGCCGTATGGACCGGTTGCAGAATCTGAGTCGAGGATTGACAGCAAGCTCTCCACCTTGTCAGGAGAAAAGGACACAGAGTCCAGGGACAGTTGGGTGCGACTGGGTAAGCTGGGTAGAGAAAGTGATGGGTTTAGGACACAAGATTTAGCTGCAAACACCGAGTTTAGGCATTCAGCTTTTTCACGTGTGGAATCAGCAGTGCGGCCATTTGAGGTAAGGGAGGGGATGGAGGGGGAACATACACCAGAAACAGATTTGATTAAACGCCACCAGGATTTTGAGGAGGGAGAGATGTTTGAGAGTTCAGACTTGAGATGAGAAAGATGTTGTTTTCTGGCTCTCCTGAGGGTAGATACACACTTGTTCCAAGCTTTATGGAAGGAACTGAGATTGCCCTCAGTTGGGTTTGCTTTCCATGAGGCAAAGGCAAGTTGTTTCAGGACAACTGCCTCACCACAAGCGTCAGTAAACCAAGGGCGGGAGGAAGGGTAGGACAACTGAAGACGAGAGGGGATAAATCTGTGCATGAGGGAGAGCAAGTTTCTTTGAAAGAATTCCCAAGATGAGTTGATGTTGGAGAAAGTAGCGATAGGAGACCAGTCTATAAATTTGAGGGCTGCTTGGAGACCCTGCCAGTCGGCTTGAATGAAATGCCAGACTCGACGGCGGTGAGGTGGTTCTCTGATAATAGCCAGAGAGATGTCCACTTTAACAAGGACGTGGTCAGAAGAACCGATTGGAGCAAAGGAAGAGCAGCAGATATTGTCAGGGAAATTTGTCAAAATCAGATCCAGAAGAGATAGAGTACCATTGGTTGAGATCCGGGTAGGGAAGTTGACCAATTGAGTCAGTCCCAATGAGTCGCAGAAAGCTTTTGCTGAGGTGCCATGACAGGTGAGAGAGGTACCCACACCTAGCCAACTGGCATGATGACAATTGAAGTCGCCAAATCAGAGGAAGAAAGAGTTTGGATGAGAAGATAGAAGATGGTCCATGTTTTCGGATAGTGAGGTGTAGATGGAGTCATCACTGTTAGGTGGACGGTGCAGTACACATATAAACATGAGGTTGGAGTGGAGGGGAAGCCGGAGCCAGAGGTATTCCTGGGGGTGTGGGGGAGTGAGAGCAGTGCAGAGAGTGAGGAATAGAGTCTTTGATGAAGAGAGCAACTCCTCCACCAGGACGAGGCTCAGGTCTGTCATACCGGAGGAGGGAGTAACCAGCGAGAGATATTTGGGAGTCAGACACGTCTTGGTGGAGGAAAGTTTCTGTTAGGCAGATTACGTCTGGTTTGTCAGTGGCAACCTGTATGGAAAGATCTGAAAGGTTTGAGCGAAGGCCCCGGATATTTGAGGTCCACACTTTTAATGAAGAGGTAGGGGAGGAGGCTTTGGGTGCAGGGGGTGGGAGGGGAGAGGGAGGGTAGGACAAGGGACGAGGGGGGGAGGTAAGGAGGGTTGTTGAAAGAGTGTGGGGGATTGCAGAATAGCTAGGGAAGGGGCCGAATGAGGAGGAGAAAAGGCTCTTTGGTGCTGGGGGAGAGGGGGGCAAGAGAGGGAGCAGAAGGCAGTTGAGGATTTGAGGAGATGGAGTGAAGAGATGGAGGTGAGAGGGCAGTGGAAGGAGGCAGCTTTGTGGATGAGAGGGGGGGAAACTTTGAGAAGGATGAGTGAGGGGGATGAAAGGTGGGACAAATGTGAGGGCGGAATTTTTGAGAGAGGTGAGAGGGAGGCTTGGAGGGAGAAGAGTGGGATGGTTGCTTTGAGAGTGAGAGTGAGGGGTGAGAGGGGTGAGTTTGCCCTGAAGTTGGAAAAAAAGAATGGTAGATGGAAAGCTAGCATTCATAGCAAACTGGGGTTTTAAAAAGTTTTAGGTCAGAGATGTGATTTAACACAATTCTTGATGGATGCAATAAAGGCGAAATCAGAGAATGGAGAGAAGAAACACTGTAACAGTTGGATTTTTAGGCAAGGAATGAAGGAGAGGTCGAAATGAGAGCAGTCTGTTAAAATAACAGAAGAGTAGTGCATTATGAAACAGTAAAGAGTACCACATGTGTAAGAGAGGAAGATGAAGCATTATAAGATATCGTTTTCATTATTATTATTATTATTATGAATGTTTGAGAGAGTTTTCAACAGATTAGGTCATGGAAGTGTTGTAGAAAAAAAAAATCGAGGAAGAAGAAGAGGAGGAAGAATAAGAGGAAGAAGAAGAGGCGATGAAGAAAAAGAAGAAATAGAAGAAGCAGAATGAGGAGAAAGGTAGCATTTTTTTTCTTTTTTTTTCATTTAAGATAAGAAATAGAGACGAGTTGGGAAAAATGGGGGACGTTAGGAAAGTGGGGAAGATAGAAATTGAAGTTAATGGGAATAAAAAAACAAATAAAACGATTGTACACCGAGGGGAGCCAGGAGGCTTCAAGCCTCAAGCCAAGGCCTCAAACACCTGGTAAGACAACGTCGACAAAAACTCACAAAATAGCACGATTTTTGAAACAAAACCGAACTAGGAACACACAGTAACATGTAGGTGAGAAAATAAACAGTTAGAATGGGACAAATAACGACCGGAAACTTAACTTTGAGATCGTCAGCAGAGAGCCCCTAAGGAGACCTCTCAACGCTCCAAACACGGAACCGGAAGTGAACAGCTATTTGGAAGACCTGGAGGGAGGACTGGGATTGAAGAGAGTGTGGGAGTTTGTCCCAAAGGTGGGAGAAAAAGAAGAATGAAAGAATGAAAGAATGAAGGTGAGCAGTGATTCTTGATTTTGGTAGTTTTACCAGAAGGGGGTTTTCGGTGGACAGTGAGCGCCCTGCAGAAAGAAAGGGGGGACATATGTCAGGCAGAGCAGGGGGGCAAGGCCAGGGAGGAGATGGTAGAAGACAGAAAGACCACCGACCTGCCTGCAGTGAGAGTGTGAGAGACCCAAAGACTCAGCTTCATCACAGGAGATGCCATCCATCCATTAAGACCATACTCTGTGCAGAGCATTGGTGCTGCCAAAGCAGTCTCCTTCGCTATTGGGCACAATCCTGGACAGGTCACCACTCCAACACAGGATACCAGCAAGCTGGCACTCATTTTGCTGACCTTGAAAGGATGGCAAGCAGAGTCAACCCCACCTGGTATAAATTCAACAGCTGAGTGGGATTTGAACTCAGGATCCTCAGCCCAAGCCCACAACCCTAACCATTAAAGTGATACCAGGGATATAGGTGATACCAATGATCCTAAAATCCTTGGTTTCCACAGCGTGAAGTTGTGCAAGGTGTGAGGCAGGAGCACCAGTCAAAAGGGGAGAGCAGTACTTCAGCAGGCTGCGGATGGAAGCCTGGTACGTGGTCAGGAGCTCAGGTGTGC
>NC_140967.1:42348187-42353187 GCF_056783735.1 Eptatretus burgeri
AATAAGGGAAGTGAAGAGGAAAGAGTAGGGGGGTGCACAGGGTGGACAACATGTACAGAAGCAGAGTCGGGAATGAAAAACTGGAAATTTGGAATGAGGTGGGCCTGGGGATAGTTAACGGGGTAGAAAAAAAAAATCATGGTTTTGGATGGGCAATGATCTGAGATGGTGGTGAACAGCTGTGTTTAAGAAGAGAAAGTGGAAGTTGGTTCCACAGGCAGGAAAGAGGAGGAACTAATGAGTTGAGGCGAACTGTGATTTTGGGAGTTTCATCAGAGGGGGGTTGATGGTGGACCATGTGCACCCTGCAGAAACGTGGGTGTGTGTGTGGGGGGAAGGGGGGTTGGGGGGAGGGTTCTTCACTTTTTATGGATTTTCACTTTCTGATAGAAGTGGGAGGGGGAGGCTGAATGTCGAGTTGGGGTGGGATAACATGAGCTTTTTTTTCAAGGATTTGTGGAAGGTGCTATTTCTCCACACACCCCAATGGTGGATTTGTTCCTGTTTGATTTGCTAGTTTGGTCGACAGTTTTGGCTCAGTCTCGAAGATGCTAGTGCAGTTTCAAAACCTGCTTTCTCAACACCATGTAAAATAATGCCTGGTGCTAGCTTAATGGTTTGGTTGGTGGGCTTGGGATCCTAGGATCCTGAGTTGAAATCCCACTCAGCTGTTGAATTAATATCAGGTGGGGTTGACTCTGCCTGTCATCCTTCGGAGGTCGGCAAAATGAGTGCCAGCTTGCTGGTATCCTTTGGCGGAGTTGCGACCCGTCCAGTTTTGTGCCTAATAGCCAAGGAGACTGCTTTGACAGCACCAACGCTCTGCACAGAGTATGGTCCCAATGGATGGATGGATGAATGGATGGATGGATGTAAAGTTATGTTTGCAACGGGTGAGGAAAAAGCCACAAATGCACAATGGACAGAGAGACACGTTGAAAACATCCCTTGCACACTTTTCATACCAGAGCCATAGTGTCTACCAACGTATTAAGTGTTCCACTTTTACAATAGTGGACGTCATTTTACTCCAGGCAATTGTATTCATATTGCTCAGGTGTACTGACAACAAGAATAGCGGTTACGTAATCCACATCGTTAAACAGTTATTTAAGTCTGACTACAGTAAAGTATAGTGAAATAGTGTAAACGTCACTCAATTCATTCAGTTGTATTTTTACTACAATCAACTGCAGTTAACTGTATCGACTACAAACACCACAGATATATCATCTGTAATCTTATATTATAAAAGGATCCCTGTCTGTCTGTCTGTCTGTCTGTCCTTTTGTCGTGTTAAAACTTGAGAACGAATTAACGGATTTTAATAAATCTAACTACAGTGGATTCAGGGAACCCCCAGGAAGGTTGGTGAAGAAACCCCCCCCCCAAAAAACCCATTTTTTAATGGGTATATAAAACAATAGGCTTGAATAAGAAATTTAATCATCATTGAAGTTCACTGAAATTACCGTTGAGTTTGTCATACGACTAATAAAATTGCTATAGTACATTGCTTTTGAAATTCTTACCCAAGGTATACATAATTGTCCTCTTGAAGTCACAATTTGTTCAGGCATTGATCTAGATCTCATGGTGGAGCTTGCACAACATGTAACTCAAGGACATTGGGGGCCTTCATTGTTCTTTCCAATTATTTGAAAGGACATAATGAGATAATAAACAAATTAACATCGCACATTATGAAGGATTTTAACCATACATTTGAATAAAATGAGCTACGTGCTAGTGTCTGAATTTTTTTTTTCCATGCTTACCCCTTTCCCTCTTCTTTTAGGATGTTGACCTTGACGTTGGATCAGCTACTTTTACTCAAAGATCTGGGCAAGGACCTCACATCTGTGGTCGTTGCTGTGAAATTGCAGGTATCTGAACAATGTGTGATGGGCACTAATTTGGGGGTCATCATGTGATGGGAAATACTTGCATCTTGTTAAGGAAGGGAGAAGAGGTATGGCTTGAAAGGTCTTGGACACTGCATGTACAGTGCCTGGACCACTCTTTTGGCACGGCATTAATAGTGGTGAGTCGAAGAATGTGTTGTTCACTTCGCAGGTTTTTGTCTTTTATTGTTGAGGTCCGATCTGATGAAAGATAGCTGGTGAGTGTTGAAAGATGAAACATCTTAATTTGGCTTTGCACTTTTAATTAGTTTTCTACATGAAGTCAAGGGTCATGGAAGAGCTGGAACACAGAATGGATAAGAACATATGATGCAACAAAACAAGAAGAACACTGGAAAGTGAGGGTAGTGAACACTACAACAGCAAGGTACAGGGACTTTGAGGAAGAATGGGATCAAGGGGAGGGAGAGGGAGACACAGGGGTGAACAAACTGGACACAAGGTCAAGCATAGCAAGAGGAGGAAGGGAAACACGGATGAAACAGAAATGGAACAGAAAATGATTTTTAAAAAGGTGAGGGGATTGGGGGGGGGGGATGAAAAGGAAAGGGTGTGATTGGAGAGGGTTAATGAGATTAGAAAATATCATTGCTATGGATAGTTGAGGATCAGAGATGGTGTTGGACAGCCAACCTGAAGTCGTAGAAGGTGGAATAGGATTGAACAGACTGAGGAAGTTGGTTGCACAGGTAAAATAAAAGAGGAGCGAGTGAGTGAAGGTGAGCAGTGAACTTGGATTTAGGGAGTTACACCAGAAATGGGTTACTGGCAGACTGTGTGTCCCCTGCAGAAATGTTGGGGGTGGGGAGGAGAACGACAGAGAAAGAAAAGGGCAGAGAATGCAAGACCAGAAAGGAGCCAGTAGACGACAGAGGACACCAACCTGTCTGCGATAAAAAGAGTAACAGGCCCAGAAATTAATCAGAATCGGAATGGCGGGAAGGATGTTAAGGGCATAAAGAAAGACTGCTGTGTATGAACGCAACTGTAGATGGGACACGGGTTTGTGGATGATCAAGGAAGGAAAGAGAATGGAAGCAAAGGAGAGGAAGCAGTATGGGAGATGAACCTTTGGAAATGAGAGCGAAGGAAAATTAAACATTCTATAATTGTCATTGAAAGATATGAGTTGATGGATTGATAGAGAAGTAGGAAAAAAAAAAAGAGAAAATGAGGAAAAACAAGTTAAAAACCTATAAAATATCATAGCCCCCGTTGTTTTAGTCATTTTGCTGTATGGAGTTAAAGGGCTAGCCCATATTTATGCTCAACTAAAATGGCCGCAAGTCTATGAGTCGGCCACCTTTGATCAGATCACAAAATAAAGTGAGGGGCATGTGTATGACATTGTGTACTGTTTGTGCCAAGTTTGAACAAAATCGGACCATGCATGTCTGAGAAATAGTTGGGGACACATTTAAGTAACAAAATGGCCACCAGTTGGCCATATTGGACCCAATGTCGAAAAACACATGACGTGCATATGTGAATCATCATTTGTTATCTGGGTGCCAAGTTTGAACATCAGTAAATGCATGTCTCAGAAATGTTTGAGGACGTGTTCCACATTAGGTTTTTTTTACAACTAAAATGGCCGCCAGACGGCCATATTGGATCTGATGTCGAAAAAAAAAAATGACGTGCATATGTTTATCAACGTCTGTTGGCTTTGTGCCAAGCACGAATAAAATCGGTCCATATATGTCTGAGATAAGGTTGCGGACGCACGCACGCACGCACGCACACACACACACGGACACAAAAATCAAGACCAAATCCATAAGCCCCCGTTTCGGACCAACTCCAACGGGAGCTAATAATCTTGGGACTGATAATAATCGATGGCAACAGAGACAAATCCGGAACAGTTTACTTGACTTTGGAAGCAGGTCACTCCAAGGACAGAAGAAAAGCTGCCACGGCGGGAAACTGAAAACGGGAAAGTCATCAAAAGTGTCTGAATGATAAAAACCACCTATAATACGGTGGCGGTGTGTCTCTGCAACAGGGGTCAAAGCGAATTCTGCGATCAAGTGAGATTCCAGTTCCTGCTGGGGCCATGAGTAATGCAGCTCTTAAACTTACCTTCTCTCTGCAGGTAAGCCACTCTTTCTTTCGGCATCTTATCTCAAGAGTATGTTAACCTCTCGCACCAGTGATACCATTTGACTCACTGTTGCAGCTGTGATAATGATATTCAAAATCGTGAGTTTATTAGTCCCCTACCGGTTTCACCAGAGGGGACTATAGGTTTGCTCTTCCTCTGTCAGGCCGTCCATGTTGTTTTTAAGACCGTTTTTTCCCTATACCCTTTAACATCTTCAACTGGATTCATTATACAGTAAGTTACAGAAAAAAAACTTTGAGTTTCAGGGCGTTTCATCATTTTTTCACAGAGCTTTGCTGTTTTTAAACTGCGAAAATATCACATATTGTACGTGGGTCAGTGTTCAGCTACCCCGAGTCCACCCACTGGCTGGACAGCTGGCATGACTCCACTCCAATAATATCATATATTGTGTGTGGGTCAGTGTTCAGCTACCCCGAGTCCACCCACTGGCTGGACAGCTGGCATGACTCCACTCCAATAATATCATATATTGTGTGTGGGTCAGTGTTCAGCTACCCTGAGTCCACCCACTGGATGGACAGCTGGCATGACTCCACTCCAATAATATCACGCGTCGCCATTGCATGAAGCGGCACAGATCAGCAGGCCTCAGGCCTGACCTGCATGTTAGTCCATGGCCTAGTGTAATTGGAATGATCCAGGTATATAACCACGATGTATTATATATGCAAATAAGCTGTACACTTGTTTTTGCTTCATGTATGTACATCGGGTTATGGAGCAGCACAGATTGGCAGGCCTTCAGCCTGGGTGTTAGTCCATGGCCCAGTGCAATTGGAATGATACCAGTTATATAACCATGATGTATTATATTGTTGCGGACCCGGGGTCGGGGAGCGAAGACCACGACGGGGTGAACAACCTCGGATTCCCACCAGACTCTCTGGAATCGCAGGCCGTCGCACACGAATAACTTTGTGAGGCGGCGGGTCGCTAATCAACCT
>NC_140967.1:42355687-42383187 GCF_056783735.1 Eptatretus burgeri
ACACCAATAGTGTTGAAGAAGGGCGAGACAGGGAGTGAAGCAGAGAGACCCTAACGGCTCCGCGCTACCTCTTTTATAAGCCCTGGGTGAAGGGTGGGATGATGACTGGAAAGTGACGTGCTGTGGCCCGAATCCTGCTCCTCTATTGGGCCACCTCAGCACGAGCCATGCCCTGCCAGGTTCCGGGACTGGAAACCAGCTCAGTTGCCTACCAGCTTCAGCACGGCTCTAAGCTCCTGTCTTAACATAAGGCATGCTCCCCGAGCCACACCTTGCCCTGAACTTGCTCCGCGTGCAGTCCGAATGTCAAATAGCAGCGGACTTTCTTCACCGCCCATGGGTTCCTTCACGGGCCAAAATGCACTCCCGGGACCCAAACCAAACTCCTGGATCATGCTTCTCGCGACCCTCCTCATTGCCCCCGGTCTTTCCTTGGCCTGACTGGACAAGGGTTGTATCAATTCCAGATGCTCACCCGGGACGTCCCCGGTGAGATACGGTCAAGCTATTAACGTCTGTTGCGTGGTCAAGCATTGCGTGGTGCTGAGGACAATCCGACGTGCGGTGCTCCTCAAAATAGAGTGGCGAATTGTAGTGATGCAGAGGTACAAGGGGGTGTGGAAATATTTTCCTCGTGTGCGGGAGGCATTTGTGGGCAAAGTGGTGAGGTTTGGTGAGCGAGGTGCGAAGTAAGGTGAGGTGCCGGAGGGGAATTGGCATGCAGATTTGAACGAAATAATGGCGCGCGATTCCCGTGTGTGGTTGGTATAGTGTGCAGTGGAGATGTGGTGGATCCGAGCCACGGGAGGTGGCATCGTGTGCATATTATCAATTGAATCGTGTGTGTGCTTGCATACTTATTATGTACTATAGCTAAAAGGACAGGGTTAGAGTAGGAATCAGAATATCAATGAAGGCATTTATTAGACATAACTTCGAGACCCACGCAACGCACTTCGTCCCATTAACCCACTCGACATAAGGGAAGGTCTAACTGCACGAAGACGAATGAAATATCTGCTTGGGGATCACTGTATGTTGGGTGCCATTGCCATAGAGGCATGCGGTTTTGCAGAACCGCACCAATATATGCACATAAGCCGGACGCATGTTTTTGCTTAATGTATGTATATCGGGTTATTTTTAATATGAAATGGGCAAAGCCAAGAAACGAATGAACCACAGTGGATTGGATGGTTTATTCTTATTCATTTTTGTTTAAGTATCGGCTCGAGGGTCCGTTAAAGGAAACTAATTTTTTTTTCTCCGGATTGTTATCCGAGTTGTCTTTATTGGTTTATTGTGTACAAATGGTATCGATGAATGAAAATTGTTTTAATTCCCTTCAATTTTGCCGAATAGAGACCCCCAAAATGGATATTTGCTTTCTTATGAGAAATGACGCACACTATTCCGATGAAACTTGATTACAACTTTCATCACCCGTGATGTACCAAAGTTTGTTCACGGTATTAAAAAAAAAAAAAAAATCCATAGGTATTTACTTTCTTCTCCGTTGCATATTTTTTGGGATTATCCATGCCTACCCGTGGTTCCCTGGTTATCCACAGCCACAACCAGGTGAGCGCCCAAGGGTATTTCCCCTCTGTTTCTTTCTATGTTTCTGCAGAACTGCCATTGATATGTAGATGTATCTGAGATACTGACACTCCATTTGTGCAAACACCATTCTGCGTCTTAAAATGCATTAATTTGTGATGGTGTGCTTCTTTATTAACACTGGTCATTTGATATCTCGTATATAAAAACAACATTTTCTCATGACTGATGTCATGCGCACTTTGCTATGGACTCTATAGAGCTTCACAGAGCTTCCACGTGTCTCATTGATGAGTTGTCATATAATGAGTGAAAATTACCACCACATTTGCATCTTGAATAAATAGATGGCTTCCTTGACCGATGTATTCCATTAAAAAAAAAAAAAATTTGATACAATCTTTTTTTTCCGGATGGATTTGGAAGAAAAATTGTAGGGATGCTGATTGGAAAATAGCATGTGGTGAAAAGCCTGAGGTGGAACAGCAGCGAGGCAGTGGGTTAGGCAGCTTGTGAGGGCAGAACATCCCGGAAGGAGAGAGCAGACAATATTATCCTCGCTACGTAATTGGCCGATGGCTTGCTGCCCTGCTTGTCGCCATTCAGAGTAGGCCATACTGGAGAGTCCGTGTTCCACCTGAGTACGTCAGAAGGCCGGTGGTTCGTTCTCTTCTCCCGTGGTGTGTGGGAGGGGGGGAGCATGCCGCGGCAGTCCGCAAGCCGGCAATGTGGATCTAGCGGTTGCCTGTGGAGCCTCCCTCTCGTCCAGCTACTTCCTGGCTCAACACAGGGGACATAGGACCAGACAATATTATCCTAGCTGCAGTAAAATGACTATTAACCCATCCACCCACCTGGGTCACATTAGACAACTTCACCCTTCCATGTGACTTTAATTCACATGGTTCAAAAGTCCGATTACGACATGAAACACAAATGGTGTTAAGGCCTTAAACTAACTTCATTCCCCTCCCCCATATTTCTGTCCTATATATTTAACAGTATGTTATGCCGGTAATTATATTCTCATATCATTGACTTGCCTTTTCACCATTACTGCACGTTCAACCAGGATTCAAATATTAATTTGACCTGGTGGTTAGGGCGCTGTCACACCTTGACGATTTAGTCAGCAATGGCAATGTATAAAAATGTATGTAAAACGTTGGCGTACGCTGAAATTTTGATGTTTTTTTTTAAAGTTTTGGACGTATTCATAACGAGTTGGACGTATGCATAACGTATTAGTAACGTACACAGAACGTTTTAATCACATATCGATAACTTAGACCAACGAATGCTTAGCGTGTTGTCGGTGTTCACAACCTATGCCCAACGATAGTCTAACGTATGCATAGCGCGCTGCACGTATCGCCGACGATCACGTGGCGTAGCCTGTTAAAAAGCTGCCACACTCCGATTTAAATCATAACCGCCTGAGAATTGCAAGTGTCAACATCGCAGTCACACCTTGACGATTTAGCCAGTGTATGCCGACCTCTGAAAAATTTGTCTAAAACGCTGGCACACGTCGATTACTTTATGGGTAAGTTGTGTATACGTTAAGAGCACGCTGAAAAACACTGCCATTCGTCGTAATACGCCTCGTACGTCGTGAAATTTCAAGCATGCTGAAAATTTTACGACGTACTCGCCATATGGCTCACACGTTCCGCTACGCTGGGGATAAGTTGTAGGCACGATATGCGATTGTTGACATACAGACACAAGTTCCTTGTAAGTTACTCATAAGTAGAAACCCGTCGAGGTAATGCTTAGCATAACCGAAACTTATTTTCTCCGTCAAGGCACATTTTCTTTTTTCTCCTTGGCTCTGTGAAGGCACGTGACGAAATATCTGAAGTTGTTGTTGTTTTTCATTATTTTTTTTTTAGTCTATCACGAATTTTAAAATATATTCGGACATTTGCTTTTAAGTTTCGACGTCGACGTGACAATATCCTCAAACAGAAAATATTCACAGAGGAGGAACTAAGAATAAGACGAGCAAACTGAAGAGGCAATCGGACGTGACGTCACAACAAGTGACGAAATATCGGAAGTTGGTGTTGGTTTTTTTAATTTTTTTTAAACGCTGCCAATACGCCATTATACAGTAGCTGTAAATTTGAAACACGTTCAGTAAGGTATGTAGTCGTCCGGAAGACGTCAATCAAATACGTCTGCATATGTCACTATGCGTTGGAGGTACGTTACTCATAGATTCAAAGCACGTTACTCAGGTTAGAAATAAGTTTTGGGTACGCTAAGCATTACCTCGACGTGTTTCTACTTATGAGTAACTTACAAGTAACGTGCCTTGACGTGTGTCAACGATCGCTTAACATGCCTCGACGTGTGTCAACGATCATGTAACGTGCCTACAACACATTACTCATAGGTTATAAATAAGTTTCGGGTACGCTAAGCATTACCTCGACGTGTTTCTACTTATGAGTAACTTACAAGTAACGTGCCTCGACGTGTGTCAACGATAATGTAACGTGCCTACAACACGTTACTCATAGGTTATAAATAAGTTTCGGTACGCTAAGCATTACCTCGACGTGTTTCTACTTATGAGTAACTTACAAGTAACGTGCCTCGACGTGTGTCAACGATAATGTAACGTGCCTACAACACGTTACTCATAGGTTATAAATAAGTTTCGGGTTCGCTAATCATTACCTCGACGTGTTTCGACTTATGAGTAACTTACAAGTAACGTGTGTGAACGATCGTATAATGTGCCTACAACTTATTCCCAGCGTAGCAGAACGTGTGAGTCATACGCTGGCATATGTCGTAAAATTTCAAGCATGCGAAAATTTGCGGACAACCGCAAAGTACAACGATTAAAGCCAGCGTACTACGACGTATGGCAGTGTTTTTCAGCGTGCTCTTAACGTATACAAAACTTACCCATAACGTATTCGACGTGTGCCAGCGTTTTAGACAAATTTTTCATAAATCGGCATACGCTGGCTAAATCGTCAAGGTGTGACAGCCCCTTTAGATCATTACTGAGGTGCAGCTGTGCTTCTGATGCAGTGCCAATGGACATTAGAGCAGGAATTTGGAATTTGGTTAGGGTACGGGCACACAGCGAGCAACTTCACAAAGCACCATCGGCAGTGAAATCGAGCAGATTGGCCACCCGGCTTAACATCCTTCTGAAGCACAGCATACTTGCAATTATGCAGTGTGACAGTTGATAGTTGGGTTTGGAATCAAAACCCAGACATGACAGCTCAAAGGTGACAATGCTACCTCAAATCTATCTCATCAGCCCATCATCTTGGCTGCACAGCAGCAAGTTGACAATTTGCAGCCATTGTAAGAAATATGAAGAAACTAGTGGTGCACCCGAGGGTACCTAACACATAGACATGGATGACATTTGGACATCTTGAGTTAGATGCTGCACGTAGAATCTTCCAAAATTGGTACTGGCAATTCATCAGATCCAGAAATGATGTATTGTACACAATTTATTTACTTCACTGTTTGTGAATACATGCCCATGCACATGTGAAATGCAGCTTGTTTATGTTTATAAATCCCAGATATCTGAAATAGCTGTGTTAGGAGCAAAGCCGAATTACAACTTCGGATATTGTCTCGGAAGTCGTGATATTTTCCATCATTACCTCGATGAAGTTGTTGCAGTTGAGCAGGTACAGCAAATGGTGGAGGTAATTGGACTTTCCCCTTGGAGAAACGAAGTGTTAATCCATCCCCTTTTCCTGTTGATTAATTTGTGAAATGTTTCGCAGAACAATACACGCGTGGTGAGGTCACATGACCGACACTATGCTCTTGGACAATGTTATCATATACTTCGTCTGATTCGTTACAGCTGCTGGGGTATGTTTGCTGAGCATGCATTACCCTCCAAAGTCTTCATTGCTCAGCATTTTGTGAAAGTCTGTGTTGAAGTTGATCGGCCGTCTCATTCTCCTGCCTCATTCTTTTTGTTTCTACTTCCCGTGCAAGTCTGTGATGACGTTCATCAGCTGTTTCATTCTGTTCCCTCATTCTTTTATTCATTTTGGAAATGGCAGTTCCAAATGCAACGCGTCGCATCCCCCGGTTTAACGTCCCTCCGATTGATGCCTCGCCCTGCATGCCAAACGCCAGGGTGATAGTTTGTAGCTGAGTTGAGATTCCAACCCTGGCAAGATAGCTCAAAGACGAGTGTGCAATCCTTTAAGAGTCTAAGCTATCCTGGCAAGCCGTAAAATAACAAATGCCATGCAATTGATTATTTGAACTAATACTTTACTTTTGCCCTGCTTAAGACGTGTGACGTCGTCATGTCGATGCCATCCTGCTTCACGCAGGAGCTTCATACTTGTGCGACTGGGATCAAAGAATACCAAAGATTTCCAACTTTTTATTGTGATTACGTCTAAAGAAAGAAACATTTTCATGTGACGACTGTCGAAAGAATACAGCTCAACTGGAAAGTGTAGATGGGCGTTGCACCCTTCTGTCCAGCAATAACCAAAATTACTCTCTTGGTTCATGTACACCATGCAAAAGGACATTTTTTAATTTTTATTAAAGATTTAAAATAAACTTGTTAAAGTGAATGTGTACAAAACTTCTAAAATAAGAAGTAAATAATATCTCTCAGGAATTTTCCTTCTACTGTGTATTTATTTCACTTACTGTGTGAATCACATGTGCATGCACATGTTAAATACAGTTTGTTTATGCTGTTGCGAATCTGGAAGCCATGAGCACACAACATTCAGGTCCTATAGATTAGTTATATCGGTAGTATGTGTTTTATAGATAGATCCCTTTCCCTTGTCTAATGGGTGATTAAAAGTTAATGCGCTGTGATTTGTTTTTATAGTTAGGATTTTTATTGGAAAACAAATCAGCAACGACAACAGAAACGAACAGTTACAACAGTTCTGCAGAGAACAAGGACAACCCTCTGTTCCGGATTCTCCGCGGGCCGAGTGGGGGAGGGGTTGAGCCGGCGGGGGCATAAAAGGGGAGGCAGAAGCCGGAAAAGAGAAGGAGGAAAGGGGAATCTCCCGACCTGGACATCTCGTCTTGCTGGAGCGCTCGTCTCAGGGAGCCTGTCTGGCTGGTCGTGGTCGACGTCGTCCTTGTCGTCCTCACCATGACTGAGAGCTCGAGCGACGCCAGTCCCTGCAGGAACTGCAAGGGTCGCCCGCTGGTGTCCGGGCTTGGCTCTCCTCTCGCCGGACCGACCAGCTTGAAGACTGCACGAGGCAGACAGGTCCAAGATAGGTCTCAATAAAGACCATTTGGTCCGGTCATTTTGGGGTATTTGTGTGTGCGCGTGTGTGTCTGGGGCCCCGTCTTTAAGTAGTAAACTGTTCAGTGCCTTTGCTGTGTATACTTGCATTTCTTATATTCGGTTTAGTTCTGCCTTTATGTGCTTCCCTCGTTTCCACCCATTATTGTATAAATAAACCCCATTTGTTCAATGTTTCAGCTCATTCGTGTCCATTCTTTCATTGGCTGAGCGTGCTGCGTGTTGGAGAAATAGTAAAAGCCGTTACGGCTGTAAGGGGACATTTGGACCGACGGAACTTTGGTGACCGTCCGCTCGGGTCACACGGTTCAAGTACGCTAAGCGGCTCGTTCTGTACGGGTGCCGTCGAGGGTGTAAAGACTCGGTAGATCGCCACGTGGTCTCTAGGTATTTTGAAAATTGGCGAATAACCCTGTACCACGTGGTGGAAATATTGACCCTTCACGGTCCAAAAAGGGACCCGTACTTTCCGGAGTTTTCCAAAGAAGTACGATCTGAATTCCAGGCAATCGGTCGAGCCGACTCTGCTGCTCCATCTCGCGGTCATGCTCGTGGTCATGCTCGCAGCCGACCCCCGGCCCCGCAACAATACATCCTGTAATTGCACACAATTCAGCCTTGAAAACTTGTACAAAAACGAGAAGTTTTTTTTTTTTTTAAGATTCCGCGATTTTCTTTCCTCTGCATTGTGAAAACGTACCTTCTTTGGGCGGTGTAAAATAGACCGCTGCCGTGATCACTCCAAACGAAACGTGCATTACTTCGTTTTCTTTGCATGAGTTGTAATCAAAACATACCTTTGTTTCTTCAAAGGTAACTATGATAACTCCCCCTCCCCACATCTTGTCCGACCAGGTACATTAAAAATGGCAATTCGAATGCATTTTTGTGTAAAACGCCAATATTTGTCCATTAAAATTTTTTTGTATTATTTATTCCCCCCCCCCACTCCCCTCCTCACCTTTTTCTGCAACTGAAACTTGAACCATCTCAACGACTACAAAACACATGCAATCAGATGGTGAATTATTGTTAAGATATAGCCATGAGGGAGTCTGATGAGAGATTTTATATCACAGACCTTAATTTTACTTAAAATGCATTTTTGTTTAAAAACGTTAATTTTTCTTGAATTTTTTTTAAACCTAAACTTAAACCATCTTAGCGAAAAGAAAAAAATGAAGTCAGATATCGTATAAGAGTTAAGATAAAGCTGTGAGAGTGTAAGGCTGTGTGAGCCTTAAAAAAGAGGCCAGACGGAGCAAACAAAATGGCGGCAATTTGATTTTGAAGCCTCGCCCTCAACTGGGAAGACTTCTCTCCAAACACAGACAGACAGACAGACAGACAGACAGACAGACAGACAGAGACAGACAAATGGAGAATATAAATACAGTGTAGATTCCAATTTCCTCTTTTTAGATCCTCGTGGAGGATCTCGAAGTCTTACTCACGTTGTTGTTCTTCGTCTTCTTCTTGTGGACTTTTTTGTTTCACAGCCTACAGTTTTCATCAAAACTTCCTGAAACTTGGCATATATCTGTAAAAATACCCTGCGCAGACAGTAACCATCTCCGATTTTGAAAATTCCTCCGAGAAAAAAAGTTGTGATGTCAAAATATCTCCGCTAATGGAAATCGCCGAAAGAATTATCTCCGAAACTAGGCAAGCTTTTTGAATTCTGTTTGTGGGAATCGAACAGGGCATTAGCAGAGATGAATTACCGCACATATGATGCATCACTATGACGTCATATCAATTTTTATGACGTCATTCCTATTTTTTGACTTTTTGTTTCACAACCCAGAGTTTTCATCGGATCTTCGTGAAACTTGCCATGTATATGCAGAAAGCTCACGTGCAGGCAGTAACCATCTCCGATTTTGGAAATTCTTCCTTGAAAAAAAGTTCACATCATAATATCGCCGCTAATGAAAATCGCCTATACCATTATCTCCGAAACTAGGCAAGCTGTTTGAATTTTGTTTGCGGGAATCAATTCGGGCATTAGCACAGATAAATTTATCGCAAACCTGATACATCACAATGACGTCATATTCGTTTTTATGACGTCATCATTAAGAGGACGAGGATCTTAGCTCATTTGAGCTTGTTTTTCAAATGCTTTATTTGTAGCTAGATCTGTTATACGTGATCCTGAATAAAGGAGTAGACCACGAAACTGACTGTCAGTATAATCATGCATATTCATATCCAACTTCTGACCTACCTACTTATCTTATGCTTCTTGTACTTACCTCTACCAACAAGTTACCTTGTGTGTGTGCAGTACCCTCACTTTCTGAAGCGGGAACACAATGGCTTACAGGTGCTTCTACAGCGCAAGAAACATTACAAGCACCGTGCCTTCCTTGGGTATCGCACTCTTGCATCCGGCTATATCAATCTAAGTGAGGTGTGTGAATGTATAGATTTGCTTGATCGTACCAATATAACATTGTATCATGATGGTGACTAAACGTCCCATCTGAGCACTTGGTTCCTGATGCAGGGATTCGAGGTTCAAATCCCCACATACTCTATTGATTTGTCTATTGTCTCCTTATGGCCCTCTCATTCATGAAAATGGACACTGAAATCACCTAATGTTCTTGTCCTGCACATTATTTGCTCAAATGCTCCACCACAGGCCTCAAATCATTACATTAAAAATATAATTGTGTTAAGCTCTCCATTGTTATTACTATACTTCGTAATACAGCCAAGAATGAGAGCCTGTTGTGGATCCATCATAGGTGTATGGTGGTTGAAGGATATCATGGAACATATTTAAGATCTGATAATTAAAGAAATGTTTATTTTGTAAAGGAATTTTATTTTTTAAGTGCAGTAAATGATTTATTTCCCTTCAGGTAAAAATTGTCCATTTTTGTGTGATGCGAAAATCCCAGGTGATGCAAAAACCCATGGAGCCAGGACTGGTGCTTGCTCTTCATGGCAATCCTAAAGACCCAGCGCGTGCGGCCGAACTGCGTTTGCGTACTTTGAACAGTCTACCAGTGGATAACGATGATATCTCAGAGCTCAAAACCAAAGTTACAGGTTTCTGTCATGCTGGCACTGAAGTAGCTCAGACCAATGTTGTATCCACTGTTTTATGCCGTTATTTGTAGATCTAAAGTCAGGAAGTTTAATTATTGGGTTTAGAGATCTGGACCGTCTTATCGCTTCCATTTGTAAAGCTCAATCTTCCTTTACAATTAGTTTGAGTTAAGTGAATCCCTCATGTTGTCCCATTTGAACATATATAAGATGGTTTCAAGTACCTTTTTTCCCCTTTGGCAGGGCTAGAAATCTCCCCCTGCAGTTGTCCAATATCCTGTGTTGGCTTAGCAGTTGGAGCTACTGCCCTGGAACATAATTATTGTTAGCCCAACTTCATTCAAGTTGAGAAGATACCTGACTGGTCATGTTTTGTTTTCTGTTTTTTTTTTTTTCTCTTTCAATCGCCTCTTCAGCAGGACGCTCTCTTGATGGAGAAATTTATTCTGAGGATGACGACGACAGCTCCTCCACAGAACCAGATAACAGTGACGAGCATGTCGCAGTGAGTGCAGCACGCCTTCACAACTATTCCACAACGTCGTCATTTTGTTTTTCTTTTTACTTCTTCATTTTCTCTTCATGGCAAAGCTTCACTTAGAACTTGCATCTTTTTAATTGCACGAATCTGTCAAGCTTGTAATACAAGGGTAGTTGTAGGATATTATGGATTTCCTTTTTTTTATTTTTTATTGAAGAACATGAAAAAAGTAGTTTAATGCTGAATTTTTGTGCAATTATATTGTTTACCGTGAGCAAGTTCGACAGGAGGTGACTTCAATGCTGATGTAATAAAAATTTTTTAAAATTAAAACCAGGATGTTAGCCAACTTATTCACCGGTAACTGTGAAACAGAGGTGTATCATTATGTTCCTTTTCAGGGGGAATATTCAATTGGCTGAAGTTCACAGGTGATGTATTAGTATTAGTGATGTATTACACCTCACTGCACTGGAAAATGAAGGAGACAGGAATACTGTACTGTAAATGTTGTAGACTTGTAATACCCTCCCCCACCTAGAGGTGGCGCTACACGATATACATTTACTTGGAGAATTTGCGTTCCACCCCCCCCCCCCAAAAGACCATGGAGAAGGATAAAAACACCCCTATACATTAATTGGGGTCATGCTGATCCTCTGTAGCAAGTCTGGATGTAATCGGCACAGAGCTGTTGGAGGAGAATCTGTCAGATATCTGTTAAACACAAGAATAGTGCACTAATCATGAGTATGTTTCGCAAGGTGGAGATTTCCACAGCCTCATCCAGGGACCACCGACAAAAAGACGAAGTGTATTTGGTCATGCGGGTTTGTAAGGGTTATCATGAGCACCCTAATGAGATGGTAATTTCAAACAGTTTATAATCAGAGGGGGTAAAAAACAAAATGATTGATGTAAATGGACAGCTCACTTTACAGCTGATATCACCATGACGTCAAGGGTGGATGCTGCTGAAGGGTACCCCAAGTATGGTTTTTGTCTGGTGGCAGATCTGGGGGAGGGGGTTCAGGGTGGTGGGAAGACCCCAATTCTCTCTCTATCTAAATGGGTATTGTATAGCACCACCTGTTGGTATTACCAATTATTCTCAAAAAGATTTCAACATCACTGCATGGCAATATGATCAAGTTCTTTTAACTTTCTGAGTGAGAAGAATTCGAAATTTTCAAAATGTTTCATTTCACACATTTCAAGCGGAGGTTCAAACCGAAGCATCGAACACTGAGCTTCGCAGTGAAGAGGAGGTGATTTTTTTCCCTAACACTGATATAAGCAGCAAGGATGGTTGATAAAGGCTGACTTCCAAGCAGATGGAAGATGTCCTCAGGCAAATGATAGAGTGAATAGAGCAGAATAATTGTGAAGTACAACATGTTGTTGGTTCACGAGTCAGTAAGTGATCACTATGTTCGTTATGGGTGTGTGTGTGTGTCTGTCTGTCTGTCTGTCTGTCCCGATCATAGCTCCATGGGTTTTGATCCGATCCTGATAAAATTTGGGTGGGAGGTTTATATCATGATCTAGTTGTGTTTTCCGGAGAATGGGCATTCTGCGCCCATTATGGGCGGAGCTACGCCCAAAAAACATGTGTTTCTAGGGGGTAGCCGGTTTCAAGTTACATCTTCTCCGAGGGGGTTTGTCGAATCTGGCAGGGGTTTCGGTATTGTGTTAGCCCAATGGCACCTGCATAGCCCCACGGAGCTCGATTTTTCATTTTCGTCCCAAGGTCAAGGTCACAAGGTCACGAACTTCGAAAATGTCAAAAAAAATCAATAAATTGGGCATCGAGCTCCTCGGGTTTTCAACTGTTTTGAATGAAAGTTGGTATGCAAGTAGTGCTCTTCGAGTACTACAACTTTCATCATTTACGTTTTTCCCGATTCCCGCCAGTTTGCCCGTGGCGTCCCCTCGAAGGTCAAAAAATAAAAAAGGTGAACCGTGTACATTGCTCGTGAACCATCGCCGTCTCCAGACTTGTTTCTTGATTAAATCCATCAGCAAAGCAACGATAAAAATGCCGTGTGTTTTTTTCAGCTCTCTCTGTCAAGCCAAACTCGAGCAGGTGCAACATATGCACTTATCTCCCCATACTACTGTATGTACAATAAAAAAGTACACAAAAAGTGTGTTAACCTGGATCTCAATTTGGCATGTAAGAGATGGATGGAATAGAAATTCATGCACAACTGGTACGGTACTTGTCACGCTGCAGGAAGGAATGTTTTTTTAATTTTTATTTTATTTTAAATGTTTAGAGATATTATGTCTTGGATAACTCTCCTGTCATGTCTCAAAATATATGGAGCAATGGTCTTCCAGTACCCAAATGCATTTCTCACTCTCTCTTCCCAACCTGGCACCTCCTAGGACATGTTTGACATGTACAGAGAACATGTCAAGGAAAAGACTTCCATGCGATGGCGTCTTGCACATGCAGCCCGGCTTGGCAGGGTGGGCCCTTATGTCACGTCATTAGTTTGTTCTGTGTAATGGCCGTGCTATTGTACAAACTTGCCGCCAACAACAACAACAACAACAACAACAACAAGGACTTCTTTCATTTGTTCCTGCATGCTGTACTGACATGAAATCCTTATTCCGACAGCAACAAAACTTGAAACAAAAAGTGGTTTCCTTGCTGCGTCGTTTCAAAGTTGCCGATGAGGTGAGAGAATGAGAACCAAAAGGGACAGAGCAATGGATGTCGAAATTGTTGATCTTGGAGGTTGCGTTTTAGAGGTCATGGATGCAAGAAAGGCATCGTAATAGTGTTTTCCTTTTTTTTTCTTTTTCTGAAGATATTTTCCTTATTTTTCTTATTAACAACAATACGATTCATTAAATCAATAAATATCTGTGAAAAACATATTTTTGCACAAAATTGAATGCAGAAAGACTTCCGTATTCGCGAGGGTAAGGTTCCTGGAAAACCTCACCAAAGCAGAATTCATGAATTGGGATACCTTAGTTTAAATTGGGTGGGGGGGGGGGAGGAGGGGGGGGAGAGAGTAGGTTAGTTTCCTGGGTCAGACTGAACATAGGGTGGAAATAGTAAATTTTTAAGAACGTACCATTCAGAGCAGTGTGTTTCTTCATATTTAATTTACGTTTGATGATGGTGAATGTGATGACATGACATTGGTTGTGGTGTTGGAGGGGAAGTTCAAAGAATGATTCTTGGAAGGATCATCCAAGAGCCGCCTAACACATTCACTTTTTCACTCAAACTCCTCACTTTTTATTTTCTGTCTCTTTCCAGCAGACTCACCTTCCCCACTTATCTTGCACTTGTTGACCATGACTAAGGGCAATTGATAAGTGAGATAATAGCACAAGTTCATGACAGCAAGTGGAGAGGTGCAGGGAGGTGTTTACATTTCAGGAACTGCTGTGAGAAATGACAGGACAGGGTCGGTGCCCATGGTGGCATGCCCACGCTGCACAGATAAACTAAATACACGACAATACTGTACAGCATGAACATCTGCTCAACTCGGTGGGTGGGAGGCAATGCAGGACGAGGGTGATAGAGGCTCGCAAGCCTGTGAATACTGGAAGTCGATGGGTCGCAAGTTAGGAATTGGTATACATTCACCAACGCGTGAAAACTTGGAACTCTCGAAATGAGAACTCGTGAATACGGAGGGTTTACGATATTTATTTGAGAATAGTTTTCTTTTTTGCCAGTTATGAGCAATCCACAACTGTTTGCTTTTACTTGATACAATGAGCCATGATTGTTTTTATTTGGCTGAGGCTGAACTTGCTATACTCAATCTTTGAAGATACTATACTGTCTCATTGACGGTCTCATTCAGCACGGTCAGCCCATAAATTAATTTAATTATAAAAGGAGCCATGCATGCGTCTGTGCAGCGTGGGTCCTCCTGCATTTGGTTTACTTTTGGTTGGTTACCTGCAGTTGGGTCAGACGAAACTTGGTGGGTGGGTTGGTTCGGTGACAAGAACAAGCGGATTAAATTTTAGTTCAGGTCCAAATGCAGATTCAGCCTATCAGTGGGATACAAAACATAAACGAATCAGCCTGGTGGAGGTATGCTCTCTACCAAGTGCCCTTCTAGTGTAGCTTCCTCGACCCTTCAAAAAAGTCAAGGAATTTCCAGTTATTCCTTGGGATGCAAAAGCCATATTTTTTTGTTGTTTTGAGTATAATTAAGAAATTTGTTTCGTCATATGATTATGGATCTTCCAAACATTGAGCATTGAAGTATCATCAAATGTATATACAAAGAAGATGCCAACTTCAAATAAATCCACAAAGTGACTGGAGGCCGAGTATGGTAAAGATAAATCTTCGTATTCTGCATTTGCCAAATGGACAGCTGACATTGCATGTGGGGACAGGTATTTAAAATATGATGCCAGGTCAGTTTGACTGGCAAATACAGCTCGTTCACCAAGTTGTCCGGCTCAAGCATTACTCATGGAGGATTGTCACATGAAGAATTGCTCAAGGCAGAGTGTTCACCATCATCCATGAACTCGTGGGCATGTCCAAGGTCTCACCCAGCAAGTTGGTCAGCCTCATCCAAAACCTCAGCACTCATGATCAACAGCAATGCTCGAATCCTGTCGCAAGCTTCTCAAACTGTTCAATGCAGATACAACTGATATTATTACTCGTGTGGGAATTCACCGGTGATCAGATGAAATATGACATCGCGAAAACAAGTTTTAACCCACGTATTGATGAAAGCATAAGGGATAACTACACCCAATTTTTTGTTTTGTTTTGTTCTAAGCCCTCAGCCGGAAAGAGCATGTCTTTGATTTTTCTGGGACGACAAGGGAATCCTACTGGTTGATCATATGCAATCATAGGGGATTATTGTGTCAGCCTCAAGCAAATGATGTGGCAGGCTGTCAAGGACAATGTCTGAAGGATGTTCATCAAAAGTGTGCTCCTCAGTTAAAACCTGCCTGCCTGCTCACAAGGCCCATATTGCTGAGGTCATCATTCTTGATTGTGGTTTTGAGCAGCTTGGACATGGACCGCAGTTACTATTTTCCATTTTGACATTTGAAGCCCCACCTGTCTGTGCTCCAACTGATTTGCTGACGAAGAGGAACTGACGATCAACCGAGACATGGCTTAAGGAGCGATCTGAAAACTTCGCTTTTTTTCTGGCAGAGACATTTTGAACATTGCAATCAAGATGAATTGAGAAATAAAGTTGGCAGCTTGTCCGTATCTCGTATAATTTTGGAGACACCTCTCCGATACATGACGTCGAATTGAAGTTGTTGTGTGATGCAGAATTTCGTTTTAAAATGTACTTTAATTTATCAGCGTGAGTTGGCGTTCGTATTCCATTCCTGCCGCATGAGCATCAAGTGGGTGTGAAATCTCACATCAATATGTTGAACATTTTTGCAAGGCTTTAACGTTGATATTGGACCTGACCTTTATCATTCATGTAAAATAACTAAATGCCCATATACATACTTATCCACTTATTTTAGAACTTAAATTAATTGAAACAACTGATGATACCAAGACCAGCCAGTTCAGTGATACCATCTGAGCAGTTGCTTCATGATGCTGTGACTCCATTTTCAAATCCCAAATACAGTATAGTGGTCATTCGATTTGTCTGTTGTCTCTTTATGATTAACTTGAAAATGTTTTCGTCTTTCATGTAGTGTACTTACTTGTCCATGAGATTTTAAGCATGCATTATGGAAAAAGAACAAAACTGGCATTGATATACTGTTTCTAATGCTGTGTACATACTATATGTATATATATATACATCTGGTACGATAGTCCGTAAAGGTATGCCCCGCTAAAAACTGTTAAACTGGTGATTCACAGGCATGATGACTCATCAATGTGTGAGCCGTCCTCTGGATGGATGTTGTTGTTGGATGCAGGAAGGTCCTGCCTTCTTGTGTTGGAGTGGTAACCCATCAAGGATGGTAACCGTAATGGAGAAACTGCTGTGGCGGAACTGACGCTCTGTTTAGAGCATGGTACATGGTGAAGTGTATGTACCTGTGTAATATGACAACTGCAGGCGATTGGAAGCTTCCAACCTAACATGCAGAAAGATGTACAGCAATGGCAAAAAAAAACTATCGGTCAACTAGACCATGAAAGAGTAAGCCAATGTTGCAATTCCCAAATACAGAGCTTGGAGCTGGAGGACGACACCGGTGATTTGGAGCTGGAGGGAGATGGAGCGGAGAGCCGTGACGATGAGGAAATGTTTGGAGTTCATGTTTGCGCCGGCAGTGAGAGCGGTGGGGAGATGGATGATGCAAGTCTCGGAAGCTGTCAAAAGCCAACCCTTCGGTACAACACCACCAATAATGATGAACTGTTGTTTTAGGCACTGGTAATGCATTATTTTTTTTTTTTTAAAGATGCAAAATACTGTCAAACTCTCCTAAATGTAGACCACATTGCTGTAATTATTTATTTATTTATCACATTTCTGGCCTGTTGCATTTAATACATTTTGTCTGGGACTGCTTGTTGAGCTTCCGATACCGAACGCTTCTTGAACAATGAAAGTTGTGAATTTGACGTGGAGTTAAACAACTCGGCTTGGATCGTGGAGTCAGTAAGCCAATTGCTTGAAGTATGTTGTAGAAACACTCTAATTGTTTTTTTGGTGCTAACATTCCGCGTGGTTAATGGAGCTGTTTGATCCGTCCTCGTGCTCCATCCTTAAAATCCATTGGAGTGCGGACTCGACTGAAATACATTTTATCGGCAACAAAGCAAGGTCGGAGCTTGCTCGAATGATTTGAAGAACTTTCCCTCAACAAAAAAAATTGTGCCAGGGATTTATAAACCAATTGTTTTGTATCTCCATTGTGTTACACCCACCAAAGTGTGCTGTGATTTTAGCCAGTGATTTGTTCTTGGGTTTTCATTTGATTGAATGTTTGCTTCCGCGCTCCATACCCCAGGCCATATTTTGATGAACACTCATCTTCTGACTCCCAAACTGAACTTGGAAGTGACAGCAGTGGCCAGCAAAACCCGGCAAGTAACTTTGCACAAAAGGAATTGGTGCATGTTGGCATAATTTATCAATCCTTAAAGAGGAGGCAGAAAATGGTGAATGAGCTCAGAGTGGCAGCAGGTCTGTCAGATAATGTGCTTCTGATTGATTTTGACTGTTTGACATGCACTATAGTTGCTACATGCAGGTTCTGCGTTGGTTTGTGTGCAGGATGGTGTAACAGCCGCAGTCCGTGGTAGATCATCTGTGGACATTTGCGTGGAGGAAAGTGTTGAGGTGAGAATGTGCCTGCTTACGCTTGATGTGTCAGGACGTGATCAATTGATCATCGTGTCCAACTAATCCCTCCACGGGGCATTAACATGATGGTTGTTTCAATCTCTCGCATCTTTGTTCTTCCACTCTTGTTAGTTTGTTTAATCGTCCCTTTTGAGATGCATATGTCACTTGATTTCTCATTGCATGTCAGTTCCGACTTCCCTTCATGTGAGCAAATTTTTCTTTGTGTGAAAGATGCGCTTCCAGATGCAGTTACTGTGCAGGGTTTTTGAAAAGGGGTTAGTCCGGGTGTGATAAAACGGTGAAATGCATGGCGAGCTCTGCAGGTGCATGCATACGTGTAAATTGGAAACATTAGGTGCAATGCTTGCAGATGCAATGAAAGCATATAAAAAGGCACAGAGAAAAATAAAAGGTTTGCAAGTGCAATGGAAGCAATACGTGATTATCACCACCACCGAAGGTGGATGGAGGTTACGTTTTCACCTCTGTCTGTCTGTAGGAAACTTGGTGGACAGTTTGGGTGTGTGACAAGGACAAATTGATTCGATTTTGGTGAAGATCCGAATCTGGATCTGGTTATATGAATTGTTAAATTTTTTTTTTTTTTTAAAGTGATTCTTCACTCTTTGGAGATGGGCCCAAAAATGACATACGGCACACTATGTCAAAACGTGGATGAGTTATGACAAAACGAGACGGATGAGTTGGTAATGTGATAGTGGGGCAGCTTAGCCCAAATATTCAAAAGAATTGTGCATTTTGTGATGCAAGCACAAAATTTGGCACAAATGTACATTAATATGTTGCGAACATTTTCACATATTGGGCCACTTGAAATTCTCTCTTTATGTCCGCCATATTGGATTTCAAAATGGCCGCCACTTGAAATCTACATTTGCTATTATCTCTGGACGTAATGCAGCTATTGACTCGATTCTGGTATCTAAATGTATGTTTTTGGGGGCAAGGAATCCAATGGTACCATTTTCAACTTAATAATATCGATCACATTCTGTTATATAATTTGTATATCATTTGCATCCCATGTCTTGCGCACAAGAAGAGCACAACAAGTGACTGCAGCAGCAATGTACATCCTGCAACACCGTGCCTACAACCACGACTGCCTGGGAGAAACCAGGGATGCAGAGGACCTTTCGGAGTTTGAAGACTGGTGTTGCCAGAGAGGAGAAGACATCCCCCAGTTTCACTACTGGGCAACCGTGCTGGAACTAGAACTGTTGGTTCTAGTGTATGTGCGTTCTCTCAGGCAGGGATCGTTAATGATGTACCTCGATGCTCTGACAGAGCTGGTCCCCTGGTTCCATGCACTGGATCACACCCACTATGCTAGGTGGATACCAGTGCACCTGAAGGACATCGCCGAACTCACCATCAAACACCCAGATGTAGCCAGGAAATTCAGGGAAAGCCACTTCACCGTTCAGAAAACACAGAGGGTGTTCTCTTCAATCCCGATTGACCAGGCACATGAGCAGAATAATGCCTGCATCAAAGGAGACGGTGGAGCAGTTGGGCTCACTGACAACCCTAGTGCCCTACGTCGCTGGATGGTTGCGGGACCAGTAGTTGCCAGGGTGATCGAAGAATTCCAGGATGGGAACACACACTGGAGACGGCAAACAGCAGACACACGTCATCATGATCAGACGCCAAGTGTACAGGCCTCATTTGTGAAAGATGTTCGCTCTCTCGTCGGTGTCATAGAGGAGATGGGCAACCCATTCGAGGAGGAGAGTCAGGATGTAGTCAAACTGGACACAAAGGAGATCGCAGATCCTGCTGCTGTGGAGACCGTGATGAATGCCAAGAGGATTGGCCAAGAGCAGTTCGAGACTTTCACCAGAGAGTGTCTGTTGGACAGAACAAAGGCAGCGGACGCACCCATTCCTCGTAACAAGCTGAAGGTGTTCAGCACTTCCACTCCAAGAAGCCAGAGCATAGGTCAGCAACAGCTCGCCTCCATCAAGAATGACCGTGAACTCTTCGCACGCCTGTACATTGGCTGCCAGACGAGGGATGGAAACCTTGAGGAGTTCTTTTGTCACGAGAATCAGGCATGTCCTCCTGCATTGTCTGATGGTAGAAGCCTCTGCACTGGTACCTGTATTGTCCTGGTCTGTCATGACCTGTATTGTGCTTGATGGAGCAGCCATCGTCCAGATGCTGAAGCCGGCTGCATCAAAGACCTTTGAAGAGTATGCACAACAGATCTTCATCCCATATATATCCACGAAGCTGCAAACAGTGTCACGCCTGGATCTGGTCTGGGATACTTACCTTGCTGATTCACTGAAAGGTAGTACACGTGCAAAGCGGTTACAAGGTGTGCGGAGACGTGTGGTGGCTGCCGCAGCCATACCAGGCAACTGGCAGAACTTCCTACGAGTGGACAGCAACAAGACCGAGCTGTTCAGGTTCCTCTCAGCAGCTCTCATGGAATGGTTTGATCAGGAGGACAAGGAACTCGTCATTACTGATGGAGAGGCAGTGCTCAGCAAGCCACTACTGCCAGATCTGACCTCACTCGCCCCATGTAACCATGAAGAAGCTGACAGTTGGATGTTGCTGCATGCATCTCACGCAGTCCAGCATGGACACCATGCAATACTCATCCGGACTGTAGACACCGATGTTGTGGTGCTGGCAGTGTCCCTGGCACAGGAGTTGCAACCAGAAGACAAACTGTGGCTGGCATTCGGAACAGGCCAGAGTTTCCGATACCGAGCAGCACACGAAATAGCAGCTGGATTGGTACGAGAGAAGGCTCGTGCACTGTCAATGTTCCACGCTCTAACTGGATGCGACACTGTGTCTAGTTTTCATAGACATGGCAAGAAGACTGCGTGGGCAGTCTGGACGGTACTGCCAGAACTCACTGAGGCGCTGCTGCTGCTGTCCTCTGCACCTCGTGACATACCATACGATGCAATGCACATCATCGAGAGGTTCGTGATCCTGTTGTATGATCGAACCAGCAAATGCACAGACATTGACAAGGCCAGGAGGAAACTCTTCGCAAGGAAGAACAATGTGCAGCTCATCCCTCCAACGAAGGCAGCTCTGGAGGAACATGTCAAGAGGGCAGTGTATCAAGGTGGACATGTGTGGGGTCAGATACTGCTGCCAGCACCAGAGCTCCCTCCACCAACCAACTGGGGTTGGTCAAGGACTGGAGAAGGACAGTACACACCTTACTGGACCAGGCTAACTGAGGCAGCTCACAGCTGCATTGAGCTGGTTTCTTGCAAGTGCAAGAAAGGGTGTGTGAGGCGCTGCAAGTGCAAAAAGGCTGCCCTTCAGTGCACAGCCCTCTGTGTGTGTGAAGGGGACTGCACATGACGATGAGTCAACAACATACATGTACTTGTGGCAATGCTGAACTTGTTAACATGACACTTTATGTACACGTATCTTCAGTACCGGTATATACCTAGCCTCAGATACCAGTACACCTAGCCTCAAATACTAGACCATGTAGCATGTCAGTATTATACCTAAGACATTTACAGAACTAAGACATTCTTTTCAAAGTATTGTGTTGAATCCAATATTTGCCGAGATAATTTCCAAATAAAATTATATAACAGACTATGATAGATAATATTAAGTTGAAAATGGTACCATTGGATTCCTTGCCCCCAAAAACATACATTTAGATACCAGAATCAAGTCAATAGCTGCATTACGTCCAGAGATAAGAGCAAATGTAGATTTCAAGTGGCGGCCATTTTGAAATCCAATATGGCGGACATAAAGAGAGAATTTCAAGTGGCCCAATATCTGAAAATGTCCGCAACATATTAATGTACATTTGTGCCAAATTTGGTGCTTGTATCACAAAATGCACAACAGGTTTGCTATGCTGCTACACTATGACAAGTACAAGCCGATTTGATTTTGGTTCAGGTCCGAATCCAGCTCCGCCCTATCAGTGGGATACAAAACGTAAACTGTTCAACCTGGTGGAGGCTCGGTGGTGGAGGTCCAATTCCACTCCACCGAATGCCGTTCTTGTTAATAATGCTGTTTTGTTTTTTTTCTTGCTGAAAAGGAAATTTGGGGATGGAGTAAGTTTTCTTGACCACCCGCTTTCTGTAGATCTGTCTGGTTACCAATCATGCTTTTTTCTGACTTTAATATGAAAAAAATTTTTTTCATACTTTAAAATAAAATGCATGATTGTAAAGTAGGAGACAAGTCTGGAGACGGCGATGGCTCACGAGCAATGTACACGGTTCGCCTTTTTTAAATTTTTTTGACCTTCGAGGGGACGCCACGGGCAAACTGGCGGGAATCGGGAAAAACGTAAATGATGAAAGTTGTAGTACTCGAAGAGCACTACTTGCATACCAACTTTCATTCGAAACAGTTGAAAACCCGAGGAGCTCGATGCCCAATTTATTGATTTTTTTTTGACATTTTCGAAGTTCGTGACCTTGTGACCTTGACCTTGGGACGAAAATGAAAAATCGAGCTCCGTGGGGCTATGCAGGTGCCATTGGGCTAACACAATACCGAAACCCCTGCCAGATTCGACAAACCCCCTCGGAGAAGATGTAACTTGAAACCGGCTACCCCCTAGAAACACATGTTTTTTGGGCGTAGCTCCGCCCATAATGGGCGCAGCATGCCCATTCTCAGGAAAACACAACTAGATCATGATAGAAACCTCCCACCCAAATTTTATCACTGAACAAAAATCATTGATTATATTCACCGTTTTGTTGTTGGAGAATTTGTGTTCAAGAATTTGCCGTTCATATTTTTATTGTGCTCGCTGGTTTTCCTGTGTGTGTCAAACTGTTCGATTTAGGATTCATACGAAAGTAGTGCGATGGGAATTGTGAGAGTTGGGGAGGGAGGAGGTGGAAGAAAAGGGAAGATCTGCCTCTCCAAGGGAGAAACACTCCTCAATGTCAGCCCAAGGTGAGCAGCCCAGGGTCCAGGTGACTAACAGGGATGGTGATGCGATTGCACTTTGGGCTTCTGGTGACTTTGAGATTAAAAACTGAAGCACTTCATTCAGATCATTCTACCTTTTAATCGCAAGAAGGTTGTGTTTCTCTTCATTCGGTGACTCTTTACTTTCACTCCAGATGTCCTGTCTTGTACCCCCCCCCCCCACCCCTTTTCTGTTTTCCTGCAGTCATCTTTCTGTGGGACTAGGTCGGCAAGTACGGAGTTCTTCCCTCCGTGAGCGCCCAAACTTAACTCCTTTGGGTTTGCGGACGAGCAGCCTAGATAATGAGCTGACCTGTGTGGACAGCATGCAGGTATTGGGACACGGCTCATAGAAATGGAAGATTACTGGCAGCATCGGTTGCCAATTTAATCCTGTAGTTTATTGCACAACAAAACAAATATAATTTAGTTTTCGGGTTTTTATTGTTTGGTCTTTAACTCATGTATATTGTAACGGACTTGGACTCCCGAACGGGCGACATGAGACTATTAGAGAATAATCATCTCCCAAGACGCCGAGCGGAGGCAAAACTGCACATGAGCAGATAATTCACCACGATGCTGTTGTTTTACTGATTTAACCATGTGGCTGTTTCAGTGCATGCGGTTGGCTGATTGTGGCGAAGGGGTCGGGGGGGGGAGGGTGGCGGAGGATTTAGTTACGTAGGACAAGATAGAGACTCAAATACGCAGCAATCGTTTGAAAGCAAACGGGTTTGATAAATAATGGAGGTGCGGACACAGGACGTGAAATTCAATCAAAAGGCAGAGATGACCGCTCAATGGCAACACACATGAAACGGCCATTATAGAGAGTGATTTATGTATGAAAGTAGATTGGGGTGTTTTCAGATGTTTAAAAAACAAACAAACAAACAACAAAACACTGACGGGAGGCGAGAGAAAGAGAGACACGAAGATAAAGGGTGATGGGGAATCTAACTATATATATATATAATACACACAATATAGCCTGGTGTTGGCGCAGTGGTTAGGGCAGCGGCTTGGGATCCAAAAGGTCCTGAGTTCAAGCCCCGTTGGGCCACTGAATTAATACACCAGGGGGTTGACTCAGCCTGTCATCCTTCCGAGGTCGGTGAAATGAGTACCAGTATACTGGGCCGGTGTATACCCCGGTTAAAATAGGTGTACCATGTCCCTGTGTCGTAAGAGGCGACCAGGGTTGCGTCAGGAAGGGCATCCGGCGTAAAACATGTGCCAAATCACTATGCGGATCATACGGATGATCCGCTGTGGCGACCCCTAACGGGAGCAGCCGAAAGAAGAAGAAGAAGATATATAATACACACAATTCTGGTCGAAGCTAATTGGGGTTTACAAATGCTTATGCTGATACTCATTAGGATATAACTACTGAATCATTAACCCATAAATCATTTTCGTAACAATACATATATATTCGTTTGTGGACAGAAAGGGTTGCAAGACCAGATTACCAGAGCCCTGGGACCTGAAGATGAGCTTCCTGAGAAGCTAATACTTGTCAGTACCATTGGATGGCAGGGGCAGGTAGGCACTGCTTATTGTCATTAGTACTTGCAATTGTCTGATTGGCATAATTGATTGAAAGTGTTTGCAATTGTCTGTTATAATTGGTCGAATGGTTTAGATTTAACACGGTAATGTACATTATGCAAAGTGACCTGAGATATAAAGTGGAAATGGAAAAATAAATAAAGATCAAAGTGGCAACGTGCCTCCATCCTGGAAGCACTTCAATGGAAAAATTGTTTACAGAACCGTTCACGCATGTGAACACCACACTATGCCAATTACAAACTTGGATTAAAGCTGGCGATCGATCGACGATGAAGGTATGCTTAAAGTTGAAATCCTACTTTCACGACTTGCACTGGCAGGTGACATGAAGATTGTTGTGAAGGGAATAAAACTGAGCCATATGCCAGAGCTGGGAGGAAGGGCCTAAAGAGGTACGTGGGTGAAAGATTGAATGCCACCTGAGACTCGGTCTGTTCAATCCTGCTCATTGCCCAAAAGGTGAAGTGATACGGAGTTCTTCCTTTAAAAAATTAATCCAACCACCTTAAACTAATGCCAAGTATAAACTGAAGACTTTCAAAAAGACTATATATTGCAACAGTCGTCGGTTACTCCAGTTGCCCAGTACAAGTCCTATGCATTGTATGAACACGACTGCAATGGTCAATCACTTTGGGATCTTCCTCGCTGGATCCCGTGTATAAAAGCCATGATACCATTGGAATTGGAAGTCCAAATCCACTGGGCATCACGCCATTGAGGTTCCACCATCGAGGTGCTGCATGTCATATGCAAATGAGGCCAAGAGAGCCTGACGTGTGACATGATCCAGTTATACGGCATTGACTCACCATAGTCAATTGTCCCTTAATGGGTCTTTCTTTTATCAGCGCAGGAAAATACGGAAAACCATAATTAAACTGAGACCAAATGAATTTAATAAAAATTTAAGGCATGGGGGAAGGAATGTACAGGAAGCAATAAGAACAAGTGTGTGTCTACCCTCAGGAGACCCAGGAAACAACATCTTTCTAATCTCAAGTCTGAACTCTCAAACCTGTCTCCCTCCTCCAAATCTTGGTGGCAACTTGTTAAGTCTTTCTGGTGTATGTTCCCTCTCCACCCCCCTCCCTTACCTCAAATGGCTGCACAGCTGACACCACGTGAAAAGGATGAATGCCTAAACTCTGTTTGCTTCTAAATATTGTGTCCCAAACCCATCGCTTTCTGTACCTACCTTACCCAGTCACACCCAGTTGTTCCTGAACTCTGTGTCCTTTTCTCCTGACAAGGTGGAGAGTTCGCTGTGAAACCTTGACTCAGATTCTGCAACCGGTCCAGACGGCATCAGCCCACGTGTCCTAAAAACCTGCTCCCCTGCTCCTCTGGTCTTGCTCACCCTCTCTCTGTTCTATTCACTCTCTCATTTGCTCAAGGTCATCTGCCATCTCCTTGGAAATCAGCAAACATTACTGCCCTGCATAAAGAGGTGCAAAAACATATCCCTGTAACTACAGACCAATCAGCCTTCTTCCAATCATCAGCAAGGTTATGGAATCCATCATCGTTTCAGACATTAAATCCTTCCTCTTCTCCAACGGCCTGATTTCCGATCATCAATTTGAATTCAGATCAGGTCACTCTACCCTGGATATGCTGCCTCTGCTATCCCAACAATGGATAGAGGTCCTAAATGCCAGAAATGAGATCAAAGCCATCTCCCGAAACATATTGATAGCTTTCGATACGGTCTGGCATCTCACACTGCTCACCAAACTCTTAAGGTATCCAAGGCAATCTCCACTCATGGCTTGTGGACTTCCTCTCCTGTTGCAGTCAACGTGTAGCTCTTCATGGCTGTCTCTCATCCCCTCTTCCTGTTGAGGCTGGAGTTCCTCAAGGCAGTGTTCTGGGCCCTGTTCTTTTTCTGGTTTTCATCAATGATCTCTCTGACTCTGAAATATCCTCTCTATCTCTTTGCTGATGACTCCACCCTCTGCCATACCATCTGTCATCCCTCAAATCGGCAAGCAGCAGCATCTTCACTCTGCAGATCTGGATAAAATCACAAGCTGGTCCAACACGTGGAACTTGTCCTTCAATCCTGACAAATCTAACACTCTCACTTTGTCTCTCCGTAAGGACCATCTGGAACCTCCCCCCCCCCCCCTCATCTACTTTCTCAACAATCTCCTTGAAGAAGTCCTTTCATTTAAGCTTTTGGGCCTCATGATCTGCCATGATCTGTCCTGGGAAAGCCACATTTCCAAGCTGGCTTCCAAAGCCAGTCGCTGACTGGGCATCCTCCATCATGCAAAGTCCTTCCTTGGCCCACCTGAGCTCCTGACCACATACAAAGTTTTTGTCCACAGCCTGATGGAGTACTGATCTCCTCTTTGTGGTGGTGCGCCTGCCTCACACCTTTCTCAGCTTCACGATGTGGAAACCAAGGCTTTTAGGATCATTGGTATTTCCCACAATGAAGCTGAGTCTTTGTGTCTCCCACTCTCTCACCGCAGGCAGGTTGGTGGTCTTTCTGTCTTCTGCATCTCCTCTCTGGCCTCACCTCACCCCCCCCCCCCACCACTTCCCACTTCCACTTTGTCCCTCCTCTTTTTCCACAGGGCACTAAAGATCCACTGAAAACCCCCTTCTGATGAAACTACCAAAATCAAGAATGGATGCTTACTTTCACTCTTTCATTCCTCTTTTTTTCCCACCACTGGAACAAACTCCCACACTCTCTTCAATCCCACTCTTCCCTCCAGGTCTTCAAAATAGCTGTTTACCACCATCTCTTATCTTCCCCCATCCAAAACCATGATCTTTTCTACCCCTGTTAATCCACTACAACTCGCCTCCTTAGAATTCCCTGCATTCCTTCCTGAAAGTCCCTGTAGTATCCATCTTGTTTACTCTGTGCACCCCCTGCCCCATCTCTCTTCCTTCCACAGATCTATTGCCTCTGTTTCCCACTGTTTTGTGCTTCCCTCTCTCGCCCCTCTTGTCTCCTGCTCCCCTTGTTATATGTTCTGAGTGTTAGCTCTCATATGAGCTTTGACAATGTCTACAAAAAAAGAACAAATAACCAGTTTGTAATAAATGAACAATTCCCTAACCCACTACCCATCATGCATGCCAAGCGTACCAAACAGACGGACATGATTCCTTAAATATCCTTTGCCTTCGGGCACAATCAAGCTCACCACAGGAGATAGATACAGATAAGAAGCAGACAAGACAGGAAATACCCGAGCTGTGCTGGTATACCCTATACCCCCAAAGCTCC
>NC_140967.1:42390687-42483187 GCF_056783735.1 Eptatretus burgeri
CCCTAAATGCAGAGATGTCCTTCCTTCTGCTTGCTTGGCATCTTCTCCTCTTCTGGCCTTCTCATCACCATTCATCCTCTCCTCTTCTGCCTCGAACCGCACTTTGCCAGCCACGTCAGCCTGCAAGCCACCAGCTTCGTACCTGATCGAGCACTTGCCTGCCCCTTTGTTTTGCGAGTCTGCGATTTTGGGGCCATTAGGAGCTTCGGCTTTATTTATTTCCTATCTTCCACAAGTTCAGTTTTTCATGTCTGACCACCTCATTTGTTGTCATCCTGTGCCAGATCTGTCTGGGTGCTGTTGTATTCCCTAACCCCATGTCATATTTCATTATAATAAACGTTTTTATTTGAAGAAACATTTCCTGCCACCTGCCTCCTGTGCATTTTACCGGCAGATTCAGCTTTGTTTGAGTGATCCTTGGGGAATCGTAGTATTAGTGAACACACTATCTTTAAGCACAGTTTCGTGATCTGCGGGGGTAGGGGTGGGGGGGGGTCTTATAGCCCCGGCTTAGAGGGGGTCTGTGTCAATGGACCCCTCTGATGTGACAGTATTTTTATGAATGTGATATTATAAAACATCTCAAGCTTAACTGGTTGTTCTCTTACCATTTGTTTTTGTCTTTGTGTCTGACTGTGTGTTCGTCCCTTGCAGCTACTCGCTTTACGTTTGGAACAGCAGAGCCACCCGGTGGTGTGTACGCCTTCACCTGCTGACCTGCAGGCTGCCTTTGCCTGTCTCATCACCCGAATACAGCGCTTGTCAGTTACATTGTAATATGTTACCCTGAGATGTTTAAGAGTAAATCATAAAGTGTGCACCTGTCTGTTGACAATACCAAAAAAGGCATGCAGATAATCTTCCACCCTGATCGTCATTAGTGATCCATCGAGGTTTTTTTTATCAGAAATATGATGGTGAATAGTTTCTTTTGACAATTCTAGTTTAAGAAGCTGAAATCCAAATCAGTAATGCTGCTGCCATTGGCCAGATTTGAACCTCCAACCTCGGTGTCCTCACCTCTTGGCCATCACTGCAATATTTATCATGAGGTTACAAGTTTAAAAGTTTTGCTTACTTTTAGGTTCATATCCATTAAACTGTCATATCCCTTTATTTAATCAACTAATATACCTTTTCAACCAACCCCCTTTCCTCCCCTTTCCACCATTCTACCCATTCTCTGACCCCCAGCTGCAATTCCAGTGCCCAGACACCGGGAGTGTTACGTGTGGCTGTACTGGGGGATTTGCCATACCTGCACGCTGTGTTGCAATGTTACGTACGGCACCTGGCCTCTCGCTCCACCGACTGGCTGTCCTTTATGCGCTTCCTTGTCGTACCTTTTGGTGCGTTGCCATGACATTGCAAAACCGCGACCACAAAATACGATGAAAATTTACATCATTCCCCTTCAACGGAATAATAATGTACACATTAATGATTTTGGTGCATATAAATCATTCCCTTTTGGTGTTTCACAATGCATGCTGGCAGAATGAATCAAAAACATTACTCAAATTTATTGATATGGATTCGCTATCAAATCAGTTTTTGCTTCACTTAAACTCTGTCTTGTTTAAGCTTTGCATTCCTTCATTGGTACTGATACCTTGAATGTGCAGTCATTGTGGAGTGGTTTGTGTGGTCTTTAAAAGTGAATCAAAAAGTTTTCATTCTGTCTGCTGGTATTTAGATGATTAATTTAAAATGTAGTTTACAAGATTTTTGAAATAATTTATCTTTCTTCTTTCTTTATTCCGAAGTAAAGTATGTGGTAAGCAAGGAACACTCACAGTTGAAACATTCGCTGTTTACACATTGCTGTGCTTCTACACTCATGCGGGCGTCATCTTTCAAGTTCACTCTTATTGATAAGTTTGCACTCTTTTGGGTCAGGCAAAAGTACCTAATGTCACCATGAGACGAATTCTGCTTCCTTTCCATCTTTTTATTTTTTTATTTTACATGGTATCCTAAAATTATAACACAAAATATATCCAAGAGCTGTCATAATTTAAATGTACATTTTGTATGTGCAGTACTTATTGAGGTCTCCTTTAGTTGGTAGTGGGTTTTTGATAAAGCCCGTGCTCAAGATCGCCTGTCAACCTTTTCATTCTGATGCCCAAACGGAAAATATGGTTTATGTCACATTTTGTTTCCTCGTACTTAAATTGTACAACGACAAGCTTCTTGCAGTGATGTGCATCAATCACACCCGAGTTGTTGGCTTTTGAAATCCCACCATCATCTATGTATGAAGCAATTTCTAACCACTCACTCACTGATATAAATATTTGGTACTTTCTAGGTGGGCTAGAAAGTTGAAATTTTGCAAACTGATGTAACTCGAAGTCCAGAAAAAAAAAAAATCACAAAACTGTCCGTAAATGTATGAGGTCGCGCTGAAAAGTAATGCCTCCCATTATTTTTCTCCAAATTGGGTCAAGAAATTCAAATCGAACGGACAGATCCTCACATCAGTCTTTATTCTACCATGGTGCATATTTATCTCTCAACATGATCACACATTTCTGCCAATGTTCAAGTAGTTTCATCATGCCATCATGATAGAACTGTGTGCATCCTGCTGATGGCCTTGACATCACCGTCGGAAGAAAAATGCTCTCCACAAAGGTGTCCCTTAATTTTGGGGAAGAGATGAAAATCTGATTGAGCAAAGTTGTGGCCGTATGGCGGTGAAACCGAGGTGACAATTTGCTTCACTCGTCGTGCACTCAGGTGAGGCCATGCATTATCATGCTGGAGGAGAACCATCTGCATGTCAGGACGAATCCTCGAAATCCGTGCCTTCACTTTCTTTTGAGTTTCAATGTAGCACTCCGAATTAATGGTGGTACCTTTTGGCCTGAATTTCAAATCGACAATCCCATCATGTCCCAAAGAAACGTAAGCATGACTTGCCCGGCACATGCTTGCATCTTTAATTTTCATACCGTTTAAACACCAAATCATAAGAGTGACATTAAATCTCTAGAGTGCTTGACCAACACCACATGCATACTGTAAATTAACAAGCCTTGACATTTGCAAGTCTAGTTTTGTATCTGTTTGATACAGTCCATCTTTTGTTGTTCTGACTTGGTGTCATCACTTGCTTTGTTAGTTCACCTGGAACGTAGTTCCGGGGAGCTTATGGGATGGTGCGTCATCCGTCCGTCTGTCCACAAATGCTTTCAACTTCTTCTCTGAAACTACACATACGATTTCGATGAAACTTTACCACAACGTTCATCACCTTGTATGTTCCAAAAATTTTTCATGGTATTAAAAAAAAAGCAGGTCCTAAGGGGGTCTATGGGGGTCCCCCCACCCCCACCCCTAAATAGGTATTTGCTTTCTTCTCAGAAACTACACACACAATTCTGATGAAACTTGACCACTGCCTTCATCACCTGTGATGTACTAAAAAAAAATTTCACAACATTATAAAATTGTGGTCCAAGGGGTTCTACGTCGGGGTTGCCCCCAAAAGAGGTATTTGCTTTCTTTCTCCTCAGAAACTAAACGCACAATTGGGATGAAACTTCATCACTGCCTTCATCACCCGTGATGTAGTAAAGTTTGTTCATGATATTAAAAAAATTGGGGTCTCAGGGATTCTATGTGGGGGTGTCCCCCCAAAATATGTATTTGCTTTCTTTTCTGAAACCACAAACACAATTTCGATGAAACTTGACCACAAGCTTTATCACTCGTGATGCACCAAAGATTGTTCACGGCATTAAAAAAAATCGATGGTATTTACTTTCTTCTCCGTTACACATTTTGTTCATCATCCATGCCTACCAGTTGTTCCCTAGTTATCTTGTCCAGCCGCTACCAGGTGAGCGCCCGGGGGTATTGCCCTTCAGTTTATTATTATCATTATTATTATTTTTTTTTTCTTTACCAGCCATCTCATTACACTTTGTTTGACTGTAAATCAATCGAGAAATATGAAGCTTAGTCAGTAAAACTTGCTTTCTGCATTTGCTGTTCCAGGCACATTTACTGTTACCTTTGACCCTGCCAGGTTCTCACAGTGTATCACATTACTTGGGTTGCATCGATTCCCAGTATGCCTCGGCCTTCCTCGACCCAGTGTGGCAAGATCTTTTTTCTTGTCCTGAACCACCGCCCTCGGGTAAAGTCTTTGCCTTGATAATTTGTTTCTCTCGTTATTCTGATTGTATATTTTGATTATCACATTCCTTATTGAAATATATTTTTATAAATAATTAGCCAAGACACCTAGCCCATACATTCAATGAGTGCAGTGTCTCAGCTACCGAACACAAATCATGATGTGTGGTGCAGAGCCAGTGGATGTGGCTTCACGTGTGATGAGCTACCTGGAGGCTGCAAACACGTCCTTAAACCTGCCGGTGGCCGAAGCCATGCTCACCTACCGGCAGCACAGGTATGCAGGTGCATGTCCTGGATAGTGCACTGCATGATAGTATACCATGTGCAGTGCATAGCATGCTGCATGTATTGTTATCCCATGTTTTGTTATCAACCATGCAGAAGTTACCAAGTGAGAAATTTTGAATTGCTAAACAAATTACAGGGCTGCTTTAATAATACCACGTGCAGTGCACCACAAAAATGAAAGGTGTATTTTCACTAATTGGACTGATTGTGCAGCCTGAGCGATATCCCTTTTTAAGATAAAATTGGGAGCTTGAAATGGCTTTCCTGGCATTTGTTTTTCTGATAATGTTCAATTGTGCCGGATGGCTCAGTCAATCGAAATTCTCCTGCTCATAATGAAAATCTTCTCCTTTGATACACACGTTTTGCTATTTATCATATCATCACCTGCTGCCATTTTGATCTAGACTTCCATTGCTTGGAGTGTGCCCATCTCCGGCCTCAATTGAGGGACTAATCTGACATGCTGGCCACCCAGCTGTACGCAGTGCCATATTGCTGTGAGATACTGGGCTAGAGACTCGCATAACTGTGCACGTGTTTGTGTGTGTGTGTGTGTGTGTATGTGTGCATGTCTGGTTTTACCTGCTTCCATCTTCCTCCCTGTCGCCCCTTTTACCCCCAAGGCGGCGCACTCTGCATTCGCTTGATGTGCATCCCAGGTACAGACCTTGAACTATCCCAGCCCCATCCATATGCGCATGATATCCACATTACTCAGTTGTATTGCCATCTCTCACTCATTCCACCATGTGAGATCAGCAATTAGCTGAGAGTAGGAAAGAAGCATTAATATGCTTTGGCATTAAAAAATAAATTGTAATAAATACAATAAAACTGCTGTTGAATAAAATAAAACGGTTTCACCATGAGCTCAAAAAACTTGTTCACATTTGGGTCACCGAACGTTTTTCGATCATTTTGTGATTTTTTTCTTTCTTTCTTCCATATCTAGATTGTGCTACTCATTTAAAAGTGTGGAATATATGGCTGTATACTTTTAATTGCTCTAGTAATTAATTAATTGCACTTACAACAATGATCAAAGAAACCTTTTTTGTTTATTTATTAAGTTTTTTTTTCATTCAAACTATTTTTCTTTGTTTTACGAACCAACCTCGTCAAGTAATCGCTTTCAAGTTTCAATAACTCCAGCACTTGCGCTTTCTAGTTCTGACGGGACTACAGAAATGTTCTGGATATTTATTTGTCTGTATTTCTTTCTGTCCACTCCCCTGCAGTATGGATGAAGAATCATGCCAGAAGTTCATTCCTTTCATAAGTGTAAGTTTTCTTTTTATTGTAACAAAAATTCCATCTTATTGTAATTATGTATGTTTACTTTAAAATTCTGTATTCTTTTTTTTCTCTCTATTTTAATAATCTGTGTATAAACTGTATATGTTCTTTCTTAATCCTTTTTAACTTTTTTTTTTTTTGCATATGAGTGTATGAGTATATGAGTATATGTATGTATATATAGCATTAAATTGATGCGGTTGGGACAATACATCGTTCAGCTAGACAGCACAGCCAACCAATAGATTGAACAAAGTCCGAGTAAACTCTACTCCCCAATTTTTTTAACAAACAGGAAAGAGAGTCCTCGCGCAACATTTCACTTGTGGTCTGCAAGCCTTCTCAAGCCAAGAGGCACAGCTTGCCACACACGGCCATTTATAGCGATAACGTCGCCTGAGGAGGACTCTTTCCTCATTAAAAAAATTGGGGAGTAGAGTTTACTCGGACTTTGTTCAATCTATTGGTTTGCTGTGCTGTGTTGCTAAATGGAATATATATATATATATATATATATATATATATATATATATATATATATATATATTTAATCAGAGAGTGCTTCAGCACTCTTTCAGTAGGGATGGTGTGGAAAAAAAAATGTCGGTCCAACCTGGTACATAAAAAAACTAAAGTTTGAGTATCTTCTTTAAAAAGTTGCTTTGACTACATATAAAAACCTACCTGGTCTGTGATTATCTCGACAGGGATCACTTTTCAGTACTGCAGATCATGGCAAAAGCAAAAAATATACCATCAGAGATGGGGAATCCCCTGCCATTGAAAAATAATTGAAATCAGATAAGCGGTTTTCCATTTATTACAAAAAACATTTTTTCAATATGGCCGCCCCAGTCGGCCATCTTGGATCCAGCCACACCCAAAATCAATAGGGTTCTTCCTTTTCAGGTGGTACATGTGTGACCCAAATTTCAAATCGATATGGCGAACAGTTTATGAGTTATCGCACTCACAGCTATAAATGTTGACGCCCAGCGACCCAGACGGACGGACGGACGACCCGGGTGATAACAATATCCCCCTTCCGCCACGTGGTGGGGGATAAAAACCGAGATCAGTCAAAATTTGAAAATTATCATCGCTGTCGCCGTTGCAGTCATCCATATTTCCGAGCTGCCTCTCTCGATGGGAATGACTCTGGTACCATCCGACAGAGTTTTACTTGGTGCAGCATCCTTTGCTATTGTATTTTTAATAACTTGAAAGGATTCCACGAAAAGTTCCTCAAAAGTGCATTCCTTTGGAAAGAAATAGGAAGGCAACAGAGGGGTGGGTGGGACTACAACTGTCAAACAGCCTGATGGTGGAGGCAGGGCCGCTAAACATATTTTCCAAACAGCCAATCAGACCTCGAGGGGTGTGGTTAACGGTGGAATATTATTAGGTTGTGTGTCTATAAAGTACATCCTCTGAAATACTCTTGACAAAACACTTTAGAACCAGAAATTACTGTTACATCAATTTCGTCACTAAATCAGCTTCAGCAAATATTGTACACCACTTCAACTTAAATTCTCCTTCTGTACCCATTTCATTCCACCTAAAAGGGAGTGGGAGGGGGGGGACTGCTCATGTTTCATTCAACAAAAATCCTAAATAAAAATTTCATGCTATAACAATGGAATTCTCCAGCATGTAAACGCATTCCTAAAAAAAAGTAAAGAAAAAAGTAATAAACATATTTTTCTAAAATGCAAAAGGATGTAGGGATGCTCTTCCAAAAGTAAGAGTCAGCAAGGTAAGGATAGGTGTGTGTGTGTATGTGTGTGTGTGCGTGCGTGCATACATATACATACATACACACACTGGCACAATGTCTAAGCATATGGACAAAATGTAAACTTGCAGGACATCCTGTGGTGGAAAAGAACTCAATTTCCACGCGATCAATCGATCAGCATACGAAAGGAGAGTGTTTAATTTTGTATATATGGAGGAAGAACATTGAATGATTCACTGAAACAGAAGCCAAAAGTAATCCATCTTATACACAATTTGACATTCCAAAGAATGGGAGGGTGAAACATTTGGCAATTCAACCATGGGATGAGCTGATAAGCATTGGGCAAAAGAACTCAAAACTGCAATACGTGTCCACTTTGGGTGGGAGGGAGAGAATGACACAATCATGGCAAAAGTTTGCAGTGCTAACAACCAGGTCACCCTGTTTCATAGTAAGATAGTCCTTTTTAGCTCGCCTGTTCGAAGAACAGAGAGCTATAGTGATACCCCCGGCGTGAGCGTGAGCGTGAGCGTGAAAATGTTAAAGTTTTTGGTGCAAGTTATTTAGAGGCTTGCCATTCATTTAATATGTGTACTAGGATGCTGATATTTGGCATGGAGGTTCCTTTGGGGTATACTATTGATGTAGTGAAGTTGAAATAAAAAAATAATTTCAATTTTTTTTTTAATTTTTGACCTGTTTTGAACTTAACTTTTTTGGAGCACATCAATGTTAAAGCTTTTGGTGCAAGTTATTTAGAAGCTTGCCATTCATTTAATATGTGTGCTAGGATGCTGATATTTATCGCTGTGAAGGTATACCTTTGGGGTATACTATTGATGTAGTGAAGTTGAAATTAAAAAATAATTTCAATTTTTCAAAATTTTTGACCTGTTTTGAACTTAACTTTTTTGTAGCACATCAACGTTAAAGTTTTTTCCTTTCTAATGTTTTTATCTACCACACTTTTTTACTGATTACAATATACAAATACATATATTGCTTTAAAATTATTTGTATCAGACTTTACTGCAATGCTTTATAAAAAATATTGTTAGACTCGTCTTTTAAAAACGATAAATGTATAAACAGGCGAGCATTGGGTGGCTTTGACACCAACTCTCTGGTTATCAATATGTCGGTCAAAAGACTCTCGGGAAAAGAGAAACATTACTGACAGCCAATTTGACTCTAGTACAAAACTTAAATTTATAAAGTACCAGCAACAATTCAATAAGTGAATGTAATTGAGAACACATGAATATAATTATTTTTCTTCCACAACCCCCATTGTCTCAGGTCGTTCACCTACATTTGATTTTTCTCTTTTTTTTCATTTATTTATATTTTCATTCATGAATGCTCTCCAATGGTTCTGTGTATCGGCTTCGATGTCTATCATGACACAAAATTACCGTGCTTCCCCATTCTCTCGGGTCGCTCACCTGCATTCATTTTTTTCATTTTTTTTCAATTTTTTGTTTTCATTTATTTATATTTTCCTTTACGGATGTTGGCCGACAATTTTGTGATTTTGTTTTTTTTACCGGTGTGTTGACTTCGATGTCCATTGGCACGCAAAATTTCAACTTTCTACATCACCCAGAAGGTACCGATGCTCAATATCAGTCAGCCAGTCAGTCGGTCAGTGAAATAGTGGTTAGAAAGAACTGTACATATTAGATATATAGTGGAAGTTCCTTTTGTTGACTGCTGCCTTCACATATGGGTGGGTTTCAGGAGATGGAATGGAGACTATCACGTCTTAAAGTATCCATCTCCATTTGTGTGTCCATATCCACCTATTTCATTAACGGCTTTATCTTGCGCATCCTCAGATAACTCTCTCTCCCTTAATGGGGTCTTAATTCACAATTTTACTTTGGCCTGCTCAACAATGCCTTTCCTTGGAAACAGGTAGCAACAATTTTTTCATTCATAAAGTTGTTGTTCCTACCCCTACCCCTCCCCCTTTCCTCACTCATATCATTGAATGCCTGATCATCATACCTATTAATTGCTGGAGACATTGCAATGCTTATAAACGCTCGGAGATGCCAGCGTTCGTGACTTTAATTTCCGCACATATGATAACCTCGAGATTCTCTTAAACTAAGCTGAATTACAAAATGTAAACTCTGACATTGAACTTATCAGCAGTTCCGAATGCTTAAAAAAAAAGAAAAAAAAGTGTTCATTTGTCCAATTTGGACATCACTTGACATTCCGGGCGCATGGTGTTTGTACGACCGATCGGTAATCGCTTGCCAAGCCTGCTGTTCCTTATCAACCATTTCGTTAGAATGCTTGCTTGAGTGCTGAAGTTACTTAGCGAGCGCCCTCCAAGCTGCTTGGTTGTTCGTTTCGGTAAAAGTACTCATGCTTTCAATCTAAACACGTGGATCGGACATACGTTTCTGCCTGTGTTGGGCCCCTCGGTGCCGTGTGGTACCTCGGGAGGTGTCTCATCCGCTGAGAATGTGCAATTTTATTTTTGCAGGACATCGCTTTGTTTAACCTTTTTTGTGGAAACTGCTTTTGTAATCCACCCCTCACTTCGACATCGATACATATAAAAAATAAGATCCATCGACCTCATGTTCATCATGTTTGTTATAGCTATGAAGGCAAAGACCTACATTTGTGTTCTTTGGCTTGATATATATTTGAATTGAATTTTGCTAATTTCTCACTTGAATTCCTCTTTCAAAGAACTTTGTTTAAAGGTAAATCTTTGTGCTTGTCGTTTTTATGTAGTTTATGTGTGTGTACATTTGTGCATGTGTGTATGTATATAAACTGTATTACCATAACGGCACTTGGCCCGGGTGTGTGTGTCTGTGTTGGTGGTTATCTCCATATGCGGGTTTCAGAAGGTGGAAGGGAGTCCTTCCAGGTCTCGAAGTATCCACCTTCATTTTGGTAAGAGTGGTCATGAATCGTGGACGAAGGTGTGAAGTTGTTGTTGTCAAAGTTTTGTTCCGAGGGCTCTTTTCAGTGTCATCACTGAGCCCCGGATAGTTTCCAACTGCAGTTTGTTTGTATTAACATTCCCAGGAATGGTTTTTACGATCTCTGTCAGGTTCTCCTTCATCATTTCCATTACTCCAATGATCACTGGTCCAATTTTGGCACACTTCAACTTCCAGGTTCATTTCACTTCATTTTTAAGATCTTGGTATTTGGTCATTTTCTTGATGTCTGCTCACCTCCCTTGGCTTCCCAGCCCACATACTCTTTGAGCAGTCTGTCACGAAGGCCTGCCTCTCCCTCTCTGTACTGTAGTACAGTGTAGAACATTTTCACTTGACACTCTCAATCCGCACCATTAAATTGTCTAATTGTGTACATATATTATTTCAATCATGTTCTGTGTTGATTTGTTCAATTTTTGTCTCTAATATGACCAAAACCAAAACCAAAGTTAGGGTGACAAAAAGTTAAGGTGACCAAAACATTTCCTTGGTGTAACATTCCCCCAATTATAATACTATGTATATGGGAAATTCATATCTGAATAACATCATTTCGTGTTGTACCTTTTTTTTCATGATAGACGATGCGTTGTTCAGTTTTCCAATGTACATAACCTCAGAAGTCTTCTTGTGTATGGAAATTGGGTAGAAAAATCCTCCCTTTCTTTGGGGGGTATATAGACAAAAGACAGACAGATGTCAACAATTACACACTCTTTGGAGTTAAGGCACATTGCATTATCCATTCCATTGGGACCAGACTCTGTGCAGAGCGATTATGCTGCCTAAGCAGTCTCCTTGGCTATTGGGCACAATCTTGGACGGATCGTCACTCCGACACAGTATACCAGCAAGCTGGCACTCATTTTGCCGACCTCAGAAGGATGACAGGCAGAGTCAACCCCACCTGGTCTTAATTCAACAGCTGAGTGGGATTTGAACTCAGGTTCCTAGGATCCCAAGCACACCACCCGAACCATTAAGCCAACACCAGGCACAGACAAAAGACAAATCCTGAATATAAAAAATAAAAACCATGGTTACATCCATGAAGGAAAAACATACCTACTGCTTAATGAGCATATATAATACATGGTGGTTATATAGCCTACTGGCCCGTAGGCTGACTCCTGAAGCTTGGCTATAACCATAGCACCAACATGGTGGACGTACGGTTGTCCTGATTATATTTATTGTGGATGGGGTCAGACCAGCTGTCCAGCCAATGGGGTGAATGGCTTCGTTCGTACACATGCAGCTTCATTGTGTTTTTAGCTTATCTGGAATTTAAATACCAGATGAGGTATTCTCATCGCGCACCGTCCATCCGTCTGCCCGTCTCCTATTTCGACTTTTCCGGCCAAACCACTGGGCTGATCCATCTGAAATCTGGCAGCAACGTTCCGCTCCTGACCGGCAACAGGGATTGCAAAGCTTGTTCCAGTCACATGACTTTAAGTAGGTCAAAATGGCCGACTTAGTAAATTTCTTCAAACTTCGTTGTCTCCAGAACCTTCTTCTTCTTCTTCTTCTTCTTCTTCTTCTTTCGGCTGCTCCCGTTATGGGTCGCCACAGTGGATCATCCGTTATGATCCGCATCCTGATTTGGCACAAGTTTTACGCCGGATGCCCTTCCTGACGCAACCCTGGTCGCCTCTTACGACACAGGGATAAGGATTGGGTTTCGCCATGATTCCGGGCTGCCCTACACCCTCTCATAGCACGGCCCAGCGCAGAGCGCCCCTCCTCAAGTGATCCTCCAACCCAAGCCTCCGAGTAGCCGGATTACAGGTGCACGCCACTACGTCTGGTCCTTTGTCTCCAGAACCACCAGTCAGAATGCCACCAAATTTGGGTACAACGTTAGGATAGGGTCATGATAAATTGCAGAGGTCATGCTGATCACGTGACCATAAGTGTGTCAAAATGGTGGACTTAGTAAATGTTTGGGAAAAAAATCACATAAATTCTTTCAAACACCTTCCTCTCCAGACCTACCAGTCAGAATGCTACCAAATTTGAGTTACGACATTAAATCAGGACCCAGGTAAGCTGCAGGTCAAGTGGTCTAATTATTGTGTGATCTATACTATATTTCTCTTTCAAGGAACTTCAATGCGTGAAGAGGCCAGTATTTTGAATAGGCTCATCAAGCCTCCACGATGGTTGCTAACCTATGGTTGCTCGTCTGTGCTCTGTAATTTTTAAATGCTGAGTGTCAAGCAAAGAAGCAGCACATACCATTTCAAAAGTCATTGGTATGACTACACCGGGGTTGGGTTCAGGCCGCTGACCTCCCAAACTCAGAGCAGATGCACGAACCATTCCGCCACCGATGCTTGCCGAGATTGCCTAATGACAAACCAGCTGTTTGCATCAGTCAGTGACAATATAAGCCTTTCATAATTACTTTGCCTTGACAAGAAACAGAAGGATCAGACTCTCTCTCCCACAAAAGCAGAACTTCAGAAAGTTCTTTCTGAAAATCCTTGAAAGGTTTCCCTAAATCTGTCACATCCGTGTGCAATCGTCATTATCATGTTCCAATTTACCTGCGTAACTCCACACGGTAATCAAAATCTTTCATAAAAACGTCACCTCTTTCTTTTTTCTTTTTTTTTTTTTACTCTGGGGTTTTATTTGATGATCGAACAGAGCAACTGTTGTTGAGGTAGGAAATCCCACTTTTGGAATGTCTGGCATTCCTGTGGCTTTGCAGGCAATGTGATGAATCATGCAGCCGTCAGTTAGAATCTGAAGGAGCCATCGGTTTGCTGTGTTACATAACTATCATTTGCTGGTTGATTTACAAGAGTGGACATTTTGTGCATTTTGCTAAAAAAAATTTGATTCTATGCTGGTACTCAAAAGTTTACCTCTTCATATTCCACGTCCATTGAAACTCAAACTCAAAAAGGTCAATTGAGATGACCTTTTTTGTGGCTTGTCTCAGCAGATTCACTAATGCCTCATTTCCACTATCAAGTTCTGAAACTGTTAAAGATGGAACCAGTTTGAGCTTTAAAAAAACAAAAACATGTTTCCCATTCGTGGAAACCCAAACCATTTGTTTCCCATTTGGTCATTATGAATCATCTATTGTGTGATTCTGGCGAGTCGAGACGCTACCAAACTGGCCTGAACGAGTTAAGAACTCACTGGGGGAGGCAAGGGACACTAAAAGTCACACCACATCAAGCTAAATATATTTTGTGGGAGAGATAATCCGATCCTTCTTTGGATAACAGGGCATAAGGGAATAGAAGTGGCCAACCATATATTACAATATACAAGATGTTCCAAATTCAAACCCGAGTAAAAAAATTTTTGCTGTATATGAAAGAACATTTCACAAAGGTTTATTGTGAAGATATGTCAGGATCATCATACTAATCCAAAGGGACTTCTGGGGATTGCGCTCGAATGACTCACAAATGTGTTCAACATTCTCACTACTTGTACTTCACCGACCTGCCACCTTCCTCTGCGGGATGCTACCGGTCTCCATAAGCGTTTTGTGCCACTCACGCATCGTTTTTCTCTATGGTGGCTGCCTTCCATCGGTCGTCATGAAACTTTGTAGCTGATTTGGTCTCTATACAAAATGCAACACATTGCGTTTATTACCTCTGCCACCGAAGGTGGATGGAGGTTATAATTTCACGTCTGTCTGTCTGTTTGTTTGTTTGTTTGTTTTTATGTGAACAAAATATCTCAAAAAGTTGGAGACTGATTCGGACAAAATTTGGTGGAGAGCTTGGGTTTGAGCCAAGGAAGAATTGATTCGATTTTGGTGAAGATCCGAATCCGTATCCGGATCTGAGAATTTTCAAGTGATTCTTCACCATCGAGAGATAGAGCTAAAACGATATATACAGTACAATATCTCATAAAGTTACAGACGGATTAGGATGACACTTGGTGGATGAGTTGGTTAGGTGACAACAACAGGTTGATTAAATTTTAGCTCAGGTCCGAATCCAGATCCAGCCTATCAATGGTATACAAAAACGTAAACTAATCAGCCTGGTGGAGGTATGCTCTCCACCGAGTGCCCTTCTAGTTGTTCTTTTTAATTACGGTTTGAATTTTGAACAGTAATTTGTGGACACCCTGTGGAGGACTTTCATTAACTAAATGTATTGTGACTAAGCTTTGCTTGTAAGTTACTTAGATGTCAATGTATGTGAAAGAATAACAATCTCATATGATCTTCTCTTTACCCAAAAGGTAGACCAACAGTAAACTTTCATTGTACCCACCTGTCTAATTAAAACATGTTCCTGTAGATATGCAAATAAGAAAATGCCATTTGGCATCAACGTTTTTCTAAAGGTGTGTCAAAGCAGCTGAATGTCAATACATAATAATTTGTCTTTTGCAATGATGATTCATAGGAATATGAAATCTGGCTGGCTGAAAGCTTCTCCTGACAAATCTCACACTTTCACGCTCTCTAAAAACAGTCTGGCAAACCCTCCCATGTAATTTCTTAACAATCCTCTTGCAGAAGTTCAGTCACTCAAACTTTTGGGTCTCACCAACAGTTATGATCTTTCTTGGGCAAGCTACATGTGAAAGTTGTTCTCCAAAGCCAGTCGCCGACTGGGCATCCTCCATTTTGCAAAGTCCTTGCTTGGCACACCTGAAATTTTCTCTACCGCCAAGGTCCTCATCTGCAACTTGCTAGAGTATTGCTATTCCCTCTGTGCTGGCAACTCTGCCTTGCACCTTGCTCAGCTTGACAATGTGGAAACCAATTCTTTAGAACCACTGGTATCTCTCACGATCAAGCCGAGTCTCTGTGCTCATCACTTTCACATCGCAGACAGCTTTGTCTTCCACTGCCTCCTTTCTAGTCTTGTACCCTCTGCCCTTTCCATGTTTTGTCCAACCCCACCCCCAATGTGACTTTAAGCCACGCGTGATCAGCAAGTAATTCCCTTATGGTGAAACTTCCAAAATCCTAACTCACTGCTCACCTCCACTCATTCGTTCTCCTTTTTCCCGCACCCGTGGAACCAATTTCAATATCATTCTTCCCTACAGGGCTTCAAGACAGCCATTCACCACCGTCTCCGGTCATCCCCATCCAGAACCATGATCTTTTCTACCCAATTAACCCTCCCCAAGCCCACTTATTTTTGGGTTTCCATTTTTTTTTCCTTCCACTTGTGATTCAGATTTTGTCACGGTATCCATTTTGTTCACCCCCTGTTGTCCATTTGTTGTCACTCTTCCCCACGTACCTTATCCCTCCAAGTCCCCATCTATTTTGTCGTTCAACCTTGCTGTCAGTGTGTACTATGTAATTCCCTCTTTTTCTCCCTGTTCTTTTCATTCTGGTCCATTCTGTGTTCGAGTTCCTCCACGAGCCTCAACACTGTACACAAAAAAAGCTGAACCATCTTGTATTATAATATGAATTACTCTTCATTACTGTGTTGACAAGTTTAAAAAAATATATAAATTCATTTCTTAAAATGTAAAAGGATGGGGGGATGGTCCGCCAACAGGTATCTAAAAAGGTAGGGATACCCAGAATAAATTATCACATGAAACTATTCCTCCATCTTTCTTTGAATGATGGTTCTTGCGTGTCCATCCCTGCATCCATTTGCAATGATAGTTGATCGTTTCCGTGGATGAATTTGATCAGTTAAACCTCACAGCTTGGTCCATGAATCGTGATCCCTTACCAAAACAGAGATGGATACTTTGAGACCTGAGAGGACTCCATTCCAGCTTCTTAAAGCCGCATATGGAGATGATAACCAACGACAGACACACACAAGCTAACCAAATCGACAGATATTTTGTCATTTGCAGGCACAACCATTAATTATTCAAAGAAAGATGCAGGGATGGCTTCACATAATAATTTATTGTGATCATCCCGACCTTGTTTATATACTTTTTGGCATTACGTCCCCACATCCTTTTACACTTTTTTTTTTTAATGTTTTTTTATTTCTTGTTTCTGGACTTCAAAAAAAATTAGCAGAGTACCCGCCCCACAGGCGATCTTCTTCCAGGTGTGCAACACGTTGTTATGCCTGGTTTTGCCCTAATGGTTTGGGTGGCAGGCTTTGGATACTTGGGTCCTGAGTTCAAATCCCGCTCAGCTGTTGAATTAATACCAGGTGGGGTTGACTCTGCCTGTAGTACTTCCGAGGTCGGCAAATGAGTGCCAGCATGCCGGTATACTGTGTCGGAGTGGCGACCCGTCCAGGATTGTGCCCAATAGCCAAGGAGACTGCTTAACCAGCACCAACGCTCTGCACAGAGTATGGTCCTAATCTCCTAACACGTTCTTGTGATGCATACCTTTATTTGGGCGGTGTATAGGCAACTGACAGCTGACTCGATCACTTCTGTAAAATAAAAAAATAACCCAGGTTATGCACAAGAAGAAAAAAAACATACCTACTGCTTATAATTCAAAACACCTCACTGCACTGGAAAACGTGGGGCCAGGAATACTGCACTGTAAATGGTGGGGACTCGTAATATCCTCCCCCACCTGGAGGTGGCGCGACACACATTTACATGGAGAATTTGCATCCCCCTCCGGCAAGACCACTGGCAAATATAAAAACTCCTCAATAGACTAATTGGGGTCATGCTGATCTTCTGTCGCAAGTCTGGATAGAATCGGCCCAGAACTGTAGGAGTAGTTGCGCGCCAAACACACAAACCTCGATCTCTGTTTTGGCCTTGATCTCCGTTCTCAGGCCACTGTAAAGTGTATATTGTGATTGTGGGGCGAGGTACTGCTGCCGGCGGCCCGCAGGCAAAAAGGTAACCACCATGAGGCAAATAACTCCATAGTTTTTGAATGTCCATCATGTTCCGAAACCACCAGTGGAGAAAAGCTCACCCAGCCAGTCAGAGCCAGGTCCCCCTTCCCTCCCTTCCCCCGCCAAGATAGTGCTGGGTCGCTCATGTTAGTAGATTTATAAGATTGAATCCTGATCAATGTTTTTGACGATTTGTGTTGTATTAAACCTATGGTGTGTCCATGCCATCCATACATAACAAGTCTAGCGACTTCCTGATATATCTGGTTCATAACGAATACAAACATGAGAGTGAACTACAATGCTCTGTTGTCATGCAGATGGTAAGCGTTGGGATTGTTGAGCAGAATTCCACCCAAGGTAAGTGGCATTCCACCACTCACCACCAAGGACATACAGAACAAGGAATCCAATCGCTATCAGCATTTTAGATGCTGTACTCAGCCATCAGGTGGCCTATGCTGCCAACGATCTGACTCTGCTTTCCACAAAGAAATATTACACAGAGTGTCTGTGGAATAAGATAAAAATGAGTTGCAGGAACAGAAGCATTCAGCCGCAAATCAGCACCGTTGCTAATGGTGACAAAGGCCCCCCGCTCCCCAGTTCATCCACCCCCGCAGTATCCGTTTTATTTTATTTTTTTTAAAAAACAGATTCTGCCTAACTGCATCACATGCTTGTCACTGACACTCAACAACTCTATGACAAATATATACAAGTTTGTTCATGTTACACTCTGGGAGTTTTGTTTTCATCTCTGACTTTATTATCGATTCATGAACCTCAGGTGACCTAGACGAACCTATTGGTGTTAACCCAACTATCCTGGTATCTCATCCACCACTCGCACCATCCCCTCCTCGAGATGGGCCGAGCACCTTACCATCTGGCCAATCCATCATCATGGGACACTCCACAGGAAGGTGATAATCACCCACATTTTGTCTTTATTTTCCTTTGAGTTATTCCCAGCTGGTGAAATATATAAATCTATAATGAGGTCTGTAGTATGAATCCAGCTGTTACTCGGTCTTCTCACAGCGCAAATGTGGATACCTCTTTCAAATGAAACCTGTTTAATGGACAAACTGTACATTACAAGGAAACTTGGACAAAGGCCAATTTGGCTGATCATACCTGCACCACATCCACAGCCTGTTCCAATTTATTGATTTTTGATGAAGCAATCTCATTAACTTTTGATCAAACAACATCCACTTTCATCAAGATATTAATACTGAAGGACCAATTTTGTGCTCCTCCTCGCGGCCGCGTCACGTATTTCTCGGTACTGTGACCTGGACTGAAAGAAACTTCGTACCTGTAAGAGTGCATCGCACATCATGGCAATAGTCAACTTTCAACTCTGAAGCAGAATAAACACTTTTCGTTGAGACGGGGGCGAGGAGTGAAGAGGCGGGGGTGGGGGATGAAGAAACGGGGGCAGGGAGTGAAGAGGCGGGGGTGGGGGTGAAGACGGAGGCAGGGAGTGAAGAGGCGGGGGTGGGGATGAAGAGACGGGGGCGAGGAGTGAAGAGGCGGTGGCAGGGGATGAAGAGACGGGGTCAGGGAGTGAAGAGGCGGGGGTGGGGGATGAAGAAACGGGGGCAGGGAGTGAAGAGGCGGGGGTGGGGGATGAAGAGACGGAGGCAGGGAGTGAAGAGGTGGGGGTGGGGGAAGAAGAGACGGGGCGAGGAGTGAAGAGGCGGGGGTGGGGGATGAAGAACTGGGGCAGGGAGTGAAGAGGCGGTGGCAGGGAATGAAGAGACGGGGGCAGGGAGTGAAGAGGCGGGGGTGGGGGATGAAGAAACGGGGGCAGGGAGTGAAGAGGCGGGGTGGGGGTGAAGAGACGGAGGCAGGGAGTGAAGAGGTGGGGGTGGGGGAAGAAGAGACGGGGCGAGGAGTGAAGAGGCGGGGGTGGGGGATGAAGAAACGGGGGCAGGGAGTGAAGAGGCGGGGTGGGGGGTGAATACGGAGGCAGGGAGTGAAGAGGCTGGGGTGGGGATGAAGAGACGGGCGCGAGGAGTAAAGAGGCGGTGGCAGGGGATGAAGAGACGGGGGCAGGGAGTGAAGAGGTGGGGTTGGGGGATGAAGAAACGGGGGCAGGGAGTGAAGAGGCGGGGGTAGGGGATGAAGAGACGGAGGCAGGGAGTGAAGAGGTGGGGGTGGGGGAAGAAGAGACGGGGCGAGGAGTGAAGAGGCGGGGGTGGGGGATGAAGAACTGGGGCAGGGAGTGAAGAGGCGGTGGCAGGGAATGAAGAGACGGGGGCAGGGAGTGAAGAGGCGGGGGTGGGGGATGAAGAAACGGGGGCAGGGAGTGAAGAGGCGGGGGTGGGGGTGAAGAGACGGAGGCAGGGAGTGAAGAGGTGGGGGTGGGGGAAGAAGAGACGGGGGGGGGGAGTGAAGAGGCGGGGGTGGGGGATGGAGAAACGAGGGAAGGAAGTGAAGAGGTGGGGGTTGGGGGTGAATATGGAGGCAGGGAGTGAAGAGGCTGGGGTGGGGATGAAGAGACGGGCGCGAGGAGTAAAGAGGCGGTGGCAGGGGATGAAGAGACGGGGGCAGGGAGTGAAGAGGTGGGGTTGGGGGATGAAGAAACGGGGGCAGGGAGTGAAGAGGCGGGGGTAGGGGATGAAGAGACGGAGGCAGGGAGTGAAGAGGCGGGGTGGGGGAAGAAGAGACGGGGTGAGGAGTGAAGAGGCGGTGGCAGGGGATGAAGAGACGGAGGCAGGGAGTGAAGAGGCGGGGGCAAGGTAAGCAAATTTTTGGGCGGGGGTAAGCAAAGTGAAAGCGGTAGATGGGGGGGGGGGAATGGGGCGGGGGATGAGTGGGCGGGGCTGGGGTGAATTAGGCGGGGTTGAGTGTGAGGGGGTGGACAGGGGTGGAGGCCCAGGGGCAAGTGGGGCGGGGAATCAAGAGACGGGGGACGGGGAGTGAAGAGGCGGTGGCGGGGCTGGGTAATTAAATTTTTGGGCGGGGGTAAGCAAATTGAAGGCGGGGGGTGGGAGGCGGGGGGGGAATGCGGCAGGGGCGGGGGATGAGTAGGAGGGGGCAAGCACGCCCTGTCCAGTCCATGTCCCTCGAGTGTGGGTGAGCTGGTGAGGGTGGTTGAATGAACGGAATCCGTCTGTAACGGGGTTTCAGCTAGTTTTATAAATAAACTTGTACATCCCATTTAAATTATCAGCAGTAAATATAGCCTGGGAACTGGCACACAATGGCCGACACTTTAAAAAAATTATAGTATGTGTGTGTGTGTACATATATATATATATATATATATATATATATATATATATATATATATATATATATATATATATATATATATATATATATATATATACATATACATACATACACATACATACATACAGGGGGTTGCAATAGTAGGTATACAGTAATGAAAAACAAAACATGCGCACAAAACGTATTTTATTGATTATACAAGCATATCAATAATAACATCTATCTATAATTCCAGCTGTGTGTGTGTGTGTGTGTGTGTGTGTGTGTGTGTGTGTGTGTGTGTGTGTGTGTGTGTGTGTGTGTGTGTGTGTGTGTGTGTGTGTGTGTGTGTGTGTGTGTGTGTGTGTGTGTGTGTGTATGACTGCTGTTTCTCGACAACCGCTGGTCCGATCTAATTCAAACTTGCCAAGTATATTGCTGGGGACCTGAAGATGTGCCTTTTCAAGGTTTGATATGAATCGGACAAGTGCTTCCTAAGTTATGATCATTTATTTACCAAACCAATGACAAGACACGTTGCTGCGTGGGCGTGGCCGATGGGGAAGGGAAGCACAGCCGCGTTCCCCATTACGGGTTACAACGTACGGGCTTCCGGAGAGTGATGACTTCGTGTATTCTAATAATTTCTCGATTTCTTATGCGCATTTATAGATAAACACAATGCCGCAAGTTATGATCGTTTTCATATGAGACGGTGCATACATTTCGGTAACATCAGAGTGCTGGTGTGCTCTGAACCAGGAAGTATTTTTTTCTCTCTCTTCTCTTCTCTTTTTGTTTTTCCTTGCGACGACATTGCGAAAAGGCAAAATACGTTGGTGCTCATTGAATAATTGGCCATTAAAACCTAAATTGCGAATCATCGTAACTGATATGCGAACTTCCGCGCCACGCACGTACGGGCACGCGAGAGCGAAGAAACGGCCTGTGTGGTTGTTGTTTGTTTCTCGCGGTTGGAATATTTATTTATTATTATTTTTTTTTTTTTACGGGCACATACTAGTACCAATAATAAACATATTAATCACTCAAATGTTCAAACTGTTTGCCCCCGGCATTCACACACTCCACTAGCACCACTATTATAATACTGGTAATACTGGTATAATCCTTACTGTATACCTACTTTTGCAGCCCCCTGTGTATATATATATATATATATATATATATATATATATATATATATATATATATATATATATATATATATATATATATATATATATATATATATATATATTAGTATCTTTAATGTCTACAACCTAAAAAACAAACAGGACAGCTTGTTTTGCATCCCATCTGAAGGAAAGCACAATGTAAAATGCAGCACCTACTGCCAGTACTGCTACATGATAGTTTTCCAAGGTGAGATTTCACTCCACTGAACAGATTTGTTGACCGGCAGCTCAAAGGCGAGTTCGCTAACGGACGAGCTACGCTGCCATCACTCTGCCTACAAGCACTTTGCAATCACCTAGGGGGTTCTGGGTTGTGGGAGGACCCAATTCTCTTGAGGCAAATGTGTATCACATAGCGCCACTCCCTGTGAGAGAGGGGCATTCGAAGTCATGCTAAAATACACCTCTTTTGAGGGAATGAAACCATCAGTAATTCTGGGAGAATTAACCAGTACTTACAATTAAAAGGTTCTTTGCAATTAAAAGACAATTGTGATGGAGACCCCTAGCCTTTGGTATCCATTTCTACATTGAGCAAATGGAGAAGGAAAAAATGTAAATCCATGTGCATGTAAATATTGGTCGTGAGCGCATCGCGCATAACATTTGTCTTACTCTGCTTCCGAAATTTCTTCAACTCAGCTGCCGCTCTGGAGAGGCCATGGGGCTGCAGATCGATTACTGGACATTTTCTGGGTCAGAGAAACGGCGAGAGGGAGAACGTCGTGAGGTGTGGGCCAGCGGAGGGCCAAATGTTGGAGGAAAGACCACTCTCAGGTCCACCTTCCGCCAAATCTTGGTCAGTCGCCTCCCTCCAGCAACCGAAGTAACAACGGGTCCACCCAGTATGCAGATGACAGTGGTTATGCAGGAGAAAAACAAGAAAGGTGAGCTGGAGTAATGTTTTGAGACATTCAGGTGGACCAGTCACACGTTCCCTCAAAAATTCTGCCATACTTGTGTAAGTAATAAATAAATGGCCCCAAAGTGTGTTTGGTGAAGGACTAATTTAAAGGTCCCATGACATCCAATAGTACTGAAATTGCATATATATATATATATATATATATATATATATATATATATATATATATATATATATATATATATATATATATATATATATATATATATGTCCTATAGGAGTTTTTCATCGTGATTTCAGATCTGACAATGTTTTTTCACAATACTCGTTCTGTAAAATGTTAAATTAAAAAAACAAACCTCTTCGGGAACACCCCTAAAAATTCTGCCGAAATCTACTGAAAGCGGCGTAACGCACATGACATCATCTCCAGAACGACAAAGGCTGCACGTAAATTACTCGGGTTGGTGGTCTACGTGATTCTATTGGCTTTCTGTGTTTCCACATTCGATTGGTCGACTCAAACGCTTCGTTCATTTCTGCTTTAATAAAATCAAACATTTGGTTTTGAATAATGCATGACATGGACTTTGATTTGTCTGGTAATGACAGTGAGTGTGAGAGAAATGAAGGATTTTGGTTTGAATTAGATGGAGAATTGTCGGATAACGTAGTCGCGGGAGGTGAAGTTCAGGCAGCTGGAAACGAAATACGGCCTTACCAGTTCGAGCCTGAAGCAGGACAAGCAGAGGAAAATGGCGATGAAATTCCCGGAGTTCATGATGATCGGGAGGACATCGAAGGAAAACTTGGCAATAACAACTGGTTAGACAAAATCCTATTCGTAATTCAATAATGTAAATTTGACTTGCATACTGCTCGATATCAGAAATATTTTAGTGAGGTGACGCGACCAGCTCAGCGGACATGTTGCACCACGGCGAATGAATCGTAAGCAAGGCCAGCCCATGTAATGGGCTGTATCTCTCTGCGCATAAAACGAAGCAATCTCGTTGTCCGGATACGATGAAAACTTGTGTGCAGAACATACCTTGCGACACAATTGTCTAGAGTAGTCTGATAAATCTGACGTTCTGTTGCATTTTTATTTATTTTATTCCTACTGTCATGTAGTGCCAGTAGAAAACAATGAAGAAAAGAGAATAATAAAAGAAAGCTACAGCACGTCAGATTTATCGGACTAGTCGGACGGACGACGGATTTATCGGACTAGTCTCGACTCTAGAGTTGACAAGTAACTTGTATTAGCATACACACAATTGATAAGTCAATGCGTAAGAGTCCCGAGGGTATGAGGCCGTGTAATAGGACAGATAAATTTGTCTTTCATAGTTGTGCCAACATATTTTTCCCTGTTCATTTATTACAGCATTTTGGCGAAATGTTAATGAATAGCAAGCCAATGGAAGCAGTACCTTCACTTTAGAATAAACCCATGTATGTCGAGCGCAGCCGTACCTGGCTTGCATGTATGTGGAATCGTACCTATCCCAGCAGGCTGGTTTCAACGAACAATTCCATAAGCTAAAAAACGTGGGTGCAGGTTTTTCACATTGTTTGATTTTAAAATTATCTCCTTGCACCTTGAAATGATGTGATATTAATCTTTAGTATTTTACTTGTATGCCCCTGTAAGTTTCTTTTTTAATGGAAAGGTTCAACAGTCACATTTTATATTTTGTGGACATGGTATAGCCCTTTATTGTGCATACATCTATTGGATTTGTACACGACTCCGACAAGGTAGTAAAGGGATAAATAATTGCCTCGTGATTGTTGTGCATACACGGCTCAGAAGCAGAATTTCTTTTCCGTGAAGCAATCACAGGAATTAAGACGATCAGTGAGATAGCAAACACATGTGCATAATGCATTTGTACGTATTTTATACGGAGCGCGACATCTAATCAATCCACTCTGTGCGAGTCACGTTCTGGAGATGACGTGAACGGTCACGTGACCTGCGGTTAGCTGGTCAACTTTTTTGAGGGGCGGGGCATAGCTAGTTGTGAAAAGCACTAGGAATGTTCGAAATATTGGTCTAATTATCCAATTTTTTATTTCAAAAAAGAAACATGGGTGATTTCTTCACTAGGAAGATCAAGTTAATATATAAATAACCAGAAAGTTTTGAGTGTCATGGGACCTTTAAGTCGTGTTTCCCTATTTGTAATAAAGTCCATTTCGATTTAGTTTTTCATCATTGCATCAGCTATTTCACAAGTGAAGTGAAACATTTCAATCACATTGTAAAACCTTCGAGTTTATTTTTTTCTTTATTTATCCAAATGGTGTTACAAAATGTATCGAATTGCTTCGATACTGCATTGCATACGTGCCTTAATGAAGATCCAAATTTGATTGAATTGTCACCACAACTACATAAGTGCTAATATAATTGCAATATGAACGACACTCGTATGAGCACTTCGGATATAGCCATGAATGTAATGGAATCGAATGAAACAACTCGGCATTTGGAATGTGCATCGGTGGCTCATGGGAATACAACTTTATCCCGGTTCCCTCATGATTCTCTGAGCCTTCCCCCTTTTGTTTCTTTTCTAAAAGGTATCTTTTTGGGGAAAAAGCCAAGAGAAAGAGAAGGGGAGTCACGAAGTCAGCACGTGGATGGGATAAACCGGCTCATATGCACTGCCAAACAGCAGCATACGATGCTGAGGGGTAAGGCTGGGAGCAAGGATCACTCATGTTGGCTCACGAAGGAGGTTGTGTAAAAATGGGTGGGGTTCAGGAAGGTTGTCATTGGGAGTGAAGGTTTTGTGGTGGGGAGTGGGGTGTAGCATCAACAGTGAAGAAGCAAGCGAAGAACCTGGATTTGTTAAAGTAAGCAATTTGACATGTTGTGCATGTGTACTCCCTTCCAGTGATTGTGGATGGTGTAGTGTGGCACGACGTGAAGTTTTTCCAACTGGCTGCTCAGTGGCCCACCCACGTGAAATACTTTCCAGTGGCGTTGAGTGGATCTAGACGGCTGTCCACATAGGATTCATGGGGCAGCTAATTGCACTTTAACAGAGGGTCCAATGCGACGTGTGCACTTTTTGTCATGGTCAGCTGGGATCCTGACAGCCAGACCAGCTATGACGTTCTGACCGAAAGAGTAATTTTCTACTTGGTGTCATGTGAACTTTCCATAAATAGCAATACAGTTGGTCAGTTAGTTAGATCGTTGCACTGTTTGAAAATGTCATCTCCATGATGTTTTGTGCAGTTGTTAATTAGTTTCATTTTTTGGGGGTGGGGGTTGTGGGGGACTTGATCGATTAGGTCAATGTTTCATTCCGACGGCAGTGATGTCATAGTCGACACCCTCCATGTGATGTTTGGAACATGCGGTGGTCGTTTATGTAACCCATTGTCGGTGAAGTGGACTTCTGGACAAACTCAACTATCTAACAAAGTTGTTCATCCATTCACATTTACTTGGTACATGTGCCTTTTTGTAGGACTTGAGGTTTAAAATGAAAGTTTGGTGGCTCGACATCAAGTATACTTTTATGGTAATGAACCTAATTGATGGTCATGAGCCAGGCTGGAGGGAGTGGGGGGAAGGGGAGTACATATATTCCTGACACTAACTTATGCCAATATTTTGTGTTGAGCTGGACACTTATTTTGACAGTTAGAAAAGCCAATGGAATTGCAAGTCTGAGCATTATTGATACCTAATACTAAGTTGCCATTGCAGTGATACTCTTTGTGGGTGGGAAGAGAAAGGTCAGTGCAATTACTAATGAGAGAGAAAAATGCTTTCACATTTAACTAAGAAGAATATGCGCTGCAATTGCTGTTTCGTTGCGTTTGTCAAATCTGAGTCGTTTCTGTTCATGATTGTATTGACGTGATCAAAATGAGTGTATGTTTTTTCCTTGAGTCAATACTTTGAAAGGTTATCGTGACTCAGACTTTGCCCTTTGATGTTCCGATTTCACAATGTTTCATCTCGATCACTGTCGTGCGAAATAGTACGATGTATCGATGGTGCATTTTTATCGAACACTCGCTACATTACCATTTCAAGGCTGCTTTGTCTCAATAAGTATTACTCTTAAGCAGTTTTAATACCGCAAACATAACATGTATGGTTTTGGATAATATTTGTAAAACACCCCAATTGCTCACCGCAGCTTTATCATGACACGGAAAAGGCCGATGTGAGATGTTTCTGGGTGGGAAAGGGAAATAAAAGCAATCTCTACAACAAAAGACTTTTTTCCGTTTTAATTTAAGAAAAACAATGTTTGCAAGTTGAAAGCACCAAAACAATGTTTGCAAAATGTACCAGACTCTGCACAGAGCTCTGGTGCAATCAAAGCAGTTCCTTGGCATGGGTTATGCTGGGTGGTTTGCCATTGCCTTTCCAGCATTCAGTCTAGGCAGGAATTTAGAATTTGTTCAGGGTGCTGGCGATAACTCACCTATGTTTCGCAGATACTGTGGGATATTTAACCTGAACCAACTAATGCTGGTGGATGGGATGCTCAGTTTAATGTTTGTCTGAGGGACAGCACACACATTGATGAATTGCCCTGCCTGCGAAATGCCAGAATGACAGCTTATAGCTGGGCCTAAATTCGAACCCAGGCAAGACTGCTTAGAGGAGAGCATGCATACATTGAGACTATCCTGCAAATTGCTTAAACACAGATGCTGGGAGGGGGGGGGGGAGGAGTGGTGCTATACAGAGCTTTGTACAATCACAAACATTTTTACACCCAAAAATGAAAAAGAATATTTCTACCTCCAATATTTATGGAGAGATCAAAGTGAGACTAAAAGCAGGAGACCAAACAGTGACATCTCCTTTATTTACCATAAATTCAGTCTTGGTCCAATCAAATATTTGGTGTAGCATTAAGTCAATGATGCTATCTACACTCAGCACTTTTCTATGACTCGCGAGTACAATTTAGGGCGAGTACATGAGCATGCAGCTGACTTGCTGTGTGCCAGCATGAACTTGTCACTCCTTTAGTGTTACTGTAAAAACTTGGGAAGTTGCTAAGAATTTGCAATACTTTATCCTTTGGTTCTGCAGTCTATCGAACCACCTTCCAAGAGGCCGTTCTTTCCCACTATTCCCTCCAGGACTTCAAGCATACATGTCATTCCCCATCCTGACACATTGTCTTCCTCATCCCCATTCAGCCTTCCTAATCCAATCCTCTTAATTGCTGGTTTCAGTGTTTTCTCCCCTTTTCTCTCTTCCTTTCCTGTTCATTTAATTGCTTGCTTCTTGTGTCCAATTATTGCCTCACTTACCTTCACTGTCAATTTAACCTTTCTCTTCCATGAGCCACTCATTCTGAAAGAAAAAAATTAAAAATAAAAACGTCGAGAAAGAAATTCTACTTCCACAAGCACTGAAACTAAAGCAAAAATGGCGATTCCATCTGCTCATATCTGCTGAGATGGCTGAAGGGAAAAGTGGCATGTTTTGCCGATGTTCTGAGTTTTTGATGACACACGCACTCCTTTTGAAAAGCAAAATTTGGGTGATTTTTATGCTGTAAATGCTCAATTAGGTTTACTTGCGAAGAACCCATCCTTGTGGTTGGAATAATCCCCCCAGAATTGACCTATTTTACTATGACATGTCATACCCCCTTAATTCCTTCCGTCCAGCAGTTCAGGAGTGCAGAGAAATCAAACACACAAATAAGCAAACCCACAGACATTTCTCAAATTATAGTCTGACTCCCTCCTGTTTCCTATGTAATCCTCTGTACAATTACTAAGGGAGAGATTTGAATAAGATTATAACAAGACACAGACATCTCACATATTATACCAACAAAAAAAGAAGAAAAAAGACAACATACCATATTTTTTGGCACATCGATACTACACCCCCCCCCCCAGCCCCCCTGGAAGTCGGGCCTCGACTTATCTCTGGTTTAAAAACAGTGAATTGTGTAATTTTGAAAAAACCAGCAAAGCGTGATATTTTCTGAAATAAGTAGTATAATTGTTCCTGAAAACACACTACAGAAATCATTGCAAAGAACATTTGGCGATTGAGTGAGCAATTAAACATTTTAAAATCCGCTCACTGATTCTTTTGAAATTATCCAATCAATAACAAGCACAGCGCACACTCACCAATTACGTTTGATCCATCCTTTTCAATCCTAATCATATGGATCCATCCTTACGACATCTCAAAATGCCTCCCTTAAAGTCACGCAAGTCATACACGGTAGCTTGGAAGTTGTGAAGTTCGCTGAAGAAAATGAAGGGAATTTGGCTCCGCACATTAAAAAAAAAGATGTTGGGGAGAAATACAGCTTGTTTTTTTTTTAATACTGTACCTCTCTATATGATAAACATGTTGAAAAACAATTTACATTCATAATTCATCCAAAATGTCATACCACAATAATTCAAATAACATGTACAAAATAAGTCGTTCATATTCATGACCCTGGAAGTACATAGCTTGTGATTCCTTGTGAGTGTCAGGGAGGAATTGGCACCTCTATTGTTCATACTGACAGCTTTGCTAATCACCATCATTGATTGAGCTTCATCTTATGCTCCAAGTCGACTTATCTATGAATGAAGGAAGGAAAATTAGCCAATTCGACTTATACTCCACATCGACTTGTATTTCATACAACACTATTGAAGAATCAAAGTATATACTGTAAGAGTTGAAATAACCTCTAAATTTGTATTGACAATATTCAGGATAAAGCTGCAAAGAGATGATATCTCAGTCCCTGAATTGTTAAACATTAAGGTTTATTAACAGTTACCATTCCAACTCGCAGAAGTACATATTTTGTGGGAACCTGGCATTCCTCAATACAACACAACCAATGCTCCTGGAAAAGGCAGCACTTTTTATTAGAGCACAACCCCGGAATCGAGCAGTGCCTCTTCTCCTCATGCAGGCTGCAGGAAGCGGGCAGCTGGAAATTGTGTGTAATCCTTCAGGGGCTTTGGCGGATGGATCTTTCGGCCCGCCCAACCACCCTTGCGCTGCCACAGGCCACTGGAGGGACGACGGCCGAGCCAACGACTGCGCCCAGCCTTGCCCAGTTTACGCTGGTTGTGATGGATGTTGGAGACACGACCCACTGTTGCCATGCATTTTGCATCAACCTGGAAAGAGAAGAAGAAATTTGGAGCGAACATTGCTCTAAGAAAAGCAAGCAAAGAAAGGGAGTTCATATCAAAAATCATTTCTCGGTGTAAAGGTTATATCTATCAAAAGACAAACAACCAGGTTATTGTTTTAAAATATTCAGTAATCTTTGCATATAAAATGAGGCAATGTTTGTTTATTCCAAAATACCATCGTCTCTAAACAATGAATTGCAGCAAATGCTTATATGCAAAAGATAGCTTCCATAAGCAATGTATTCTTTTGACTCAGTTGTTGCTTTAGCTTTTGTTCAGACTCTGTTCATGTGAAAACGTTGTTCATCTCGGGGGAGGGGGAGGGGGGTTATGGCAGATGCAGAGTTCCCACATGACCATCTATAAATGAACCCTTCATCAACCTGTCCCCAAACATTTGTTGTTTTTTTTGGCCATGCACAATATTTTCAGGTTTTTGTTTTTTCTGTTTATATCTTCTTCATTCATATGCAGCACAAGACTGTGGGGTAGCATCATTGGTTGAGGGTACAGCTTCTGCTGGTTCGGGCAGGAAATTTAAATTTGGCATGGTGCCGGCTATAGCTTGCCTACTCTTTGCAAAGGACACCGTGGGATCTTTAACATCCACCAATGAATGCTCGCAGATGGGATTCCCGTTTAACATCCATCCAAGGGATTGCGCACACACATTGATGAATCACCCTTCCTGTGAAAAACCGGGATGACAGTTTATAACTGGGTCAGAATCAAACCCAGGCTCGGCAGCTTCGAGGTGAGTGTGCATACTTCCAGGCCATCCTGTCAACCCAGTTTATATAGTGACGAGGTATTTTTACCCATCTCTTTGCTCACGGATTTAATCAAAAGAGTGAAATACATTTTTTTGAAAATTTCAACACCATAATGCATATTCTTAAGTTGTTTAAACTTTCTTTATACAAGATGATGATGATTTGTAATACAGGATACCACTGGGTGGCACTAAATGATACACATTTAGAGAGAGAATTGGGATCTCCCTCCCCAACCCCCCCAACCTGAACCCTCTGTTGATGGAAACCACACTTGGGGTACCCTTAGACAACATGCAAAATTTGGTTGGATTTGGTTCAGTAGTTTAATTTTTGAAGCATATATAAATATATATAGAAACAAACAAATATACAAGTTCACTTTTATAGTCGAGATTTGCTGCCTCTTTCTTTTTAATTTACATTTGCTTATTCACTCGATTATTATTAGCCTCCATTAGCCTGAGTCTGAAATGGGGGCTCATGGATTTGGTCTCGATTTTCATGTCCGTGCGTGCGTCCGCAACCATATCTCGGACATCTATGGACTGATTTTATTCGTACTTGGCACAAAGACAACACACAATGGTAAACATATGCCCGCCTTTTTTTTGCGACGTCAGATCCAAGATGGCCGACTGGTGGCCATTTTAGTTGTAAAAAAAAAACAAAAAAAACCCCAGTGTCGAACACGTCCTCAACCATTTCTCGGACAATCATTTACCGATGTTGTTTAAATTTAGTACACAGATAAAGAACGTTGCTTACATATGCACTTTTTTTTTTTGAGATCAGATCCAAGATGGCCGACTGGCAGCCATTTTAGTTGTTAAAAAAAATATTGTTCTTCATCGTGTGAATGGGTATTGTCAGCGCCCCAGCGGGGTATATTAATTTATTTTCCAGCAAAGGTACCCAGCCCTCATCCCACCCCTCCCCTCCCTCATCCCACCCCTCCCCCTCTCTCATCCCACCCCTCCCCCTCCCTCATCCCACCCCTCCCCTCCCTCATCCCACCCCACTCTTCCCCCCAGACTCTCACGTCCCACCCCTCCCCCTCCGAAGTTATGAATTGTGAGAAAATGACTTTAAAACCCCAAATATAGTGTATCCTGGTGAAAAAAAAAGAAGTGATCCTATAAAATTTGAACACAATTATCCTTGGGAGCTCAGAGGAGATACATACATACATATATATATATATATATATATATATATATGTATATATATATATGTATATGTATATATATATATATATATATATATATATGTATATGTATATATATATATATATATATATATATATATATATATATATATATATATATATATATATATATATATATATATATATATATATATATATATATATATATATATATATATATGTATATATATATATATATATATATATATATATATATATGTATATATATATATATATATATATATATATATATATATATATATATATATATATATATATATATATATATATATATATATATATATGTATATATATATATATATATATATATATATATATATATATGTATATGTATATATATATATATATATATATATATATATATATATATATATATATATATATATATATATATATATATATATATATATATCTTCTTCTTTCGGCTGCTCCCGTTTGATCCGCTCTGGCGACCCCTTCCATATGATCCGCATAGTGATTTGGCTTAGTTTTTACGTCGGATGCCCTTCCTGACGCAACCCTGGTCGCCTCTTATGACACAGGGATATGGGACACCTATTCTAACCGGGGCATACACCGGGACCAGTACACTGGTATTCATTTCGCCGACCTTGGAAGGATGACAGGCTGAGTCAACCCCCTGGTGTGTATTAATTCAAGCGGCCAACGGGGCTTGAAATTAGGACCTTTTTGGATCCCAAGCCACTACCCTAACACCAGGCTATATACATATATATATATATATATATATATAAATATATATATATATATATATATATATATATATACATATATATATATATATATATATATAAATATATATATATATATATATAGATTTTTCTTTGTTTCTTTGCGTGAACGTTGTGGCGCCATGTCTTTAAGTAGAACTGTTAAGTGTGTACATCATAGATAGACGGTCGTAGCTCTTTTGCATTGCTTTTGTTGGTTACATAATTGCATGCGTGCTTTTGTTTTTGCCTTTGTCGATTGCAAACTGCATGCGTGTCTTGCCTTGCTTGATTATATGACTGCATGGCTGCATATGTGCCGCTTATTCAATAAATGTGCTTGTTTAAATGTTAACCCGTTCGTTGCGTCCTTTCCCTAATTGAACTGCCAGATTGCACTCGGAATATAGTTGGTTGTTAAATAACCGATAATAGAATCGGGTCCAACGGGGCCTCGCGATAACACCCCGCTCGTTTATCCCAAAACGGAGCGAGCTGCTTAAGCGGCTCGTTTCCAAGCGGGCCTCATTGAGGTACAATCTCTCGGTAATCTACCCGCACGATTAATTAGGTAATTCGAAGATTCGGCGATCGGACCCTGTAACGCGCGGGTGAAATGCGGACAAGGTTGTGGTGTGCTTAAAACACACCCGTGGCTGGTTTTTGGCATTGATCCGGAAAGCCGCGACTAGATTGTCCGTTCGGTGGGCGAAGCGGCCGCTATTGGTAAAACGCGGTAGTTCGCATGCCGGCGGGCGAGAATCTGTAACACTGTTGTCAAGGAGTGGGATTAAAATCCATCCCACCTCCAACCAAATTTACGGGAATCGGACCAAGGGTGCGTCGAGCGACCCTCGATTCCCATTAAATTTCGAGCTTTTTAAAATTATTCCGATAAGAAAGATGGCAGTTCAAGGCGAACGGGAGCAGGGGGTAATAGAAATGGATTTGGAGATGATAGAATCCATGGCCCAGGACGAAATCACCGTGCAGGACTCCGTAATGCAAGTTGAATTTACCCCACAATCAAACCCAGAATCCGAAATGGAGGCCGCGGTGTATGACCCCCCCCCCTCCTCCACCAAATTCCCTCCCCGGTCCCCAGCGAAACCGCGACCGATAATGGCGGATCGGTCCTGTTAGAGTCATCAGACATAAGAAAGATCTGATACAGATGATACAAGGCATGAATAACAAAATGGATACAAATGCAAAGGAAATGAAAAACGAGATGAAAAACGAAATGAAGGAAATGAAAAACGAGATGAAAAACGAAATGAAGGAAATGAAAAACGAAATAAATACAAATGCGTGTAAAATGGATAAGAATATGCAAACGCTGCGGGGTGAAATGCAGAATATGGGGCTGAATCTCCAGGCTGGGCAGAAGGCAATAATGGCAGTGGCGCGCGACGAAGCGCGGACAAAGGTGTGCAGAATGGCGGCGCCACGTGGAAGTACGACCAAACCGACGAGGGGGAGTGTGAATTGTGTCCGGCCCGCGATGGAAGCGGGGGAGGACAAAATAATTTGGGAGACGCGTTGGGCGATACTTGTGTAGGTGATAGAGAGGCTGACGGTGGCACAGAGGGAAAAATTAAATGGGGTGACGGAGACGTGTACGAGACAAGTAGAGACGAGGGAGATAATAAAGAAGACAACGGAAATAAAAACATCAGAGACGCGGGAGATAGAAAAAGTAGAGGAGAGACTACACGATAAAGACGGGGTGAAAGACGAGCACACACACATGGAGTTAGCAAGGGACAATGAAGGGGAGCTCGAGGGATGTGTCGTGACCCGGTGCAAGCAGCCGGATAGCCTCCTTCAGCAATGGAGGGAGACTCTATGCTCCCTTGAAGCGGATCTCAACCAGGTGGGTCCGGTCGAGCTTTGCGAGGTAGTGGGGGCGAGTGCTGTAGACGGGTACACACGGAGCTTGGGGGGTGTGAAGGCCCCGGGACCCCTTGTGGTGGCGCGAATCCCCAGTGTGATTGTTCCGGTGTGTGTGGTTACGAGTATACCGAATTGCATGCTTTCCAGCACGCATTGTGTGAGTGAAACCCCCTGTGCAAATGGAAGGCCGTGTGTGAGTGGAACCACGTGTGCAAGTGAAATGGCATGCGTGAGTGAACGGCCGTGTGTGAGAGAGACAGCATGTGAGAGGTCGCTGTACGTGAGGGAGATGACAGTCAGCATGCGGGAACACGCAACCGCATGTCCGATTGCCATCTCGAGGTGTGTGAGCGTCGTGGCACGTGAGAATGTGTGCGTAAGAGTGCAACGACGACGGTGCCTGACGGTGGATAAAGGCCGAGTAGCGGCCGTAGCTGTTTTGGGGACCGTGCCAGATTCGCACGGCAGCGCGCGCACGGGGTCCGTGCTGTGCTACGCACGAGACCGCCACGTGCGAGTCTGCGCGAGTGAAATCCGGTCCGGAAACGCACGCGGTGGATGTTAGCCGATCCCGCGGACGGACAGAAGCTAGACGAATTTGGAATGGATGGGTTCTCCACGCGAGCGTGTTTGTAAAGCTCCGATGAGCAGAGCACATGTGTTCGCGTGGGGAACCCCTCGAAGTGCGAGGCTTGTTTTTAATGCGCAGGGTGACATCGTGGCTGCATGGTTGGAATCCGGCAGGAGGGGAAATCCCTGCCGGATGATACCGTCCAAGGAGGGATGAGGTGCGCGAAGCGTGAACAGCTGCCATGATGTCACGGGCCAAGAGCGCAGGTTGCGAGTTGCCACACTGGTGTACGCATGAGAAAGAAAAAAAAAAGAAAAACAAGCCTCCCCGTTTTGGGTAAACAAGATTCCCAGGCAAGGGTTAGTGTTAGTTAGACCGGCTTCATGGGGCAGGGATAAGTCCTCATGGAGCCCGTGGAATGGATTAGGTAGAGGGTTTTAGTTCAGATTTAGGATGGAGAATGGAAAATGATTTGGAGACACGGACAGACTTTGGATGTGTAGAGGGGACGTAGCTTAGCTACGTAGTGTTAACTGGAATGTGCTACTAGTTTAAGGGATGACGAGGGAGCATGAGATAGTTATGGGATTTAGTGAGAAGAATGGCAGTGATCAGCAATGAAATGGTGTGAAATGGAAAATGTACTTGATGAGTGAGTGAGGGCCAGCGGGCCTGAGTGTATGGAGCGAATGTGGTATGCAGGGTGCGATGAGTGATTGGGGGGGAGGAGTGATTCCCAACCAAGGGACCACGGGGTCAGTGTAAAGTGAGTTAGTGGGTTAGTCAAATTAACAAAATGGAGGTTGTTTTGCTGTTGGTGCGAATGTAGGCTCTAAACCCATTTGGAGGGGTGCAGGAGCCCTGTTGACGGGCTGGGAGCGTGGCTGCGAATGGTGAGTATCGCTTAGTGGGTACCCCGGGCACCAGGCTAGTCGGCCGCGGTAGGCCAAGGGTCCAAGGGGGGCCGGGATAGCGTAGTGGGCACGGGTGGGCCCGCATGATGCGGGGCCTGGGGCGCCATTGGACACGTGGGCAGTGCATTGGGCACGGGAACCCGGGGAGGGGGCCCAGGGCGCCAGCCTGCCACGTGAGCATCGAGGGGGAGCAGCCAGGGAGGGCACTCCCCAGTTTTTAGGGAGCTGGTCGGCTCGGAGACAGTTGCAGGGCCCAGGGGTGCCATCGTTGGAGAATCGGCGGAGGGTGGTTCCTGCCAAGGGAGCCACGCATCCCAGCCACGAGACCGTGCAAGGGCACGAAGGGAAATTGGAGTGCATGGCCCAAATTTGTAAGGACACCAACACAGGCGAAGGGAATCTTGGTTGTTAGAACCAGCAGTTTAAGCGAGAGGCGCTTTTGGAAAGCCCCGGGGTAGTTGAAGGTTAATAAATGTTAGGGTGGTTAGGAAGTGTACCCCTCCGCACCATCCATCCCTTCGCTCGTTGTGGGCCGCTGGACTCACCGGGGTAAGGAGATCGCTGAGATCTGAGGAGGCCTTTCTGAGGCTTTGTTGGGCCTCAACACAGGACACTAGCTCTCCCTTATTCCCCTCCAGGAAGGGAACGTAGGGGTTGGGAGTAGGCTAGGACAGGATAGGGTAGCCGGACATAGACGATAAAGGGGGTTAGAGAGACGATTTATAATAGGGGAAATAAGAATAGAAAAAAAAAGAGTTGGGGCTAAATTTGTTTTGCAAATTAAGGGGAGTGGGTATGGACAGAGACAGGCAAAGGCGATAGGTTGGGAGGGAGACAGTAGGGTTGGTCCGAGCCCGCCTTCCGAGTGGCCAGCACCACCGCACTCCCTCCACGAACCTCCAGAACAAGGCCTGTGCCGGCCAACTTCACCTGCCGGCCTGTTTTTGCGACAAGGCCTATGCCGGCCAGCTTCACCTGCCGGCCTGTTTTTGCTGCAAGGCCTGTGCCGGCCAGCTTCACCTGCTGGCCTGTTTTTGCTACAAGGCCTTTGCCGGCCAGCTTCACCTGCCGGCCTGTTTTTACTACAAGGCCTGTGCCGGTTAGCTTCACCTGCCGGCCTGTTTTTCCTACAAGGCCTGTGCCGGTCAGCTTCACCTGCCGGCCTGTTTTTACTACAAGGCCTGTGCTGGTCAGCTTCACCTGCCGGCCTGTTTTTACTACAAGGCCTGTGCCGGTCAGCTTCACCTGCCGGTCTGTTTTTGCTGCAACGGCCTGTGTCGGCCTTGCCATGCCTTGTCTGCCTGCCTCTGCCTTGACCCCATGCCTGCTCGCCCTTCCTTTTGTTGCATTTACCCAATTCCATCCATCAGCATGTGCCCCAGGATCATCGTGTAAGTTGCAGGGACTGCCCTGTAGGCAGCCGCACCATGGGACTGCATTGAGCAGCCCGTGCACCGTTCATTTTCTTGTATTGCTTGTGTCAGTACCATTCAGTGTTCTGCAGGGACTGCCTTGCAGGCAGCCGCACAAGGGGACTGCATTGGTGCAGCCCGTGCACCGTTTGTGTTCACTGTACACTGCACTCATTTCAAGGGGGGCTAGGACTGCATTGGTGCAGCCGGCCATATTCCCTGTCACCTGCATTTGTTTCATGAGCCAGAGACTGCGTGTGGGCAGCCTGGCTCCCTGCTTGAAGAATGGCCTGTGGGAGGGCGCATAGCCGCCGGGTTGGGGTGAGTTGCCTTCACCAGCTGAAGACATAAAAAGGTTTTGTGACAGACAATGGGGCCTTTTGAACAGGCCCCGAAGACATCCGACCTTCAGCTGCGGGGGCGCTCACCCTCAAAATACCGCTGACATTGCTATGTGCCCTTTTTCCCACAGAGTCCATCAGTCCTGGGCCATGGTTTAATATAACATGTATAAGGATAAGGTTAAGGAAAATTGTACATGACTTTTGCGCCCCCCTGCATGTTTGTCGTAGCTCCGGCAATTTAGTTGTCTTCTGCATGAGTGGGTTTGTTTAGTTAGTTACACAGGCCGTAGGTTATTTATTTTTGGGACACGAATACACTAAATGTCGCACACAGGGATCCGAAGATAAAACGTACTAGGGGAAACTTACACATGAAGGCACACGAAAATTCGACGACTCGGGACGAGACTGTAAAAGGGGGAGGGGGTAGTGTTACGGCTGTGGAAATTCGCAGAGCACCATATCGGTCCTTAGATCAGTTATGTCGATAAGTCTGTGTTCAGATAGATTTCCCCGCCGATGTCTAAGAGATTTATTCGTGTAACCGGGCTGTGAATCTTCAGTTAGCCGTTTTTCTTTTGCTGTCGTTATTTTTGACCAACCGCTTCGCAACAACCACCTCCACCACCAACATCGCTCTCATCAACCGCTTCGCATCAACCACCTCCACCACCAACATCGCTCTCAACAACCACTTCAGAACAACCACCTTAACCACCACCGCCCAACCACACCACCCTCACGACCACCACAAAACGCCAGCCACGCCACCATTACAACAACCACCGTAGCCACCACCGCATTGCCACCCCGGCACACGGTTGCGAGAAGCCTGGCATTCACCGGGGGAAAGCAGACGACGGCCCACCCCCCAACGAATAACATCTGCGCCGGCCAACGCAGCAGGAGAATAACCCAACACCAAGGATTATAAAGCGACACTAGTTATGAAGAAAGGAAAAGAATGAGAAAGGCCCCAATTCGGCGAGGAAAACGCCCTTCTTCTGGAAGTTTTGTGCGCATGCTGGAAGAGGGGGGCGAAAGAGAGGGGTGAGGCGCCGTGGAAATAAAAGGGCGCGCTGAACGCAAGTCAGACTATTCGGCTGCTGGAGGTTGTGAGGTGTCTGGAGGAGAGAAAAAGTGTCGTGTTGGAGTTGTGAGCAGTGTGTGGAGCCGCGGTAGGGGACTGGAGAGAGCGGAGCCAAGGTGCGCGGCCTGCCGTACCGTACCTTACCGTGGGTCGCTGGAGAGGGGACATCGAGGGTCGCCCTAGCGAGTCACCACGAGGGACAAGGTAGCCAGCTCGGTCTCTCGGAGCCTTTGTGGTCTACACGGCTCCGTGTTTATAAAGACCCCAAGAGGTCCAGTCTCCCCCTCGTCTGTCCTGGGGTTTTCTTTGTTTCTTTGCGTGAACGTTGTGGCGCCATGTCTTCAAGTAGAACTGTTAAGTGTGTACGTAATAGATAGACGGTAGTAGCTGTTTTGCATTGCTTTTGTTGGTTACATAATTGCATGCGTGCTATTGTTTTTGCCTTTGTCGATTGCAAACTGCATGTGTGTCTTGCCTTGCTTGATTATATGACTGCATGACTGCATATGTGCCGCTTATTCAATAAATGTGCTTGTTATCTTGCCAAAACGAAGTTTTGCAAGATATGTTAGTCAGCTTGTATGTTTTTTTTTTTGTTTTTTTTTGTTTGTCTGTAATCACGTATAAAAAAATTCTACAGAGCACAGTTATCATCGGAAATTTTTGTAACTTCGCATATTAGAGGCCTATAGAGGTCCCTTTCAGTGCACAAAATTTTGAAGGTCAAGGTCAAAGGTCAAGGTCACTTTGGCGCAAATCAGGGGAGTCGACGAAACCCTTATTTTTTGAGTAATTTTGATCGGATCGTCTTCAAACTTCATGGGAATATCATTGATGGTCTGGCGCTCAGCTGATTAATTTTTGGTAGCGATTGGCCTTGACCTTCATATGTTTTTTTTTTTTTTTTTTTGGTCTGTAATCACGTATAAATCACTCTGCAGAGCAAAGTTATCATTGGAAATTTTTGTAACTTCGCATATCAGAGGACTATAGAGGTCCCTTTCAGCACACAAAATTTTGAAGGTCAAGGTCACTGTCGCAAATCAGGGGAGTCGACGAAACCCTTATTTTTTGATTAATTTTGATCCGATAGTCTTCAAACTTCATGGGAATATTGTTCATGGTCTGGCGCTCAGCTGATTAATTTTTGGTGGCGATTGGCCTTGACCTTCATGGTTAGCGCCTCAGGTCAAACATATTTGACCCCAAGGTCAAATTTTCAAGTTTTAGGAACCATATCGTGTAGTACCTCAAATTGAACACCTTGATGAGTACTTTCTAGATATGTCAAGCTTGAGACATTATGACGTCATTTGGTGACGTTATAAGGCAAAAGCATATTTTTCATGGTTACTCTGTAGAATGATTCTCATCGGAATCTCTCGTAGGCAGATATTCCTCAAGGAGTCGCTCCTGGTGGATAGCAGCTCTGTTCACCTCAGTGTGACCTTAAAGAAGTCACACATGGTCACCTTTTGGCAAGATACGGGTCACCCTGCGGGTGACATTGGTTTATTTAAATGTTAATCCGTTCGTTGTGTCCTTTCCCTAATTTAACTGACAGATTGCACTCGGAATATAGTTGTTTGTTAAATAACCGGTAATAGAATTGGGTCCAACGGGGCCTCACGATAACACCCCGTTTGGTTATCCCAAAACGGAGCGAGCTGCTAAAGCGGCTCGTTTCCAAGCGGGCCTCGTTGAGGTACAATCTCTCGCTAATATACCCGCACGATTAATTAGGTAAATCGAAGATTCGGCGATCAGACCCTATAACGCGTGGGGGAAATACGGACAAGGTTGTGGTGTGCCTAAAACACACCCGTGGCTGGTTTTCAGCGTTGATCCAGAAAGCCGCGACTCGATTGTCCATTCGGTAGGCGAAGCGGCTGCTATTGGTAAAACGCGGCCGTTCGCACGCCGGCGGGTCAGAATATGTAAATATATATATATATATGTATATATATATATATATATATATATATATATATATATATATATATATATATATATATATATATATATATATATATATATATATATATATATATATATAGGTTATGATAAAAAGTGTTCAGAAGAAGTGATTGAATCGCAGAAAAGATCAACTAAACCGGATTGTGAAACATTTTTCTTTTTGCATTCATGTTTGTTTCTTTTTAAGTGTAAAACCTCAAAGTTTGGTTGTGGTGCAGAAGAGTAACTGAGGAGGAGCAGTGACATCATCCATCGGATCGAGATTTCAAAGTGAAAGATAGAGCATCTTGTTTTTAAAGAACAGTTTGTATTAAAGATGTGAACCTGTATTTGGGAGCATTATTTGTCAAGTCGGACCAAGTTATCACACACCTTGATTTGTTGTTTGGATGGAAGCTGCACGATCACAGAGGTCTTCATGTTACGTACAATCAGTCCACACGTTCCTGAAAGCCGAGGAGGAGAGAAAGAAAAACAAAAACGGCACCAGCTTCACCCCTTCATCAAAACCTGGTCCTATTCTACCGATTAGATCACCATGTTGTTTCATACCTGCAGCACGTATCAAGGTGGCACCTTTCCCTGGCGTTAACTCAAGGTTATGAATGAGAGTCCCCATTGTAAGAGCACCCACAGGATGAGCATTACCTTCCATTGCTTCCACTGCAATCAACACACCATCACATTACAATCAGCACACTCACCATCCTCCATCTCCAATTATTATTCATGAGGTTCCTGATTGGCTCTGAACTGCAAGTGCCGTTCTGCAGTCCACCATGGACCGACTGAGGTAAAACATCAGGTCAGGTCAGGTATGGGAGCATGTGCCAGAACAGCGCGTCGCTGCGTCCACTTTCCGCCGGTACTCCAGGGGCCTCTGTCTGGCCATCCCCCAGGCAGATGCCAGGCCCATCCCCATCTCCTTGAGATGATGGTCAACCTGCTGCAACCATGAGGCACGTGGTCGGCCCACTGGCCTCCTCCACTCATGAGACTCCCTCGCTGAGAGAATCTGGTGAGCAGGATCAGCGTCAGGAAAACGAGCCACATGTCCATACAGCCGCAACTGACGCTCAAGGACTATGCAGGTAACAAATCTCATCCGAGTCTCTCTCAGAAACCGCTCGTTGGACACAAAATCCGACCAGCGATAGCCAAGGATTCTCCGAAGAGCTCTGGTACCAAAGGAATTAAGTCTCCGTCTCAGATCCTTGGTCAGAGTCCAAGTCTCGCACCCATAGAGCAAGACTGGAAGTACCAAGGACCTGAAGACTCGGACTTTCGTCCTCCTGCACAGGTACCGGCAGCGCCACACCCCGTGATCCAGTGAGTCCATGACTCCCCAGGCCCGACCCAGACGTCTATTGACCTCTGACTCGCAGCCAGCAGAGACATGAATATCACTGCCAAGGTAAGTGAATCTCTCCACGACCTCAACATCCTCACTACAAACAGACACAGACAGGACAGCAGCATCCAAGATGTCACCGAAAGCCTGGATCTTAGTTTTGACCCAAGAAACCCGTAATCCCAACGGCTCCGACTCCTCATTCAGCACCTCGAGGGCCCCCAAGAGGATGTCTAAAGTCTCCGCAAAGATGACTGCATCATCTGCAAAATCAAGGTCCGAGATCTTGACATTGCCAAACGATGCACCGCAACTTGATCTCTCTGACATCCTCCCTAAAATCCAGTCCATACAAGTGCTGAAAAGTGTGGGGGCAAGTACATATCCCTGACGAACTCCAGTAACAACTGGAAATAAGTCAGAGATGGTACCACCACACTTCACAGCACTCTCAGTACCAGAGTAGAGTTCAGACATCAGATCGATCAGTTTTGGTGGCACCCCACGAAGACCAAGAATCCTCCAGAGGACATCCCGATTCACTGAATCGAATGCTTTACAGAGATCAACATAGGCTGCAAGCAGCCCCTGCCAAAACTCTCGCCTGCGTTCGATGAGGACACGAAGTGCAAGGATACGGTCAATCGTTGACCTCTTTGGTGTAAAGCCTGACTGCTCTGGACGCTGGTGCTCAAGCAGATGGTGGCGAACCCTATCAAGAATTATCCGAGCAAAGACCTTGCCCGGCACTGAGAGCAGCGTAAAACAAAAAGCGTAAGCAGCGTAAGCAGCAAAAAGGTAAAACATGGCTGCCTCAAAATAAATTACTTGTTACATTTACAGATGAATGCAAAACTGCCGTTTGCTAAATAGACCAGGTCAGATTTGGGAAAAAAGGCACGATGAAAGGGTGATGGAAGCATTTCGTGTTACAGGCTGGCATTCATTTCGACCCCATATATTAAAGTATGCTGGCTTCAAATCAAGTGTATGCCGGATTCGATTTTTTTTGAATTTAACTCTTTAATGCTCTTGTTGAAAATGGTTACCCCATTCATTTTATGTTTTTTTTTTTTGTCGTAGAACGGATGCCAGTCCAATAAAATGGTTTCAACGCCGATATTTTCATGTTAAAAGTATGACTTTACTTACCAGAATACAATTCTATAAAACCAGACCAACAACTATTAGAAGGTTTATTTGCTTTCTAACCCCACATTTATATTCAAAATGTCAGCCGTATACATACTCTGCATTGTTTACATCGTTCAAAAGATACTTCAAGCATTCAATTGTCTTCATATACAGTACATGCACTCAATGGAATCTTCAATTCTGGATTCAGAATTTGTAAAGATTACGTAACATAATTTGCGAAAGTTTCCTTCAGGCAGGTATGTTGTATTTTGGAGAAGAATCCCTCTCATTTCTCATTGGAAACGTTGTTGCGATGACAAAACCCAATAACTTTATGAGTATACTAGCAGGGACACCCATACTAGCACAGGAATCCCGTGGATGACGGCGGGTCTGAAGGAGTATATGTCACAGTTAATTGTAAAATTGTAGAGGCTGCCACCATTATTATTTTTTTCATCACCACTATAATATTATATTTTCCCCGCCATGTTTTATATGCAGAAGACTCGAGTTCAAAAATGTTAAGATTTATTGCCGCATCAGATAAAAAACCATAATGCCTCAACAATGTGAGGCTGGTTTCATGTCATCATTTGCGACTTAATTAATTCTCATTCTCGAGCAAATTCCGTTGGCCCCATGTCAATCGGCTGAACTTGAAAAATTAACGTTACGCAATCAGGTGATGACGTCATAATTCGGAAACCGGGAAGTCGGAAGTCATTGTCTTCAATTGACTGCAGCATTATTTTTTCATTCTATTGCAAATGGCGTTGGCCCCATGTCAATTGGCTGAACTTGAAAAACTAACGTTACGAAATCAGGTGATGACGTCATAATTCGGAAACCGGAAGTCAGAAGTACAATTCTTTTACATCGGGACACTCCCGGGTATATGTTCTGTCAGCATGTGTAGTTTGGTGAGGATCAGTCCAGTACTTTTCGCGTGCAAAGGTCACAGAGAAACACACACACAGACACACAGACAGACACACTTTCAACTTTATATATATATAGATTGTCATGGGCCCGGATTTTCGGGTCTACTACGAGGGGGGTATCCTCGGTTCCCCTCAGACATACCAGGCCTGACACCACCGAGCACGAATAACTGGTGTCGCGGTGGGTTGCTAGGCAACAACGAATGCCAATTAGTCAACCATGTGATCAGCCTCCGTCTAATTGCAGTTTACCTGGAGGTCACGCGGTCTTCTAATTGGGGGGGGGTGAACCCCCGGCTATGCACTGAGCTTATCTGAATTGGACCATAATTGGGGCAGCCGAGCAACCGCTAGTGCATACCTGACTTGGATGGAAGCCAAGTAATTGGGAGAAATATAACCTCCCAGACTAAAGGTGCTGTCACACCTTGACGATTCAGCCAGCAATGGCAACGTATAAAAATGTATGTAAAACGTTGGCGTACGCTGAAATTTTGATGTTTTTTTTTTAAGTTTTGGTCGTATTCATAACGTGTTGGTCGTATGTATAACATATTAGTAACGGGCACAGGACGTTTCGTTGTCTTATAGATAACTTATACCAACGAATGTTTAGCATGTTGTCGGCGTTCACAACCTATGCCCAACGATAGTTTAACTTAGGCATAGCGCGCTGCACGTATCGCCGACGAACTCGTGGCGTAGCCTGTTAAAAAGCTGCCACACTCCGATTTAAATCATAACCGCCTGAAAATTGGAAGTGTCAACATCGCAGTCACACCTTGACGATTTAGCCAGCGTATGCCGACCTATGAAAAATGTGTCTAGAACGCTGGCACACATCGAATACGTTATGGGTAAGTTGTGTATACGTTAAGAGCACGCTGAAAAACGATGAAGTATGCTGTCATATTTCGTGGTACGTTTAGTACGTCGTGAAATTTCAAGCATGCTGAAAATTTTACGACGTACTCGCTGTATGGCTCACACGTTACGCGACGCTGGGAATAAGTTGTAGGCACGTTACGCGATCATTGACACACGTCGACACAAGTTCCTTGTAAGTTACTCATAAGTCGAAACCCGTCGAGGTAATGCTTAGCATACCCGAAACTTATTTTCTCCGTCAAGGCACATTTTCTTTTTTTCTCCTTGGCTCCGTGAAGGCACGTGACGAAATATCTGAAGTTGTTGTTGTTGTTTTTTTTATTATTTTTTTTTTAGTCTATCACGAATTTTAAAATATATTTGGACATTTGCTTTTAAGTTTCGACGTCGACGTGACAATATCCTCAAACAGAAAATATTCACAGAGGAGGAACTAAGAATAAGACATGAGCAAACTGAAGAGGCAATCGGATGTGACGTAACGGCACGTGACGAAATATCGGAAGTTATTGTTGTTTTTTTTTTTTTAAAAACGCTGCCAATACGTCATTATACGGTAGCTGTAAATTCGAAACATGTTCAGTAAGTTCTGTGGTCGTCCGGAAGACGTCAATCAAATACGTCTACATATGTCAATATGCGTTGGAGGTACGTAACTCAAAGGTTTAAAGCACGTTACTCATAGGTTAGAGATAAGTTTTGGGTACGCTAAGCATTACCTCGACGTGTTTCGACTTATAAGTAACTTACAAGTAACGTGTGGCGACACGTGTCAACTATTGCATAACGTGCCTCCATGTGTGTTAACGATCGTGTAACGTGCCTACAACACGTTACTCATAGGTTATAAATAAGTTTCGGGTACGCTAATCATTACCTCGACATGTTTCGACTTATGAGTAACTTACAAGTAACGTGTGTCGACGTGTGTCAACGATCGCATAACGTGCCTACAACTTATGGCCAGTGTAGTGGAACGTGTGAGTCATACGCCGGCATACGTCGTAAAATTTCAAGCATGCTAAAATTTGAGGACAACCGCAAAGTACAACGATGAAAGCCAGCATGCTATGACATATGGCAGTGTTTTTCAGCGTGCTCTTAACGTATACAAACTTACCCATAACGTATTCGACGTGTGCCGGCGTTTTAGCCCAATTTTGCATACGTCAGGCATACGTTGGCTAAATCGTCAAGGTGTGACAGGGCCTTAACCTAGGTGCGGAGAGCACTGGACCAATGGTGAAAAGACGAACACAGACAGATCAGAAATGAAGTTCAGCAAAAGAGGATTTATTATGCCCAGGACAATGTAAAATGTGAAGATATGGTGCGATACAACATTTTAATGCACAAGCAAGCAATCAATCAATCATCAAAAAGGAGAAATGCAGTAAAAAAAAATGTACACAAGGATAATGGTCGCAAACAATGAAGAGTGCAAGCAAGTTCAGGAAAGAAAGCGGACAGGAAGCAGAACTTAACTCGATGCTTTACTATATACACTGACTATACACAAGACGTTGATACCCAATTAGACCAACCGTGGAAGGAGAAGATAAAGGTAGAAAGAGAACAGAAAGGATGAGGTTTGTCGGCCTCTTTCCTCACCGGGCGGGGCAGTCATGCCTCCGTAACCCAAATGCTAAAGGGAGGGGTCAGAAGGAGGAATATTGATAGTGTCGAAAGGTGCTTGATCGTCGAGGTACTGTGGGTGTTTGTAGTGCATGGTGAATGTGGTGCAAGAGGAAACTGAAAGTGCGTATCTGTGACAGTGCCCTGAAAATGACAGTTGGTGGCAGCAAAGGCCTCGTCAATCTCCTGTGTTCAAGTAGAATAATATATCAAGAAAGCAAAGAAAAGAATGCGTGAGATAAATAGCCTACCGTGTGAGAATCTCAAGAGTCTATGGACGGGTGGCTTGGCTTCGGCCCTAATTACTGCGCTCGCTCCATCCACCCAACGCTCCGACTCCCCAGCTCTGACCCGCCATGGTGAGCGCCACTGTTCGAGTCTCAATAATTCTCTTGCGAAGCAAGCACAGGACAGGACAAGGACAAGCATCGGAGCCTACACCAATGCAGGACCAAAGCCAAGAACCAATCAGACCAACCAACCAGGTTGGTTTCAGACCAGGTCACTCTACCCTGGATATGCTGCTTCTGCTCTCCCATCAATGGATGGAGGTCCTCAATGCCAGACAGGAAATCCGAGCCGTATCCCTGGACATATCACGTGCTTTTGACACAGTCTGGCACCCTGCACTACTCACCAAACTCTCTTCCCATGGTATTCAAGGCCATCTCCACTCATGGCTCGCAGACTTCCTCTCCTGTCGCAGTCAACGTGTGGCCCTAAATGGAGTTCTTTCATCCCCTCTTCCTGTGCAGGCTGGAGTTCCTCAAGGTAGCGTTCTGGGCCCTGTTCTTTTTCTGGTTTTCATCAATGATCTCTCGGACTCTCTGGAAAATCCTCTATTTCTCTTTGCCGACGACTCCACCCTCTGCCGTACCATCTGTCATCCCTCAGACCGGCAAGCAGCAGCTTCTTCACTCACTGCAGATCGGGATAAAATCACAAACTGGTCCAACACGTGGAACATGTCTTTCAATCCAGACAAATCTCACACTCTCACTATGTCTCTTCGAAAGGACCGTTTACAAAACCCCCCATCCACTTTCTCAACAATCCTCTGGAAGAAGTCTTTTCTTTCAAGCTTCTAGGTCTCACTATCTGCCATGACCTTTCCTGGGAAAGTCACATTTCCAACCTCGCCTCAAAAGCCAGTCGCCGACTGGGAATCCTCCGTCGTGCCAAGTCCTTCCTCGGCCCTCTTGAGCTCCTGACCACTTACAAAGCTTTTGTCCGTAGCCTGATGGAGTACTGCTCTCCCCTCTGGGCTGGTGCTCCTGCCTCCCACCTTTCTCGGCTTCACGCTGTCGAAACCAGGGCATTTAAGATCATCGGCATCTCCCGCAATGAAGCTGAGTCTTTGGGCCTCTCACTCAATCACCGCAGGTTGGTCGGTGGTCTTTCTGTCTTCTACCGACTCCTCTCCAGCCTTGCCCCCCTGCTCTCTCTGCGATTTGTCCCCACCACATTTCCACAGGGCGCTCAAGGTCCGCCAACAACCCCCTTCTGGTAAAACTACCAAAATCACGAATCACTGCTCATCTTCACTCTTTCATTCCTCTTTTTTCCCGCCTTTGGAATAAACTTCCTCACTCTATTCTTTCCCATTCTTCCCTCCAGGCTTTCAAAACAGCTGTTCACCACCACCTCTTATCTTCCCCCATCCAAATCCTCGATCTTTTCTTCCCCCGATAATCCACCCAAGCCCACTTCCTTCATTTCTCCTACTTTCCTTCCTGAAAGTCCCTGAAATGTCCATCTTCTCTTCGCCATGTTCCCCGTCCCATCCCCATCCCTCTCCCTTCCACAGTTCACCTAATGTGTCTGTTCCCCACTGTTTTGTCCCTTCCACTCCCGCCCCTCTTGTCTCATGCATCCTTGCTGTGAGTTGTGTGTTAACTCTCATACGAGCCTCGACCAAGGTATACAAAAAAAAATAAAAAATAAAAAAAAAACCAATGAGCTAAGCATCAGCCGTTCTGCCCTTTTTATAATTGTTCAGCGAGGGCAGGGCCTAAAGGTGGATCAAAACGGCCTCTTGGGGAAATCTCAGCCGCTGATTGGCACATCACTGCTTTAGCCCCGCCCATGACAGACCTCCACAATGATTTCTGCTCAGTCAGTCGCTCAACCATGGTATGCAATGGACCCTCTGTGATGAACATGGGTGGGGGGCTTGGGACGCATTACAGGCGTGGGGGCGAACGCTGGGAACTCGTTATTGCTTGCATGAGTGAATCGAGTGATTATTTAGCAACAAGACGCTAATGGACAATTGGCGCCTGTTGTCCTGAAGTTTTGATAAAGTCCAGAGAATGGAGGCGCTTGGCACTGTCGCCGTTTCCTGCGCTACCTCCATGCTTCCAAGCCACGGCAGTGTCCGTGGGGGGAGCGGGGAGTGTAGATAGGGTGGTGATGATGATGGAGGGAGGTTGGTCGTTCGTGTGTGGTGGAGGTGATGTCGTGGTTGGCGGGCTGAGGTTTTCCGGTCTTGAGGAGATGAATGGCATGTATAATGTCTTAATACAACGTAAATTAACATGCAAAATGAAAACCAAGTGGAAATAAAAATGTGTTCCAACAAATTATAAAGGTTGTGTACTTATTGCGTCATCTGAAGGAAGATTATGGGCAGGTTGAGTGAGGGGTAGTTTGGTCTTGGCGCATGATTCAAACGAGCTTTTGGCACGATATACAAATTAGCCAGCGCCCGTGTTGCACAGCACGCGCCACAAAGCTTATAGACGGTTTTCAATTGCCCCCTAAGAAATGGGGAGAAAAGGGAGGGTAAAAAAAACCTATCTAACCCTTTACCACTGCATTCAATCACATTCAACCCACCACACAAGGGGAAGGGACTACTTTGAGCATATACTATGGAAATAACGAAACCGAGGGACCTGTATGTTGTGTGCAATTGGGGCCTGTTCCTAGAACCGCAATAATATTATTGTGGTGCCAACGAAGATTTAATACACTGGTGCGGGCCCGTAGGTGCGGGCTCGTAGGTGCGTGCCCATAGGTGCGTGCCCATAGGTGCGGGCCCGTACGTGCGAAAAAAAAAATTTCAAACTGCATGCCAGAAACAACCACACAGGCCGTTCCTTCACTCTCGCGTGCCCGTACGTGCAAAAAAACAAAAAAACTTTCAAACCTTGGGAAACAGATGTTTCCCTTGGGAAAATTCAAACCTTGGGATTAATGAATAATTTGAACAATTAATTCAAACCTTGGGAAAAAAACAGCTTTCAAACCTTGGGAAACACTTGCGAAACAGCTGAAACGGATGTAGAAGAATGATATCAAACCTTGAAAAGGCACATACTCAGGTCCCCAGCGTCAATTGTGACGTCATATCAAACAAAGAAGAAGAATTGTGACGTCAATCGTGCAAAAAAAAACAAAACAATTTGTGACGTCATAGCACCGTGTCCTGTCATTGGTTGGCAAATAAATGGCCGTAACTTGGGAACCGCTTGTCCGATTAATATCAAACCTTGAAAAGGCACATCCTCAGGTCCCCAGCAATATTTGTGGCAAGTTTCAATTAGATCGGACCAGTGGTTGTCGAGAAACAGCGGTCACAGACACACAGACAGACACACACACAGAGATTGCTGGAATTATAGATAGATTAATCTCAGTTAAATATGAACTCAAGGTACTTCACACCCAACTCCACCTCAACTCCCCGAAAACACGGTCCCCCCCCCTCCCACTACCCCAATCTCACACACCCATATATATGTGTGAAATCCCACTCATCCTAAATATATCCCCGTTATATCTAACTGCAGTAAAATCCCTTTATATCCAACTGCACCCCACCGTGTCACTAGGTTGCCTTTTCCTGTTTGACAAACTCGATCTTCCCATGAACCTCGATTTTGTATCAGTCTTCGATGATACGCGACTTAAGAGAGAAATACATTTCAAACCTTCAAAGGACACATTTCAAATTCCGTTTTTGGCTTGAGGAATGGAATAAGGGTCTGGGTGACCGTATCAATATATTTGTCATCCACCTTGCATTAATCCGTGGAGCACAGTTTGACCGTAATTATTGACAACTCTCGCTTGTCAGAGAAATGTGGGGTCTTTTCTCTTGTTAATTATTTTTCACAAATATCAAGACGCTGATGGAAGAGGAGGATAACAATGCAATGGCTCAACGGACAAAATGGGGCAAAGTGAAAACAATGGGACAACTACATAGGCATGACAAGGCAAGGAGAGGAATTGCAGGAGATGGGTGGAAACAGGGTCTCAGAAGATGCAATAAATCTCAGGAGCTGAAATGTGAGAAAATGAAGTGGAAGTGGGGAGCACAGTTAATATCCTCTGGGGAAGAGTTCAAGATCAGACTTTTAAAGACAGTTCCATAAGTAAAACAAGAGGGTTGTGATAGAATGGAGGTGAGGGTTTAGCTTAGACTTGGGGAGGAAACCAAGGAATGAGTTTCTGGCAGAATCCCTTTGCTTATGGAAAGAAGGCTGACTTGTCTAGAAGTAAGAGGGTCAGTTTTAGCAACATTCCGTTTGATTTGGGGTTACGTTAGCGATCTCTTGGAAAACGATGCAAGCATGTGACCTCAAATGGGAATATTTAATTTTGAGTAATGGAGAACATTGGATCTATGGATTCTTTTGAGACTGTCAACATTCATAAGTATGCTCGATATTAACAAAGAAATGGAGCGAGATATGTGCAAATAGAACTAATCAAAGTTGAAGCGTACGTACCATATGTCAAGCTGTTACGTACCATTGATTCGGCTAATTTTCTGGCTTGTGTTGATTATTTGCCCAGGCTGCATGTTCTCTGTGGCAACAATCCAGCGCTTCTGGTTTCCACCAGCAACCATTGCAATGTGGCCTGACCTGAAACAGGCCCACATGATAAAAAACCAAACAAAAGGAATGAGATTTGACTTTGTGTAAAATCTCATTATGTGACGTGTCCAAAATTCGGCAATGTGTAGCATTATTTTTTTCCAATTAAAAAAAAAAAAAAAAACGTATTTCAGGGAGAACTCGAAGGGCACTCGGGAGAGTGCATACCTCCGCCACGTAATGCCTGGTCCACAAGAACATATCGGCCCCAATCAATACATTTTTTGAAATATGCGATATATATCGTTTTTGTCCCGACCTCTCAATTGTGAAGAATCACTTAAAAAAAAATTAAATAACTCTCGCATCCAGATCCGGATCTTCACCAAAATTGAAGGAATTCATCCTTGCCACAAACCCAAGCTGTCCACCAAGTTTCGTCCGAATCTGTCCACAACTTTTTTTAGATATCGTGCTGTACATCGTTTTAGCACTATCTCTCAATGGTGAGGAATCACTTTAAAAATTATCAGATCCAGATCTGGAATCGGATCGTCACCAAAATTGAATCGATTCTTCCTTGTCACGCCCTCAATATGTCCACTAAGTTTCGTCCGAATCTGTCCACAACCTTTTGAGATATCCTGCACACAACAGACAGACAGACAGACAGACAGATAGGGTTGAAAACATAACCACCTTCACCTTCGGTGGCCGAGGTAAATATTGCATTGCTATTCAGGTTATGCAAAGATAGAGATTTGCCTTGCACTTGTGCACACCGTTGTTAAACGTTAAAAGTGCAAATTTACAATAATGATAATACGCCTTTTGACTTTAAACTGCTGCCTGTTGTCTTGATGAAGCACTGACAAGGGGTGTTCATAAAGTTGGACAAATGAGATTCCTGCAAAAGTCACACACACAAACATATTTTTGGATAGTGGTGTGGAAATGACTTCTCGGGGTTAACATTGCTTAGTGTATGTTGTTTAGTTGGGTCTGCAGTAAATGTAATCGAGCAAGCGTGAGGTAATTAATTGTGATATTAGATATATGTCACTTATATGTTTAGACAGACAATGTCCACCTTCCCCAGTGTTTGCCTGAATAAGGTTTTCAAGAGATGGTGGTTTTTAGTGTTCTCCCCTCAAATTTCTTTTATAACATCTGGGTAGGCTATCGGGCATCAGTTTAGATGCGGAGAAGGTTTCGCTCCTGCTTGAGAGGGAGTAGGGAGGACCTTGCTGAATGACAAGTCACGAGGGGCATCGTACCCCCATCCAACGGACACTCCTCTAATTGCGAGCAAGGGGGGAGCGAAGCATGTCATGAGAAAAAGTAGGGGCCATATCTATCTATAATTCCAGCAATGTGTGTGTGTGTGTGTGTGTGTGTGTGTGTCTGTGTGTGTGTCTGTGTGTGTGTGTCTGTGTGTGTGTCTGTGTGTGTGTCTGTGTGTGTGTGTGTGTGTGTGTGTGTGTGTGTCTGTGTGTGTGTGTCTGTGTGTGTGTGTCTGTGTGTGTGTGTGTCTGTGTGTGTGTGTCTGTGTGTGTGTGTCTGTGTGTGTGTGTGTCTGTGTGTGTGTGTCTGTCTGTGTGTGTCTGTCTGTGTGTGTCTGTCTGTGTGTGTCTGTCTGTGTGTGTCTGTCTGTGTGTGTCTGTCTGTGTGTGTCTGTCTGTGTGTGTCTGTCTGTGTGTGTCTGTCTGTGTGTGTCTGTCTGTTTGTGTCTGTCTGTGTGTGTCTGTCTGTGTGTGTCTGTGTGTGTGTCTGTGTGTGTGTCTGTGTGTGTGTCTGTGTGTGTGTCTGTCTGTCTGTGTCTGTCTGTGTGTCTGTGTGTGTGTGTGTGTGTGTGTGTCTGTTTGTCTGTGTGTGTGTGTGTGTGTCTGTGACCGCTGTTTCTCGACAACCACTGGTCCGATCTAATTGAAACTTGCCAGGTATATTGCTGGGGACCCGCGGATGCGCCTTTTCAAGGTTTGATATTAATTGGACAAGTGCCTCCCAAGTTATGGCCATTTATTTACCAAACCAATGACGAGACACGTTGTTGCGTGGGCGTGGCCGATGGGGGAAGGGAAGCTCAGCCGCGTTCCCCATTACAGGTTACAACGTACCGGCTTCAGAGAGTGATGACTTCGTGTATTCTAATAATTTCTCAATTTCTTATGCACATTTTTTGATAAACACAATGCCCCAAGTTATGATCGTTTTCATATGAGACGGTGCATAAATTTTGGTAACATCAGAGTGGTGGTATGCTCCGAAACAGGAAGTAAATTTTTTTTTCTCTCTTCTCTTCTCTTTTTGTTTTTTCTTGCGACGACATAGCGAAAAGGTAAAATACGTTGGCACAAATTGAATAAATGGCCATTAAAACCTAAATTGCGAATAATCGTAACTGTGATATGCGAACTTCCGGGTCACGCACGTACGGGCACGCGAGAGCTAAGAAACAGCCTGTGTGGTTGTTGTTTCTTGCTCGCGGTTGGAATATTTATTCATTCTATTTATTTATTTATTTATTTATTTATTTATTTACTTACTTACTTACTTACTTACTTACTTACTTACTTATTTACGGGCACGTACTAGTATTATAAAAGCACGCAGTTGTTGGAAGTCAGGATTTCCCAAGACTGAACTAGTGCGAAGGCTACTGCACTGCACCACACCCTCACCCAGCCAGCCACGCCTCTCCTCCCCACTCACATTGGGCTGCGCATGGAGTCCTGCTGACTTGCAGCAAGGATGTGAATGGCTGTGACTCTCTGCAATGGATCCTGCTGTCCCGCTTGGCATAGCCAGGGTATTTGTCTTGTCTCCCTCTTATCTGTTGTCTATCTTCTGCGGAATGACCGAGACTTTAAGATAGATCATTAAGGATCCCTTTTGTTTGCTGGTTAGTTGCATGGACACCCCCACCCCCCACCAATTCCCAATGTACCCCCTCCCTGTCCTTAAGTAATTAAGGATCCCCGTCTTCATACCGTACCTCTGGAAAGAGCTTTATAAGTCCTGGTATTGCAGAGCTCGTGGCTGTGTTACGTTTAGGGAATCACAAGTGCGAGAGAAATCATCCAAGAGTGAGCCAAGCCATTGTGCAGACAGGCTCTGTTGGGAACGAGTGCGAGTGAACTGCGGAGGGTGCGCTGACAAGCTGTGGAGCTGTACTCCCTGGATGGACCAGCTATTACACACTGATTATCTTTCTCTTGATTTCCCAATTTCTAATCGTTTACTTGGAACGCTCAGAGCCATCAACAATTTCCCCTCAATTTGTTCAGAGCAGGGGTACTGATAAGCATTCACGATTTTCTCTGCACATTTCTCCCCAAATGGTGCATTACACCATCACCTTTTCTTCTTTTCCACCCTCCCTTTTTCACATTGGGACAACATAAGCCCACAGGTTTGTGTAGGGTGAGCGAGGGGTCGCCAACGAGCCCCACCTTCTGTATCTCTCCATCACCCTGACATATCTAACTTCGCGAAGTGAATGAGGCACCTATGTCTGTAGTTTCCATGATAAGATGAACGTCTAAAGGGCTTACGTGATGCTGCATTGCTTGTGAATACATGCTATTTGTTTTACATGATCTTTTGTTTCCAACCTGCTCGAATGTCTCCTTCTCCATTCGTAAGAAACTTGTGTGCAAATAGTGGATGGGAGTTTTGCCCCGTGGTTTCATTACGATAGACATCAGTCAGTGTCACCACTGATGGTATCGCTCGGCAGTACTGAATGTAGAGGAGTGGAGTGGAGTGAGGATCTGAGAGGCATGGGCCGTATCTGGGCCACCTATTTGCTGGTAAGGTAATGTGGGACCTCGACGCGAGGACCCTGCTTAAATCTATTGTCTCAGACGTCTGTGGTTGCTTAGCAATTCATCATGCCATGGAGTTATCTGCAGCCCGTCGGCTTTCGGGTAAAAGGTTGGAAAGCGGGTCCGGGTAGCCCCTCAGGACCTGGCTGGCAAACCCGTAACAGTATCTATAATCTTTACGATAATTCACGAACTGGTGTGTGTGTGTGTGTGTGTGTGTGTGTGTGTGTGTGTGTGTGTGTGTGTGTGTGTGTGTGTGTGTGTGTGTGTGTGTGTGTGTGTGTGTGTCGACTCAGCGTGGATCCGAATTGTAGGAGCATGGTGCCCACTTGAACTGGCTGAGCTTCAAAATGAATGCTCCCCAGCATCTTGCATAAAAAGATACTCCAACCCATCACATTTTGTATATCTTGCCACCAGAGACTTGTCAAGACCAACACATTGTCATTTCTTAACGCAAAGAGTAAACAGGCTGAAGGAAGTTTGCGTAAAAAAAAACATCACCAACTCACCTGAGAGGGTCGTACCGCACCAACAGCACCTTCTCTGCAAACGGCTCATTCGCAGCATTTTCCGCGACTCTTTCTCGCTTGAAATCCACCATGCGATACCGCTGCTTATGACCACCACCAATGCGATGCAGCCATGCTTTGCCTGCCACAGTATTTCAGTTTACAAACATGATAACTGTACAATATAAATTCTAGAGCACAGTGGTAATAATGCATTACGCTAATGCAGAAGAAATTTACCAAATTTCCGCTCTCATCCCTGCCACGAACCCCCGGCCAAGTTTGGTTCCTGCTCTGAGCTTGCACCGTTTTATTTCTGCATCAGCCTGGAGTTCCACAACCGATGACTACTCCGCATCCCTCTTAGTGTGTGTGTGTGTGTGTGTGTGTGTGTGTGTGTGTGTGTGTGTGTGTGTGTGTGTGTGTGTGTATGTGTGTATGTGTGTGTGTTTGTATGTGCACGTGCGAATATTGGTGCCTCAGGAGACATTCTTTTTGTGTAGTTCTATTTCTTTCTGTCTATCAGTATTCTGTTTATCATGTCCACTGTGAATAGTTTATTGAATTATTTCTTAAGGAACTGTTTGCCTCGTGTTGCCACAATTTTGTCACGCTGATTGAGTTTGTTTGGCCTCTGTGGAAGAATACATTTGTTGGAATCCTGTTTAATAACCGGCATGGTCATAGAACCTGCCGCAACATGAGCTGAAGTCAACCGATTGACGTTTTCCGATGCAACTTACGAGGACGACAAAGGAACAGGACACCTAAACAAAGTAAGCTGAACACTGATAGTTCAGTGTTCCTTGAAGCCCTGGCTTCAGATTGTAATGGTAACCGCCTCGATTGCGGTTGCATGAAGGAACCACCGAGTTATTCAAGTAAATTTATTGACTGCTCGTGTGTAAACCATCGCTGGAAACCAAGTGCACTTCAAATCCTCATCTTACATACTAGTACGTGCCCGCACGTGTGTAGCCGAATGTGCAAAAAAAAAACTTTTAAACAGCGTGCCAGAAACAACAACCACACAGGCCGTTCCTTCGCTCTCGCGTGCCCGTACGTGCATGGCCGTACGTGCGTGGCAGTACGTGCAACCCCCCCCCCCCCCCCAGAAAAAAAAACTTTCAAACAAACACACAGGCCGTTCCTTCGCTCTCGTAAACGACGACTGGATTGGGGCATTGTGTTTATCTATAAATGCGCATAAGAAATCGAGAAATTATTCGAATACAGTAAGTAATCATGATCGGGAAGTGGTGCATGCCCGTACGGAATGTTCACATGCATTCCGCGAATTATCGCTTGCATTGAAGTAACAACTGCTGAGATACTTACACACACACACACAGTTAATTAAAATCCAAATTAAAATCAAGTTTACTTCCCTGTCTTTGCTTGCCATGACATTTGCTGCCATTGACCATTGCCACTCCTACGCCACGGTAACTATGGCGCCCTTTCCCCATCGGCCATGCCTACGCAGCAACGTGTCCTGTCATTGGTTGGTAAATAAATGGCCATAACTTGGGAAGCACTTGTCCGATTAATATCAAACCTTGAAAAGGCACATACTCAGGTCCCCAGCAATATAGCTGGCAAGTTTCAATTAGATGGGACCAGTGGTTGTCGAGAAACAGCAGTCGCACACACACACATACACACACACACACACACACACACACACACACACACACACACACACACACACACACACACACACACACACACACACACACACACTGCTGGAATTATAGATATATTAAACGTGTGGAAGGCGGTGATGGATTATAATAGTCACAATATGTTGTGAGGACTGACAGGATGGCCTAGAGGTGTGCACACTAATCTCTAAGCCGAGTAGCCTGGGTTTGAATCCAGACCCAGTTAAAAAGTGTCATCCCAGTGTTTCACAGATAGGATCATTCATCAATGTGTGTGCCATCCCTCGGATCGACGCTAAACTGGGCGTCCCGTCTGTCGGTATGAGTTGGTGAAAGTTAAAGATCCCATGGTGTCCTTCACGAAGAGTCAGTGAGCCACGGCTTGCACCATGAACAAATTCTAAATTCCTGCCATAACTACTGCTGGGAGAAGGATGGCAACCCCCCCCCCCCCCCAGCATGAACCTTTGCTAAGAAACTGCTTCAGCAGGACCAACACTGGAGCATCAGGATAATTTGTGAATCATTAAATTTTCGGATGATTTGTACCAGACCATTTGAACTAAACTTAGCCCCTTAACAACCCACAACTCCCACCCCTCCTTTCCCTTACATACGATATTATGATGCTCTTAAAAAAAAAAATTCAAACAAGATGAAATTGAAGGAATTGAAGAGTGTTTTCATTGAAAAATTGATCATTCAGTGTTTTTAAAAAACAAACGTTAAGATTTGAAGAAAACGCAACGTGACACTTAAAGATCAACACGAAATGTACAACATAAACACACCCCTCCTGTCTCGGCCGCCAGTCTTGTTTCGACCCTTTGCCTGGATTGTGTACTTGGTACGCAGTTTCCAGATGATCTTGTAGATCCCCAGCGTGGCTGATGTGTGCAGTGAGCAGACACCTGAACACGCATTGTTTTGAGGTGGTACTTGAGGCCTGTGAATCGTCGCAGGACCGACTAGGCAGGCAGCCCACTGTGGTGTGATGGTGGTTGATGTTGAGAAAAGACGAGGAACCACCGATATGTGCATTGATGCAACAGCGCGGCCCAGTGCCGCTACCACCATGGTACTGCACGCTGAGCATCAGGACAAGGAAAAAGCATGGTTTAACACCACCATTTACAGAAGTAAAAGTTTTAAGAATGATTTTCGAAGTCAAACTTCAGAGAATTTCAAACTTTTAATGAGCATTAATGCAAACCTAGAGTATCCAAGTTAAATGCAAATGTCCAAACTTGATTGGTCGAATGCATTTTACTAAATGCTCCTGTACATCATGAAGACTCATCATTATTATTGAAATATTTTTGCATGAACTGTTATCTCAAATAAAATTAAAAAAAAACAAGATAGTTTCCTTGGAAAGCGGAAATAATGTGAAACGTCAAAGTAGTCCAAGTTGTTTTATGATTAATAGCATTTAAATGATACAAGTTAACATTATCAATGAACCTAAAACTCCCGAGGAGCATTTTGTATTGGTGTATTTTATATCAGCCAAATTAACACAGTCAGTGAGGTTAGCAAAGCCAAGCTGGACAGCAAGCTCCTGTTTACACATTTAGATGTCCAAATGCGGGAAAAAAACCAAGGGAGAGAAGGGAAAGGGAAGGGGTGTTATGAGAGAACAAAGTGGAGATGATAGCACAGAGATGAGTGAAAAATGTTGAGAGATGGGGTGAAGGTTTATTTATTTGAATGCAACCAGTGGCTGCTTGACTGCCTCATTTTTCTCGGGTCACAGCTGTGCTGCCAATGCAATGCCCCCTGTTACCAGCACACTGGTACTCTATTTGCTGACCTCAGAAATATGACAGGCTCTGAGTCAACTCGACCTGGTAATAAGTCAACAGCTTGATAGGAGCTTGAACTCATAACCCAAAGGAAGTTACGCCAAGCGCCTTAAACATTAAGCCAACATCAGTCCGAGGGTGATATGATTAGTTGCTCTCGAGGGCAGGTCCAAAACGATTCTTTAACAACAAATTCATCTGTCAGAAACTTATGCTGATAAGGTAACCAATTGTAAAACAAACAAATGGAAGTATGGTCATGGCCAAAAATATTGGCACCCTTGCAGTTTTTTCAAATAATGCACCATTTCTTCCAGAAAATTGTTTGAATAAAAAATATTTTGGTCTCCACATATGTATTTCTTTGGTTTGGAGTGGAACAAAACAAAAATCGCTGAAACTTGAGGGGGAGCACTCGGTAGAGTGCAAAACCTCCGCCGCCAATACTGCAAGTGAACCTGATATCCCATTCATTCAATTTGACGTCAACAGTGCTCACAGAGTTATAGTTTGCAACTTTTACATACTCAATTCATTCGTCATAACTAGATTCCTTGAGACAGAAATTGATTTTACGTGGGTATATCCACCTGAAGTTCCAAAATCAGCCGCAATTATAATTTTGGCATGTTTTTTTTGTTGGAAATCACTTATAACATGTAGAAATGTAAAAAAAAAAATCGAAATTCTGTTGAAAAAAATTTGCAAATTTTTTTTTCTCACAATTTTTTTTTGGGGGGGGGGTGGGGGGTTGGAAATCATTTAAAACATGTAGAAATGCAAAAAAAAAAACGAAATTTTGTTGAAAAAAAAGTTGCAAAAATTTTTTTTCTCACAATTTTTTTTTGGGAGGGGGGGCGGGGGGTTGGAAATCACTTTAAAAAAGTAGAAATGCAAAAAAAAAAAAATTCAAATATTTTTTCAAATTGGCTACCATAGCGGCCATATTGGATTTTGGACCAAGTCCAAAATCTAATGGCATGATCCTTGGACCAGACCTAACCCCCCCCCCCAACAAGTTTCGTCGAAATCCGTCGAGGAGTTTTTCCGTAATACTGTTCACAAACAAACAAACAAACAAACAGAAAGGGGTGAAAACAGTAACCTCCATCCATCTTCGATGGCGGAGGTTAACTCGAAGGGCACTCAGAGCGCATACCTCTGCCACATAATGCCTCATCCACGAGACCATATCAGGCCCAATACATTTTTGAAATATCAGGCTATATATCGTTTTAAGCCCTGACCTCTCAATGGTGAAGATTCATTTTGGAAATAAAAAAATTCAAATAGTCATATCCGGATTCGGATTTTCACCAAAATCAAATCAATTTGTCATGGTCACACACCCAGCCTGTCCATCAAGTTTCATCCAAATCCGTCCGAACTTTTTGAGACATTGTGCTTTATATTAGTTTAGCCAAATCTCTGTCGTGAAGAATCACTTTAAAAATTCTCGTAGTTGGATCCGTATCCGGATCCGAATCTCCACTAAATTCGAATCAGTTCATCTTTGTCACACAACCAACCTGTCCACAAAATGTCATCCGTATCCGTCCACAAGTTTATGAGATATCCTGTACACAGACAGACAAACAAAGACAGGGGGGGGGACATAACCTCCTTCACCTTCGATGGCGGAGGTAAAAATTACTAAATCTTAGCTCATTCCACACAGAAATCGTAAAATGGTCTGGAAAATATTATTAGCACCTTTTAGAAGTTGTTAGAAACAATTAGATTTCAAGCAGGTGATTCTCCTTTACTTTGGAATTGAACTCACCTGTGGTGAGTTGCAGGTGCCTGCAATATAAAAATCACCCAATCAACTAGTTTAAATCGAGAAAAGGAGTCATTTTGCTGTTTTGTGTTACTCTGTGTACTACAATGAGCATAGAGAAAAGAAAGAAAACCAGAGAATTGTCTGAGGAGGTCAAGACACAAGATTGTCGCCAAGCACGGACAATCTATGCCTGGTGTTGGCTTCATGGTTAAGGTGGGCGGGCTTGGGATCCTAGGATCCTGAGTTTAAATCCCACTTGTCTATTGAATCAATACCAGGTGGGGTTGACTCTGCCTGTCATCCTTCTGAGGTTGGCAAAATGAGTGCCAGCTTTCTGGTATACTGTGTCGGAGTGGCGACCTGTCCAGGATTGTCCCCAATAGCCAAGGAGACTGCATCGGCAGCACCAACGCTCTGCATAGAGTATGGTCCCAATGGATGGATGGATGGATGGACAATCTCAAGTCTACAAGTCCATCTGCAGAGACCTTGATTTCCTGTGTCCACCGTACACAATGTTATCAGGAAGTTTTAGGCCAATTGCACTGTAGCCAACCTTCCTGGATGTGGCCACAAGAGAAAACTTGTTAGAAGATTGCAGCGAAGGATCATTCAAATGGTGGAGAAAGCACCTCGATCAACTGCCAAACAGATTTAAGCTGACCTTCAGACGCAAGGTACGACGGTTTCAACTCACACCATCCGTCACCAACTCAATGAAAGGGGGTTCTATAGTCAGAGACCCAGGAGGACCCCACTGCCGAGAGAGAGACATAAGAAAGACCGACTGGAGTTTGCCAAAACACACTTGAACAAGCCAAAATTATTCTGGTAGAATGTCCTGTGGAAAGATGAGACCAAATTAGAGCTTTTTGGTAAACCACATCATCTCTGTTTACAGAAAACAAAATTAAGTCTTCAAAGAAAAGAACACCTTCCCTACAGTCAAACATGGAGGAGGTTCAGTGATGTTTTGGGGTTGCTGTGCTGCCTCTGGCACTGGGTGCCTTGAATCTATGCATGACATTATGAAATCGGTTGCTTAACAAAGCATTTTGGAGCACAATGTTCAACCCAGTGTCAGAAAGCTGAGTCTCCGTCGAAGGTCATGGGTCTTGCAGCAGGACAATGACCCCAAACACACTTCCAAAAGCACCCAAGAATGGTTCAAGACAAAACGCTGGAGTGTTCTGAAGTGGCCAGCAATGAGTCCAGATCTAAATCCCATCGGACACCCGTGGGGAGATCTGAAAACAACAGTTGGGAGAAAGGACTCTTCAAATCTGGGAGAACTGGAGCAGTTTGCACAAGAAGAGTGGGTTAAACTGCCAGTGGAGAGGTGGAGGAAGCTCATTCATGGCTATAGGAAGTGCTTGACTGCAGATATTTTGTCCAAAGACTGTGCTACCAAACATCAAGTTGAGGGTGTCAATAATTTTGTCATTGTCGTTTCTTTTTATTTCCTGATTAAAAAGAATATATGAAGTTCTGTATGAAAAACAAACGGTCGGTCATATTAACAGTGAAATACAGAATTGTGGAGACAAAATACTTCGGTCAATTTGAATGATTTTTCGAGAAAATTGTGAGTTATTTGGAAAAAGTGCAACTGGGTGCCAATATTTTTTGGGCCACGACTGTTCAATCCTTTCCCGACAGGATGGTGCAGAAGTAACACACTTCCCTTGAGCTGTCAAAACTGGGTTTGATTCCTGACCCAACTATGAAAGATCCGGTTGGTACTTAACAGGTTCCCATCATGTGCTGCCTTCTTGGCTGCTGGTTGCATCATTGGTTAGGGGGCACAGCGATGCCGCTGATGCAGTGCCCCTATTACCAGTACACTGGCGCTCATTTCACCGACCTCGGAAGGATGACGGGCTGAGTCAAACCCCCAGTATTAATTTAGTGGCCAGCGTGGCTCAAACTCAAGAAACCGAGGATCCCAAGCCAACACCCGAACCGATAAGCCAACACCAGGCTCCATTTAACAGGTGGAGTGTTTAATCACAAAGTGCTCCGTCCCTTGGATGTATGTTAAGTTGGGTGTCCTGACTGCTAGCACTAGTTGGTTTATGTTCAAGATCCCACGGTGTCTTTCAAGAGTAGGGATTATTTTCTATTTTTGTTGTCATGATCAAGACTCCTGGAAGATCTGGAAATCGGAAATACAGCAAAGTAGAAGAGTGAGTGAAATCAAGTGGAGGGGGGAGAAGGACACATGGGGGAGAAGGACATATGGGGGAGGAGGACACATGGGGGGAGGACACATGGGGGGAGGACACATGGGGGAGGAGGACATATGGGGGGAGAAGGACATATGGGGGAGGAGGACACATGGGGGAGGACACATGGGGGAGGACACATGGGGGAGGAGGACATATGGGGGAGGAGAAGGACACATGGGGGAGAAGGACACATGGGGGAGAAGGACACATGGGGGAGAAGGACACATGGGGGAGGACACATGGGGGAGGACACATGGGGGGAGAAGGACACATAGGGGAGGTGGACACATGGGGGAGAAGGACACATGGGGAGGACACATGGGGCAGAAGGACACGTGAGGGGAGGACACATGGGGGAGAAGGACACATGGGGGAGGAGGACATATGGGGGGAGAAGGACACATGGGGGGAGAAGGACACATGGGGGGAGAAGGAGACATGGGGGGAGAAGGACACATGGGGGGAGAAGGGCACATGGGGGGAGAGGGAGACATGGGGGAGAGGGACACATGGGTGAGAAGGACACATGGGGGAGAAGGACACATGGGGGAGAAGGACACATGGGGGAGAAGGACACATGGGGGGAGAAGGACACGTGAGGGGAGAAGGACACATGGGGGAGAAGGACACATGGGGGAGAAGGACACATGGGGGAGAAGGACACATGGGGGAGAAGGACACATGGGGGAGAAGGACACATGGGGGAGAAGGACACATGGGGGAGAAGGACACATGGGGGAGAAGGACACATGGGGGAGAAGGACACATGGGGGAAGGACACATGGGGGAGGACACATGGGGGAGAAGGACACATGGGGGGAGAAGGACACATGGGGGAGAAGGACACATGGGGGAGAAGGACACATGGGGGAGAAGGACACATGGGGGAGGTGGACACATGGGGGAAAAGGACACATGGGGGAGAAGGACACATGGGGGAGAAGGACACATGGGGGAGAAGGAGATATGGGGGGAGAACAAGCTGCACACAAGTTGAATGAAACAGCAACAGGAAGGGGAAAATGGGGATGAAACAGAAAAGGAGAAAACAAATCAACCTCAAACAAAGCTGAGGGAGTGATGGTTGTTTGTGCCAGGTCTCTTTTCTCTTTTTTTTTATATGGAGAATCAGGAGATTTTTAACGTCTTTGGTTTGATTCGACCGGGGGTCGGAATGGATACAATGGTTGTAGCATCCGCTTGGAGTCTGGAAGGTCAGTGGTTCGAATCCCTGCCGAGTCTTACCGGTCTTTTCTTTTTAAACAGTCCGTGCTGGAGCCTTGCTCGACGTTCAGCATTTACAAGGACAGAGCACGACGCACAAACAACCATCGGTCGGCAATACGAGCGCAAACTTCCAATGACATCTCGGCCTCTTCGAGTCTTTAATTTCCTTGTGAAACAACTCGTGTTATTATTATTATTATTATTATTTTTAAATAACCACAGATCTGTGTGAACATACCGGAAAGCACGGGCGCCGCCATTGTCCTCAACACCTTCCGCTTGGTTTGATTTCGATTTTGGATCGATCTCCTCAATCAAGGTAAAAGTAATTAAAATTATTCTCGCAAACCCAGTGTCTGTTTACAATGATACTTGAATTAGATAAGATTCATTAAATGTCATTGAGGTAAAATGTGCACAATTTGCGAAACCGAACGGCCTTTACATCGCCATGACGGACCATGGAATACCTGAGTCGTGACGGCTGATCGGGGACGAGGAGGCACTTACTTATTTAATATAAACCGGCAAAGGTACCGGCCAGTCAACTCCGGTTCCCTCATCCCTCCTCTCCTACCCCCCCCCCCCCAACACACGCCACCTCTCCCACTACCTCATTCTCACACACCACCTCTCCCACTCCCTCATTCTCACACGCCACCTCTCCCACTCCCTCATTCTCACACACCACCTCTCCCACTACCTCCTTCTCACACACCACCTCTCCCACTACCTCATCACACGCCACCTCTCCCACGACCTCATCACACGCCACCTCTCCCACTCCCTCATTCTCACACGCCACCTCTCCCACTACCTCATCACATGCCACCTCTCCCACTACCTCATCACACGCCACCTCTCCCACTCCCTCATTCTCACACGTCACCTCTCCCACTACCTCCTTCTCACAAGCCACCTCTCCCACTCCCTCATTCTCACACGCCACCTCTCCCACTACTTCCTTCTCACACGCCACCTCTCCCACTACCTCATTCTCACACGCCACCTCTCCCACTACCTCCTTCTCACACGCCACCTCTCCCACTACCTCCTTCTCACACGCCACCTCTCCCACTACCTCCTCACACGCCACCTCTCCCACTCCCTCCTCACACGTCACCTCTCCCACTACCTCCTTCTCACACGCCACCTCTCCCACTACCTCCTTCTCACACGCCACCTCTCCCACTACCTCATTCTCACACACCACCTCTCCCACTACCTCCTTCTCACACGCCACTCCTCCCACTCCCTCCTTCTCACACGCCATCCTCCCCTCCCTCCTCTCCTCCTCCCTTTCTCCTCACACGCCAACCCTCCTCTCTTCTCCCTATCTCCTTACACGCCACCCTCCTCTCCCCTCCCATTTCCTCCTTATACGCCACTCCTCTCCCACTACCTCCTTCTCACAAGCCACCTCTCCCACTACCTCCTTCTCACACGCCACCTCTCCCACTTCCTCCTTCTCACACACCACCTCTCCCACTACCTCCTTCTCACAAGCCACCTCTCCCACTACCTCCTTCTCACAAGCCACCTCTCCCACTACCTCATTCTCACACGCCACCTCTCCCACTACCTCCTTCTCACACGCCACCTCTCCCACTACCTCATTCTCACACACCACCTCTCCCACTACCTCATCACACGCCACCTCTCCCACTCCCTCATTCTCACACGCCACCTCTCCCACTACCTCATTCTCACACGCCACCCCTCCCACTCCCTCCTTCTCACACGCCATCCTCCCCCCTCCTCTCCTCCTCCCCTCCTCCTCAGACGCCAACCCACCTCTCTTCTCCCTATCCCCTTACACGCCACCCTCCTCTCCCTCCCATTTCCTCCTGATACGCCACTCCTCTCCCACTACCTCCTTCTCACAGGCCACCTCTCCCTCTACCTCATTCTCACACGCCACTCCTCCCACTCCCTCCTTCTCACACGCCATTCTACCCTCCCTCCTCTCCTCCTCCCTTTCTCCTCACACGCCCACCCTCCTCTCTTTTCCCTTTCTCCTTACACGCCACCCCCCTCTCCCCTCCCATTTCCTCCTTATACGCCACTCCTCTCCCACTACCTCCTTCTCACATGCCACCTCTCCCACTACCTCATTCTCACACGCCACCTCTCCCACTTCCTCATTCTCACACGCCACTCCTCCCACTCCCTCCTTCTCACACGCCATCCTCCCCTCCCTCCTCTCCTCCTCCCTTTCTCCTCACACGCCAACCCTCCTCTCTTCTCACTATCTCCTTACACGCCACCCTCCTCTACCCCTCCCATTTCCTCCTTATACGCCACTCCTCTCCCACTACCTCCTTCTCACATGCCACCTCTCCCACTACCTCATTCTCACACTCCACCTCTCAAACAGCTCATTCTCACATGCCACCTCTCCCACTACCTCCTTCTCACATGCCAACCCTCTCCTGCCTCCTCCTCACACACCACCCTCCTCCTCCCTCCTCTCCCCTCCCTCCACCTCACGCCAATCTTCCCTCTCCTCACACACCAACCCTCCTCACACGCAAACCCTCCCCCTCCCTCCTCCTCATACCAATGCTTCCTCTCCTCACACCAACCCTCCCCTCCCTCCTCACACGCCACCCCTCCCACTCGCTCCTTCTCACATGCCACTCCTCCCACTCCCTCCTCCTCTTACGCCATCCTCTCCCTCCCTCCTCCCCTCTCCCTCATCCTCATGCCAACCCTCCCTCTCTCCTCTCTCCCTCCTCCTCACATGCCAATCCTCCCCTCCCTCCTCCTCACATGCCACCCCATGCTCCACTCCCTCTGGACTCCCACCCCACGCTCCCCTTCCCTCCGGAACCTCACTCCACGCTCCCCTTCCCTCCGGAACCTCACTCCACGCTCCCCTTCCCTCCGGACTCCCACCACACGCTCCCCTTCCCTCCGGACTCCCACCGCATGCCCCCTTCCCTCCAGACCCTTACCCCATTCCCCCTTCCCTCCGGACTCCCACCACACGCTCCCCTTCCCTCCGGACTCCCACCACACGCTCCCCTTCCCTCCGGACTCCCACCCCACGCTCCCCTCCCTCCATATTCCCACCCACGCTCCCCTCCCTCCAGACTCCCACCCCACGCTCCCCTCTCTCTGGACTCCCACACCCTCCCTCCGGACTCTCACCCCAACCTCCTCCGGACTCTCACCCCAACCTCCTCCGGACTCTCACCCCAACCTCCTCCGGACTCTCACCCCAACCTCCTCTGGACTCTCACCCCAACCTCCTCCGGACTCTCACCCCAACCTCCTCCGGACTCTCACCCCAACCTCCTCCGGACTCTCACCCCAACCTCCTCCAGACTCTCACCCCAACCTCCTCCGAACTCTCACCCAAACCTCCTCATGACTCTCACCCCAACCCCCTCCAGACACGATATCTCAGAAACTTGTGGATGGATTCGGACAAAACCTGGTGGGCACGATGGGTGTGTGACAACGAAGAATTGATTCAATTTTGGTGAAGATCCGAATCTGGATCCGGATCTGATAATTTTTTAAGTCATTCTTCACCATTGAGAGATCGGGCCAAAAACGATTATGTAGCACGATATCTCAAAAATGTGTTGGGCCTGATATGTTCTCGTGGATCAGGCATTGTGTGTCGGAGGTATGCGCTCTCCCGAGTGCCCCTCTAGTTATTTTTGGTGCACTCAATGAAGTTACACTGGGAAAATCAATTGAAAAACAGAACAGTAGAAAAAGTTAAGTTTAATGCTTTGGCAATTTCACATTTTCTTGTGTAAATATGGAGGAGAGTGCACAGCCTTGCCTGAAGCTTATGCAAGATATATGCTTAATTATAAGGATCGGTAATTTCTTCGAATTTTCAGATTTAATTCCAGATCTCAACACTTATTTAGTCCACAAGATCTGATCCGAAAAATTTTTGGAAATCATATTTCGATTATAAACTCGAAGTAATTTGTGAGAGTAGATCGTGTTTCAAAGGCAAGGCATTTTTAGTAGGCTGAATCCAAATGTTGGCGAAGACCCCTGTGAGGTGAAGCTGGGCTGACCAAGGATAATAATCAAACAGAACAACAAGAAAGAACCCAAAGAAGTAAAGAACAAAGATGGAGTCATCAGGAGGACCCTGGATTGGGATTCAGGTTTCAGCTGCTGCTCCTGGTTTTTCCTCCTCCACCCTCAAACCCATCCAGGTGCAGCCAAGTAGTGAGCCTTACAGAAAGTTTTCTGCAAGAATTCACTTCTCCTTAGACGTATAGATAACAAAAGAGAGAAATAGGGAGTAAAAGAGATGAAAGAGAACAAAAAGGCAAGAATTGGAATCAACAAAAGAGGATTATGAAAAGAAATTAGAAAGAAATGTGAAAGGAACAAATGTCGGGAAGCACCATGTTGATTTCAGCAGTTACTCCCCGGGCTCAAATGCAGCAACATGTACAAGCCACCAGAGATCTGTTTCATGAAGGTCGACTTTCATGAAAGTAAACCGGTAATCATCTTCAAAAGGGCTGTTTAAATTTACCCAAGTACCCAGTTTTCATTCATGTATTCCCATTGAGTTCCCTCGTTATCCATGCAACGTTTAGGGCAACTCGGTTTCATGATTTTGGGGGTTAAGGAGGACATACACATACACATACACATACACATACACACACTGACAATTATTATGAGAGACTACCTACGTAATGGAGGTCAAAATTGATTACAGGAAGGAAATAAGTTTAGGAGTAGATGAGAGTGGGGAGTAGAGAAGATTCAGGTGTGTGGCTTGAATGAGGTGGAGAGTTTGAGCAGAGCCCAAGATCTTAATTCAAAGCCAAAAAGCTTTTGGCGGTATTTCAACAGTAAGATAAAGAGGAAGAATAAAATCAGACATCTCAAAAAGGACAATGGATCCCTTGCAACATCAAACCAGGAGAAGGTTGACTTGCTCAATTATAACTTCAGTTTAGTGAATTCTCACTTTTGAGGATCTATCACAGATACTCCAAACCAAAACACAATTCGATGAAGCTGCAATTCCAAAATGCAACCAAAACACAATTCGATGAACTCATTAATTTGGGTACTCAGGGTAACCTTTTGTTTTGGGGTACTTGGGGTAAAATAAGTGACCACTATATTCGTTATTGTTGTGTGTCTGTCTGTCTGTCCTGAGCATAGCTCTGTGGGTTTTGATCCAATCCTGATAAAAAAAATTTTGGTGGGAGGTTTATATCATGATCTAGTTGTGTTTTCCTGAAATTGGGCATGGTGCGCCCATTATGGGCGGAGCCACGCCCAAAAAACGTGTTTTTAGGGGGTAGCCGATTTCAATTTGCATCTTCTCGGGAGTTTGTCAAATCTGGCAGGAGTTTCGGTATTTGGTTAGCCGAATGGCACCTGCACAGCCCCACGGAGCTCGATTTTTCATTTTCGTCCCAAGGTCAAGGTCACAAGGTCACAAACTTAGAAAATTGCGAATTGTGTTTTTAGGGGGTAGCCGATTTCAATTTGTATCTTCTCCTAGGGGGTTTGTCAAATCTGGCAGGAGTTTCGGTATTTGGTTAGCCGAATGGCACCTGCACAGCCCCACGGAGCTCGATTTTTCATTTTCGTCCCAAGGTCAAGGTCACAAGGTCACGAACTTAGAAAATTGCGAATTTTGACATAAAAATCATATGACCGTCTAAACTTTGAGAGCTCGGATGACAATATTTTTTATGCATAATCTTGAGGTCATTCCCCACCTAAAGTCTTGAAACCATTTTGCTCTATCTCGAACAGCTTGCCCGTGGCGCCCCCTTCAAGTTTGTTTTTACGCTGATTTCATCAAAGTATGGATAATCCGAGGAGTGCGAAATGCCATAAAGCCGATATGACGTTATATTGTTCTTGGAATGTTCCAGAGGAAGTTTTGCACCAAAGGTCATAATCCTTGACCTTTGACCTTTAAAGTTCACAAAGGTCAAATTTTCAAAGTTGTGGGAATCGAACCGGGTTTTCGACCTTCTTCGACGAACTAACTCCAATAAGCTATAGCACATATCCTGTTTCCTTATTTTAATGTCCACAACATTGTTTTGGGACCTTTAAAGTTTATGCAAAGGTCAAATTTTGAAAGTTGTTGAACGAAACCAGGTTTTCGACATTTTGCAGCTAATAACCCGTCACTCGTACCACATCATGTTGATCATTTTTATAACTTGGTCAAACATTATCACATTGTCTCATCCTTGACTTCTGAAACATTCTACATCGTCAAATACCACTCGTGAACCATCGTCGTCTTCAGACTTGTTTGCTTTTAAATTTGACCTAGTTCAGACTAAGATTGAAACCCACGCTGACTTGATCACCTGGGACCGGAAGTTACATGGTGAGACTTGAGGGAGCCCCTCTGGGAGCCCTCATGATGTGAAATAGAAAAATTGAAACCCGAGCGATTCTGTGGGTATTGTCTTGTAAAAAAAAAACCAACTTGACATTCATGTGTCAGGTTTTGGAACAATCAGCCAGGAGATAAGTGAGGAGTAGCAAAAATATCAAAAAGTTAATAGACTCAGCTTAATGCTGTGGAAACCAAGGCCTTCAAGATTATTAGAATCTCCCATGCTGAAGCTGAGTCTATGGGCTTATCACTTCACCATCATGGGCAGATGGGTGGTCTCTCTGTCTTCTACCGCCTTCTTTCTGAATCTTGCACCCTCTGCTTTTTCCATGCTTTGTGCCACCCCCCCCTCACCAGGTCTCTGCAGGGCACATATGGTCCACCATCAACCGCCTTTTTGGTGAAACTACTGCTTACAAAGGGAATTCGTGCATTGCATTCTTCCAAGGCCGTCCCTCGGTGTACTGTCGTTGGAGCGGAGGGTGGTAGGCTCTTGACAGAGGAGAACGAAGTGAAGGCCTGCTGGGCCAGTTACTTTGAGCGGTTGTACCAGGCTGATCCAGCAGCTGTCGAGTTGGATGTCAGGGGTGTTACTATCCCTATTGCTGACCCTCCAATCAACTGCGATCCATGTCGTTTGTGGAAACAGACTGCGGTGAACCAGTTGAAATGGGGTAAAGCTCCAGGGATCTGTGGCATCCATGCTGAACTTCTTAAAGCTAGTGGAAATGCTGTATTTGTGTTATTGCATGCAGTTCTGTGCTCTGCTGGAACACAAGCATCGTCCCAACTGATTGGAAGAAGGGCCTTGTTGTCCCTCTCTGGAAAGGGAAGGGTGATTGCCAGGACTGCAACAACTACCGAGGGGTGACGCTGCCCTCGGTGCCGGGAAAGGTGTTTGCTCAGATAATTCTTGATAGGGTTCGCCACCATCTGTTTGAGCACCAGCGTGCAGAGCAGTCAGGTTTTACACCAATGAGGTTAACGATTGACAATATCCTTTCTCTTTGGGTCCTCACCGAATGCAGATGAGAGTTCCGGCAGGGGCTGTTTGCAGCCTATGTTGATCTCTGCAAAGCATTTGATGCAGTGAATTGAGATGCCCTCTGGAGGATTCTTGGTCTTCGTGGGAGGCCACCAAAACTGATCAATGTGATGTCTGAACTACACTCTGCTGCTGAGAGTGGTGAGATGTGGTAATACCATGTCCCACTTATTTCCAGTTGTTGCTGGAGTTCGTAAAGGGTGTTTACTGGCCCCCACACTTTTCAGCGCTTGTATGGACTGGATTCTGGGGAGGATGTCGGAGAGATCAAGCTACGGTGCATCGATTGGGAATGTCAAGATCTCTGACATCGATTTTGCAGATGATGCAGTCATCTTTGTGGAGACTGGATATCCTTTTTGGGGAACGAGGAGTCGGAGCTACTGGGATTACGCGTTTCCTGGGTCAAAATGGAGATCCAGGCTTTCAATGACAACTTGGATGCTGCTATCTTGTCTGTACCTGTTCGTTGTGAGGATGTTGAGGACATTGAGAGATTAATTTGCCTTGGCAGTGATATTCATGTCTCTGCTGGCTGTGAGCCAGAGGTCAATAGACATCTGGGTTGGGCCTGGGGAGTCATGGAGTCACTGCATCACGGGGTGTGGCACTGCTGGCACTTGTGCAGGAGGACAAAAGTCCGAGTCTTCAGGTCCTTGGTGCTTCCAGTTTTGCTCTACGGATGTGAGACTTGGACTTTGACCAGGGATCTGAGATGGAGACTTTATTCCTTTGGTGCCAAGTCTCTTCAGAGAATCCTTGGCTATCCCTGGTCTGAGTTTGTGTCCAATGAGCGGTTGCTGAGGGACTCCAATGAGATTTGTTACCTGCATCATCTTGAGCATCAGCTGCAGCTGTATGGACATATGGCTTATTTTCCTGATGCTGATCCTGCTCACCAGATTCTCTCTGCGAGGGAGCCTTGTGAGTGGAGGAGGCCAATGGGCCAACCATGTGCCTCGTGGTTGCAACAGATTGATCAGCATCTCAAGGAGATGGGGGTGGGCCAGGCATATGCCTGGGAGATGGTGAGTTGGAGGTTCCTGCAGTACCGGCGGAAAGTGGATGCAGCGATGCGCTGCTTCGACGCATGCTCCCATACCTGACCTGACCTTACATAAATCCAGGATCACTGCTCACCTCCACTCATTTGTTCCTCTTTTACCACCTGTGGAACCAACTTCCACATGTCTTCAATCTCATTCTTCCTTCCAGGTCCTCAACACCGCTGTTCACTACCATTTCAGTTTGCTCCCAATCCAAAACCGTGATCTATTTCTACCCTTGTTAACCCACCCCAGTCCCTCCTCCATCAAAATTTCCAGTGTTCCCTCTTTGGAGTTTCCTTCTGTATCCATCTTTTCCACCCCATGCATCATCTTGTCTTCCCCATGCATCTTTTCCACCCTATGCATCCACTTCTGCCACCCATTCCTCTCCACATCCTTTGTTTGTCCATGTCTTCAAGTTTGTTTTCCCCCTTTCTCGACTGTTCCTTTTGCATCCTGTCATGTCCGGATCCATTCAGTTTACTAGCCCTTCCTTGAGCCTCAACTATGTGTACAAAATAAAAAGACTGCTTGAGAAAACCAGGTCATCTGCCATCAAGCAACACTTATTCTGTTGGCTCAAGGCTTTCCTCCCAAACAATTCAGCAAAAACCACACCCATCCACAAGAAGGGTGCAAAAACAGACCGTGCCAACTATAGACTAGTGAGCTTGCTTCCAATTATGTACAAGCAAAGTCATGGAATCCATCATTGCTTTTGATAATAAAAATTTCCCCCTGTTTTCAAAGTTTGATTTCTGACCTTCGGTTTGGATTCCATCCCAGTCAATCAACTCTGTACATACTTCTTCTGCTCTCTCAGCAATGGTTGGAGGCCCTCAGTCAAAAAGGAATGGTTAGAACTGTCTCCCTGGACACATTTCAGGTATTCGACAAAGTCTGGCATCCTGCTTTGCTTGCAAATTGCTCTGCTTATGGCATTGAAGGCCATCTTCATTCATGGATTTTGGATTTCCTCCACTCACACAGTCAACATATTGCCATCAATGGAACCCTCTCCTCCCCTCTTCTTGTCAAGGCTGAAGTTTTCCAAGGCAGTGTTTTTGGCTCTATTCTTGTTCGTCATCTATAAAAATGCCATCTCTGATGCTGTAGAAACCCTCTCTTCTTTTATCAGATGACTCCACATTGTGTCGTGGAGTACCCATCCCTCTATTTGGGAAACAGCAATTGTGCATCTCTCTCCTGATCTGGAAATTATTAGATTCTGGTCCTATAAATGGAATATGTCCTTAAAATCTTGGAAATCTCAATCACACACTCTCTGGAATGATCGTCAGATGAACCTACCTATCTACGGGGTGTCCCATAAGTCGATAAACCCCTTTTGCCGAGCTGTAGATCACGAAATATTTGATGTAAACGCACGTTTCTGGCATCAACATTTAGCTTTGGCATCAGAATAGAGATGGTGCTGCTTAAGACCCGGTCACACCTTGACGTTTTAGCCAGCGATGGCAACGTATTAAAATGTATGTAAAACGCTGGCTTACGTTGAACTTTTGATGTTTTTTTTTAAGATTCGGACGTATTCATAGCGACTTGGTCTTATGTATAACGCATTGGTAACGGACACAGAACGTTTCGTTGTGTTATAGATAACTTATACCAACGAATGCTGAACCTGTTGTCGGCCGACACAACCGATGCCCACCGATAGTCTAACTTAGGCATAGTGCGTTGCACGCATCGCCGACGATGTCGTGACGTAGCCTATTAAAAGGCTGACGCACAACAATTCGAATCATAACTGCCGTAGAAATGGAAGTGTCAACATCGCGGTCACACCTTGGCGATCTTGCCAGCGTATGCCGACCTAAGAAAAATGTGTCTAAAACGTTGGGGCACGTCAAATACGGTATGAGTAAGTTTGGTATACGTGAGTAGAATGCTAAAGCACGCTATCATACGTCGTAGTAAGTAGAGTACGTCAAGAAATTTTAAACATGTTCAAAATTTTACGACGTACTCGGCGTATGACACACGTTCCGCATGCGATGGGGATAAGTTTTACACACGTCCACAAAGGCTACTTATAAGCTACTCATCAGTCGAAACACGTCGCGGTAATGTCTTTTTTACGCGAAACTTATTTCTAACTTATGTTTGACGTGCTTTGAACCAATTCCTCACGTCGTCCCAACACACATCGACGTATGTAGACGTATTCCAATGACGTCTTCCGGTCGACAAAAAAAAAAAATGAACGTGTTTCTAGCTTACAACTGCCATATAAAGACGTGTTCCCAGCGGTTTTGGGAATTGGTATATAAAAATGGTGTTCATAAAAGGGGAACCCAACAGTGTTTTCGAGTCCTTTTTGAGTCGATGTCCATGTCAGCAGTAACAGTATCAGTATCAGTATTAGTATTAGTAGTAGTATTAGTATTAGTTTGTTCATGTTGGCAGTAGTAGGTGAGTGTGAGGGGGAGGGTGTGGGTTATGATGGATCGTCCTTGCGTTTAACGATTTTACGATTTAAATGATAAATTCAACGATTTAAATGGCTGCATATCCACTATTGAAAGTAGACGCTTGCGCTCAACAATTGGATTTTTTTTACACTCAACGACTTTTAAACGGTACCACTCAGCTATTTTCATTGTTTACAATGAACGATTTAAATTGCTGTCACTCGCCTTTGTTTTTTGACGCTGGGGTTTGGAAATTTGAAGCGTTTCTTCTGAACGTGTTAAAACGCTCAAACTCGACTATTTTAAATAGACGCTGCTGATGGACAATTGGAATCATAGCCAAGCTAGACATCGAAGTGTGAACATCCTCGTCATGCCGAAGACAAGTTTGAAGAATGCTGCAAATAAGTGTCCTGGCCGTGGCCGTGGACGCTGACGCAAGGACGATCCATTATACCGACGTCTTTCAGCCTATGAGTAACTTAAAAGTAACATCTGTCGATGTGTGGCAACGATCGCGTAACGTGCCAACAACACGTTAATCATAGGTTAGAAATAAGTTTCGGGTACGCTAAACATTACCTCGGCGTGTCTCAACTTATGATTAACTTACAAGTAGCATGTGTTGACGTCTGTCAACGATCGCAGACCGTGCATACAACTTGTGGCCAGCGTAGCGGAACGTGTGAGTCATACGCCGGCATACGTCGTGAAATTTCAAGCATGAAAAAATTTGAGGACAACCGAAAAGTACAACGTTTAAAGCCAACGTACAACGACGTATGGCAGTGTTTTTCAGCATGCTCTCAATGTTATCAAAACTTACCCATAACGTATTCAACGTGTGCCAGCGTTTTAGAAAAAAAATTCAAAAATCGGCATACGTTGGCTAAAACGTCAAGGTGTGACCGGGCCTTTACCCTATGCATTTGGCCCTTTAAAAATAAATAAATAAAAGAATGTGCAACCAGATAGCAATTGTCTCTCAGCTCTGAAAGAGCAAAATCCATAATCTTGATAATCATAACAAGAACCAGACATACACCTTGGACACCTTACATCTTCGAGAACATGATTGAAGAAAGGGCCCTCGACATCATAATTTTGAATGAACTGACCGTCCACAGGCATGTGTCCATGGCAGTGAACCGTAGAAACCAAACTCGAGGCCGTGTTCACGAGAGCATTCACCCACATCAACTTGAAAACCCTCATGCCCATATTCAAGACCTTGGTTAGCCCCTCTTTGGAATATGGAATCCAGCGGATACCAAGGATGCAGACAAAGGCTGAGCGAGTCCAAAGATGTGCCACTAAATTAATCGCTGAATGATCTGACCTCCCATACCAAGAGAGGCTGATCAAAGAATCTCAATCTGTACTCCCTGTCTTACAGCAGACTTCGTATATGGACATCATCCAGACCTACATAAGCTGGAATACATGGGATCGACAGGATCAGCTCACAATACTTTTCTTCACCCCAGGAACGTACAATGTGGGGACATTCGAAGAAATTGCACATGACATGATGAGAAGTCAACTGAACACAAGGAGTCACTGCTTTATTCGGAGAGTAGCAGGAGCATGGAGGAGCATGGAACAGCCTCCTCCGTGTAGTTGTAGAGTTCCCCCGTCACTACCATCAAGAGGGGATTAGACAGACATTGCGAATGGGAAGGTATGAGATTGGCCTTAAGCTAATTCTCAACATGCACCATCCATCACATCATCATCATCACACCATTTGAAAGCCTTTATCCCTGAGCAGGGGTCAGCTTTTTGCAGGCTCCAATCATGGTATCCTTTCTTGTGGCAATATTTTTGTGGCCGGATTCCCTTCCTGACGCCAACCCTTTTGTTGCCCTCGACCCTGCAGGGATAATTACCAGGATACTGGTGCTCATTTTGCCGAACTTCGGAAGGATGACAGGCTGAGTCAACCCCCCTGATGCTAACTCAGTGGCCAGCGGGGCTCGAACTCAGGACCCCAAGGATCCCAAAGCCACCGCCTTAACCACTGAGCCACACCAGGCTCATATGCACCATCCATCACGAAATATGTTTAAATAGTTTCACCACGTGTTCAGATGTCGAGAGAATAGCAGGAGATTAACAAGAATTTCCCCTCTACTCCTGTTTCCCACAAATGATGACAATACATGCTCGGAGTCATCAATTCCACCATATTTGCGTACATAATAAATAGATTGCCTTCATGTAGTACTCACACCAGAAATCGTGAACAGTTTTTAAGAAGATGAGACACATTGTTCGATCATCATTTAAGGCACTCGGGGTGGGGGCCTTGGTCCATCGGACCAAATTTTCAAATAATAATAATAACCAAAATAATAATAATTGGAAGACTTTCGGGGTCTTGGTGGTCTTAAAGGGTTTCAAAGGTCGAAGGGGTCTCAGCAGTTTAAATAAGGGTCAAAATGTACAGCTTGCCATCAATGGATTTCACTGAGAAAATGACGTATTATATTGAACAATAATATAGTACGTCATAATTCAAGAACCAACAAAGTCCCAAATTTGTGGTGATACGAAGTTCAGTCTAATTTAAGTAACAATTAGTAATTAAGAGTAAACATGAAGAGAACAAGGCTGTTTATTGTTGTTTTATAACATTGATGTGTGTATGTATATGTGTGTATATATATATATATATATATATATATATATATATATATATATATATATATATATATATATATATATATATATATATATATATATATTGTTGCGGTTTTCGCGCCCGCCGGCGTGCGAACGGCCACGTAACTCGAATCGCGGCACGTCGCCCACCGGACGGACAATCCAGTCGTGACCCTCTCGGACTAACGCCGGGAACCAGTCACGGGTGGACCTTTCGGTCTCACCGCGATCGAGCCATCAGCCCCCGCGTGGGATAGGGTTGCTCGCCAAATTCGAACTACCTAAGTACCCACGCGGAGGGTAGACCGGGCGATCGCACCTCGCCGCAGGTCGACTTCGGACACGGGCCACTTAAGCGACCCGTTCCGTACTATCAGAATAACCGAAGCGGTGTTATCGTCGACCTCGACGGTTCGATTAATTATCGGGCGTATTCAGCCCACTACCAACCCTTTACGTGAAGCAAGATGGGGATTCAATGGGGAAAAAGACGAAGCGAAGCGGGAAACAGTTCAACAATAAAGCACATTTATTCTCGGCACACGGGAAGCACACAAATACAATTCCACCAAATGCACACAAAAAAGAAAACACAATTCCATTTACACAAAAAGCAAACATAAAAGTGAAAACACAGTGCAGAGCTAATACCGACTACCGAGCACACGGCAACACTTATACAATTCTACCTCACAGACGGCGCCGACAACACATACCCAAAACCAAGGAAAAGAAATCCCCCAAGAATGAGGTAGGCCTGGGGCCGAGACCTGGTCGGGCCTACCCGTCTGGTGATGAGACGCGGAGCGGCGATGGCCCCGCAACCCGCGGGCCTCGTGGACAGTGCCTGGCAGGGGGGTGGGAACGGGGCCCCCTTGGTCGCACTATCTCAGCGCGGGGGGAAACAGGAGGGGGAGTTGCTGATGCTCGGGGTATAGAGGATCTTTATTATGTGCGACGAGCGTCTCCACCTCGGCCAGGTCGCGCTGCCGGCCTCCCTCGGGCGCGCAGCTCCTTGCACGACGCGAGCACCCTTCGTCCGACTCGCCGCCTCTCCACAGCTCGTCCCCTCCGTTCCGACTCCAACGCACACGACGAGCAGCTCCACCGCCCGCGAAGTCTTGACTCTCTGTTCCGACTCCTTCGCCTCGTTCCGACTCCTTCGCCTCCGTTCTGCTGACTCTTTCGCTCCGACTTTTACGACTCGTTCCGACCTTTACTACTCTCGTTCTGCTGACTCTCCCTCGTTCTCTCTTGCGACTCTCCGACCCCTCGTTCTCGTTCTGCTGACTCTTTCGCTCCGACTTTTACGACTCCTTTGACTGACGAACACCGTCCTTTTATCCCCCCGTAACTTCGCCTTTGACCCCCTCCCTTTGACCTTTCAACTCGCTCCCCATTGGCCCGAGAAAAAGTGGGCGTGAAGGCTTTTTGATCCACAAATTTGCATATATCGATCGCCCTCGCTCACCGATTGGACGGCAAAAAGTGGGCGTGTGTCGTTTTGGATCCGTTTTTGAAGCAGAAAATCCGTGGTTTTGTACACGCTGTTCCACGTGCGCTCTGCATGAGTCCAGCATCGGTGCCCATGAGTGGCGCGAGATGACGGTGATGCGATGGTGGCAGTTGTGACGGTAAAGGTCGTGGCGGTTGTGGTGAAGCGGTGGTTGTGGTCGGTGGTTGATGTTGTGGTTGTGATGGTGGCGATTGGTCCAAAATAAAGATAGTAAAAGAAAAACGGCTATCCTGAAGAGTCGCAGCACGTATAAATGACATGTATTCCCACTAGACAACGGGTTTGGGCCTAACTACACATGCACTTACCGAGATACCTCACCTAAGGGACCTGAATGGTGGTTTGCGAATCTGGTAACCACAACACTACCCCCTTCCCTTTTTACAGACTCGTCCCGAGTCGTCAAATTTTCGTGTGCCATCATGTGTAGTTTTCCCCTAGTACATTTTACCTACGGATCCCTGAGTGCGACATTCATGGTATTCGTGTCCCCAAATAAATAACCTGAGGGCTGCGTAACTACCTAAACAAACTCACTCACACGGACGACTTAAATAAAATTGCCGGCGCTAAGACAAACATGCCGGGGGCGCACTCATATGTACAGTACATCTTACCTTAACTTACAAATTTTACACTAAACCATGGCCCAGGATCATTGAACTCTGCAAAAAGAAAGCAGTTAGCAGGGAGCCAGGCTGCCCACATGCAGTCTCTGGCTCAAACAATGCAGGTGACAGGGAACGTGGCTGGCTGCTCACACGCAGTCCAAGGCCTTCCCTTTTGAACTGAACTCAGTGAACCACAACGGTGCTTGGGCTGCACAACGCAGTCTCCGTGCCAGCTCAAGTGGCACACGCAATGAGCACAACGAATGGATGCATGAACGCAAACACGGTGCACGGGCCGCCACTGCAGGCCCGTGTTGTAGCTGCCAACAGGGCAGTTCTTGCAGCTTGCAAACTGTTGCCTTGCGGATCCTGGCGCACATGGAAATGAACAGGGGGGGGCAAAGCAAAATTGAACGGGGCTGGTGAACAGGGGCAGTGGGCATGGCATGGCAAAGGCAGCAGGCAAACGCAGCCCGCAGAAGAAGGCCGCTGCAGGCAAACACAGCCGGCAGATGAACTGGCCGGCACAGGCCTTGAAGAAAAACAGCCAGCAGATGAACTGGCCGGCACAGGCCCTGCAGCAAAACAACAGCTGCCGATGAAGTTGGCCGGCCTCCGCCTTGAAGCAAAACACGGCCAGCCGATGAAGTTGGCCAGCCTTTGCCGTCAGTGGAAGTTGGTGGAGGGAGTGCGGTGGTGCTGGCCACTTGGAAGGCGGGCTCGGACCCTACCTACCCGTCTCCCTCCCAACCTATCGCCTTTGCCTGTCACTGTACATACCCACTCCCTTAATTTGTCAAACCCCAATTTAGCCCCAACTTATTTTTTTGTTGTTTTTATTTTTACTTCCCCACTATAAATCGTCCCCTAACCCCCTTTATCGTCCTTGTTCGGCTAACCTATCCTGTCACCTAGCCTACTCCCAACCCCTACGTTCCCTTCCCGGAGGGGAATAAGGGAGAGCTTTGGTCCTGTGTCGAGGCCCAACGAAGCCTCAGAATGGCCTCCCCAGAGTTCGGCGATCTTAACACCAAGTGGGTCCAGCGGCCCACAACGACAGCGAGGGGATGGATGGTGCGGAGGGGTACATCTCCTAATCTACCCTATCCATTTAACTGTTAAACTACCCCGGGGCTTTCAACAAGCGCCTCTCGCTTAAACTATTGGTTCTAACAACCCAGATTCCCGTCGCCTGTGTTGGTGTCCTCACAATTTCGGGCCTCGCCCCCACTTTTCTCTCCGTGCCCTCACACGGTCTCCTGGCTGGGACACGTGGCTCCCTTTGGCAGGCACGACCCTCTGCCGATTCTCCCGCTATGGCACCCCCGGGCACTACACTGCCTCCGAGCCTACCAGCTCCCTAACACCGGGGAGTGCCCCCATGGCACCTCCCCTGAAACGCACACGTGGCAGGCCGGCCTCCCGGGCCCCTTTCCGAGGGTCACCCGTGCCCACTGCACTGCCCACGCGGCTAATGGCGCCCCGGGCCCCCGCACCAAGCAGGCGCACCCGTGCCCACTACTCTATCCCGGCCCCCCATGGGCCCATGGCCTACCACGGCCGACTAGCCTGGTGCCCGGGGTACCCACTCAGCGATACTCACCTTTCGCAGCCACGCTCCCAAGCCCGTCAACAGGGCTCCTGCACCCCTCCAAATGGGTCTCGAGCCTACTTTCCCACCAACAACAAAACGACCTCCGTTTTGTAAATTTGACTAACCCCCTAACTCACTTTATACTGACCCCGGGGTCCCTTGGGCGGGAGTCACTCCTCCCCCCAATCACTCATCGCACCATGCATTCCCCATTCACTCCACACACAGACCCGCTGGCCTCACTCACTCACCAAGCACATGCTTCCACCTCACTCAACATGTCTTCACCTCATAACTCACCAACTCTTCAACACACACACCACTGAACTCTACCATTCTTCTAACTACATCCCCTAACTAACTCGTGCTCCCACGTCGTCCCTTAAACTATAGCACGTTCCTTTTAACACTACGTAGCTAAGCTACGTCCCCTCTACACATTCATAAGTCTGTCTCTGTCTCCAAATAATCCCATTAATCAATTTCCCAGGGGGGGAATTTCCTCCCTTCCTACTGGGCTCGTGAACTCGTCGCAAGACTCTGAGAGCCCTGCGCCTCTGCGGGAGCGGCTGTTCCAGCACCGACTCCTCCGGCAAGACATATCCATGAGGGCGTAAGGTCGCCCTTGTAAGGCCTCAGGCGGTCCGCGTGGACGATCCGAGGAGGCTCGTGGTCCCATTTTAATTTTTAGGACCACGTCACTGACTTGCGCCAGGACAACCCCCGGGCCCTGCCAAGGTGAGGTGAGCTTCGGGCATCTGCCTCTTCCTTCGCCGGGGGTTAAAGAACCAAATCTTTGCCCCCCGGTGGGTATTTGCTCACCTGGCTCCGGTGGTCGTACCTGCGCTTCATTTTTATGCCCGTCTGTTGGAGCTGGTGTCGTGCGTTTGCGTGTACCTTCTCCAAGTCCTCCTCCAACCGACGGGCATTGGCCCCCCCCGGGGGCCCATCAAGCCACTCAGGCGTCGGACCGCACAATAAATCGACGGGGCTTCTCAGCTCCCGTCCATACATCAACAGCGCCCCGGACTACATGCGGTAGACCCGTGCTGGGACGCGCGATAGGCCATCAGGAGGTACGGAAGGTGTTCGTCCCAGTCCTCCTGGTTAGTGGCGGTGAAGAGGGCCAACTGTTGGACCAGGGTCCTGTTGAACCTCTCCACCATGCCATCAGACTGTGGTCTCAGGGGCGTTGTCCGTGTTTTTCGAATTTCCAGGAGCCTGCACACCTCTTTTAGTAATTCACTCTCAAAATTTCGTCCCTGGTCCGTGTGCAGCTCCTGCGGGCTCCCATACCAGCATGTAAATCCTTCTACGAAGGCCTTGGCCACAACCCCTGCTTCCTGGCTGGGAAGGGCAAAGGCTTCTGGCCATTTGGTGAAATAGTCCATAATTACGAGGACGTACTTATTACCCTGGCGAGTGGGGGGCAGTGGTCCCAAAATGTCCATGGCCACTCGCTCCAGGGGAGCCCCAACCTGATGTAGTTGGAGTGGGGCCCTCATCCTCTGTGGCGGTCCCTTTTTTGCAGTGCAGGCGTCGCATGCTCGACACCAGTCCTGTACATCGCGCCCCATGTTAACCCAATAGAACCGCCGGCGGGCCCGAGATTTTGTTTTGGTCCTGCCCAAATGGCCGCCGGCGCGGGTACCGTGCACCTGTTTCAAAATTTGGGTCTTAAACCCATCAGGGACTATCACCAGCCAAGAAGTTTGTTCAGAAGGAATCTCCACCCACTTGCGATACAAGATGTTGTCCCTCATTTCTAGGGTCCTCCACTGAGCCCAGTATGCCTTTGTTCGCGCCCCGAATGGGGCGATTTCCTCCCCACTGGGCCTCCTGTTTTCCTGGACCCATTTGTACACTGGCCCTAGCACGGGGTCTTCCCGCTGGGCCGTGCTCCATGCCAATCCACCAAATTCCTCTCCTGCGGTTAGTGGCAAAGTTGGGCCTACCATCCGGGCCGCACGGACTGGGAGTTTCGGGGAGGCGTCTGCCAATTGGTCCCTCTCCTCATGTCTCGTACAATATTTGCAGTTTTCCCTCAGACAGGGGCGTCGAGAGAGCGCATCGGCATTCCCATGAGCCTTACCGGCTCTATGGACCACACTGAAATCGTACTGCTGCAATTTTTCCAACCACCTTGCAATTTGGCCCTCTGGTTCCTTGAACCGTAAGAGCCATTGCAAGGAGGAATGGTCAGTTCGAACCAAAAATTTCCTCCCGTACAAGTACGGGTGGAAATGGCCCACGGCAGACAGCATAGCCAATAGTTCCTTACGAGTTACGCAATAATTTCGTTCGGGCTTACTCATGGCCCGACTGTAATACGCGATCACTCTTTCCACGCCCCCCTGTGTCTGAGACAAGACTGCTCCCAATCCTTCCTGGCTTGCATCCGTGTCCAGGGTATACATCCCGTCATCGGTGGGGTATGCTAAAACAGGTGCGGATGTCAAACACCCCTTTAATTTGAGGAAGGCCTCCTGGCACTCCTCCTCCGTCCACTAGTCTCAACCCCTTCTCCGTCAACCGGTGAAGTGGCCTGGCTATCTCCGCAAAGTATGCCACGAAACGCCGGTAGTAGGAGCAAAGTCCCAAATAGCCCCGCACCTGTTTGACAGTTGTAGGTACGGGCCACTCCTCTACCGCTGTAATTTTTCCGGGGTCGGTCTTCACCCCCTCGCGGCCTATCACGTGTCCGAGATAGGCCACCTCTGTCGCGAACAAAGTGCATTTCTCTGGGCTCAATTTCAGCCCTGCCTGCCTGAGGTGCCCAAACACCTGGTCCAAATTGGCTATCTCCTGGGTGAATGTTTTAGCGTGTACCAGGACGTCATCCAGATACACCAGGCATGACTGCCACGGCATGCCGCCGAGTACACGCTCCATCAGTCTCTCAAAGGTGGCGGGGGCGTTACACAAACCGAACGGCATCACAGTGAACTGATACAGTCCCTTCCCTGTGGAAAATGCCGTTTTCTCCTTCCCCGTCTTATCCATCTCCACCTGCCAATACCCACTCTTGAGGTCCAAAGTTGAGAACCATTTAGAGCCTGCAACGGCGTCGAGGGTATCGTCAATTCTAGGCAGGGGATAGGAGTCTTTGAGTGTCACGTTGTTCAGCTGGCGATAGTCCACACAGAAACGCGTGGTCCCATCCTTCTTTTTAACCAGCACAACTGGTGACATCCAAGGACTTCCCGAGGGCTCGATGACACCTGCATTGAGCATCTTTTCAACCTGTTCATCAGCCTCCTCTCTTTTGCTCCATGGGAGCCTTCGAGCAGGCTGACGGACAGGCCGGGCCCCATTGGTGTGGATCTGATGTTGCACCAGGCCCGTACGTCCAATATCCTCGGGTGACAAGGAGAAGATCCCGATGTGTCGGTCGACCAGCTTGTATAAGGCCTCCCGCTGGGCCTCCTCCAAATCTACACTACTCCGATTTACCATCTCACAAATGGGACCGGGCCAGTTCCTAATCGAGTCTGGAGACTCCTTCTGGGGCCGGTCCGGCTCGACGTTATCGTCCCTCAGCTCTGCGACCTCTTTTACTGGGATGCAATCTGCCACCTTCGTGCCCTTCCTGATAGTGCGTGGTTCCGTGCTAACATTTATCACCCGTACGGGCACTACTGGCCCGTCGGTACTTACCAGGGTGCGGCCCACGACTAAGCCCGGGGTTGACGGCCCTGCCGGTAGTTCCGCTAGGCCGCAGGGGCCCTGCCACGTTGGGGGTGCTCGCCACCGGGCCGGGACCACCGCCTCGGCACCCGGGGGAATGACCACGGAGTCAGGAGCCTCCAGCTCCACCCTCTCATCCGTGCTCACGCCTCCTAACGGCAACTCCTCACCACCCAACTGCATGACCCCCCGGCCCAAGTCGATCTTACAACCACCGGCCGTCAGCACATCCAACCCTATTAGACATGGGTCGTACACCTCTGCCACCCAAACCTCTATCTTGGTTTTCACAATGCCCAATTTAAACGACACGAAACCACGTCCTATGATAGGGGCCGTTGCCCCGGTAGCTAGCTGCAAACTATGGTTTTGCAGACGGTGGATCTCATCCCAACCGTCTACACTCGAATCAAGGACCACAGGGCTGATGATCGTGGCGCTTGCTCCTGTGTCCACCACGGCGTCTACCCCCTACGCCGGCAATCTTGCACCGAATTGTTAAGCTACCTTTGCCAATTTGGCCACAACTGATGACCTGTCGCAGTTCTGAGGGCTCTTCTCCGTCTGAGTCTGCCGAACACGGCCCTACATGTTCGGCACTTCTTAGTTTCCCGGGGACTGGTGGGGGGGATGGTTGGGCCTGGCTATCCCTATTGACCCGGGGCGGAGTTGGTGGTCTAGGGGGCCGTGGCTCTTCTCTTCGCGGGGCCTTTCCCTGCGCGGGGCGCACCTCCGCTGCAGGTGGTCCCTGCGCCACAATTATAACACCTCTTCTGGTAAGGTGTTTGCCTCCAGTACGCCGAATTATACCCCCCTCCATTCCGAATTGGGGTACCCCCCGATGGCCCATCTCCCGCCCTTCCCGGGCCCGACCGCCTCTCCACAGGTCTCCCGAACCGGCGGTCGAACATGCCCTGCACCATCCTTTCCACTCGCGCTTGGTCGCCCAGGGTTGCCCCGGCTCCCAGTGCACTGTCGTGCACGGGGTCCACCTGTCGGACTGCCACCGCATGGCGCCCAGCCCCTCCCAATGGCGTTCTGGCTGCCTCCCAGCAGGCAGCAGTATCAGCCGCCTTCTGGAGGTTGTCCGGGCGCCATACGGTGAGCAATGCTCCGACATCGGTGCCCCCTATTGCTCGAAGGAAATGGTCCAGGGCAATCTCCTCCCGGTACTCCGGCGGCATGTTGGTGTGCGCGATCCCCACCAAGCGGCGAATGTCATGTGCCAATTCTCCCAGTGATTCCTGGGGACGTCGTTTGCGCCCGTTGAGCTGAGCTTTAACAAGCTCGCTCTGCTGGTCCATGCCAAATCGGTTTTTTAGGGCCGAATGGAGATCCTCCAGGGTCGCCCCCTCACTGGGTACCGTGGTCAGGACTTCCAAAGCCACGCCACGCAGGGCCGCTGTGAGTTGTGCCACACCCTGCACCTCGTTCCAGCCATTGCCTCTGGCAACACACTGGAACTGGGCCATATATGCCCTCAAGTCCGTCTTGCCATCGTACGGGGGTAGCGGCACCCTCGGTTCTTTCGAGGTCTCCCTCCCGTTCCCTAGGGACTCCGGGAGGAGTGTACCTCCCAGTCCCAACGGTGCCTCACTCCCGCAGGGTCCGAGCCATTTGCCCGGGGCTCCACCACCCTTGTCTGCGTCTGTCCGTGCCCCGCGTCGTCCCGCTTATTCTCCCAAGCCATTGGACTCACACTCTGCACACCCCTGGAACAGTCATTCCGGGTACCCCATTAGGCCAAAAGACCCCGCGGTCTCTACCCTCCCCAAGCTTGGCATGCTCACCCCCGCATCGGGCAAGCCTCCTCCTCCGCCCTGTGACACCGGCCCCCCCTGGGCACGATCCGCCTCGAGGGAGTATATCCTCTCCCCCTGTTCCCGAAGGAGGCCACCCTGCTTCTCACACCGGGCCTCCACCCTATCCGTCAGTCTCTTCTCCATTTCCTCCATTTTCCCCTTTATTACCCCATTTATTTCCTCCCTATCGTTCCTAACGACAGTTCCCCGACTTTTTCTCTTATTTGCTCCACCTCCCTTGTACCTGTGTCACCATCTTATTTGTCTTGGATATTTCCTCCCTCGTTGTCCTAAACTGCTCTTCTGTCTCGCCCCGGTTTTTTCCTATCTGCTCCCCCAGTTCCTCTGTCTTTTCTCCGGCTTTCCGCTCCATTTCATTAATTACCTCCTCATGTCTCTTTCTACATTCCTCCGCCACCTTCTTTAATCCTTTCTGTGTCTCCGCTTTTACCTCCTTTCGCAGGTTTTCAACTTTGTCTGTCATTTCCCGATGTCTTTTCTCACAGTCCTCCTTCACGGCTCCCAATCCCTCCTTTATTTTCCCTTGTTCTCTTTTTAATTCCTCTATCGCCATCGTGTTCCTCCCGATTTCCTCCTTTATTTGGTCTTGTCCCTGTTTTACTTCTCCCAATCCTTTTCCTACTTTGTCTATTTTTCCCACCACCGTCTTTATTTCGTTTACCCTCTCTTGTTTACTTTCTTCCATTGCGACTCCCACTCCTTTTACTTTCTCTTTTAACCCGGTCACCTCCGCTCGTATCGTGTCGACTTCCTTTTTCATTTCGTTTTTTAGTTCTTCCAAGCTTCCTTTTAGGCTCATTCCCATGTTCTGCGTCTCACCCCGCAGCTCTTTCATCTCTTCCCTCATTTGCTGTGTATTCGCATCCATCGTCGTTTTCACTTCATTTGTATTTGTATCCATCTTTTCATCCATTTTTTGTGTATTCGCATCCATCTTTTCGTTCATGCCTTTCATTTCGTTTTTCATTTCATTTGTGTTTGCATCCATTTTTTCGATCATTTTCGCATTCATCTTTTCGTTCATTGCCGCCAGCATGGCGCATAGCTGGGCCATGTTGGATGCACTCAGCTGAGCAGTTTCGGCAAGGGTTGGGGAAGGGTTTTGGTGGAGAGGGGGGGGGGAGGTGTCATACGCCGCGGCCGCACCCACCTCGGGCCCTGGGTTCAGTTGGGCGAGTCCGTGTTCCTGCACAATCAACATTTCCTGCTCGGGGATTCCATCCTGGACCATGGATCCTACACATTCTACATCCATTTCTAATACCCCCGGCTCCCGCCCGCCTTGAGACGCCATCTTGCTTCTCGTGAAGGGTTAATTTGCTCGCTCGTAATTTGGAGGGAATCGGGGGTCGCTTCTCTCACCCCTGGACCGATTCCCGTGAATTTCGCTGGAGACAGGAGAGCCTGTTGTCCCGCTCTCCAATACCAGTGCCGCGAGGAGGGCGATGAATTTGTATCCCACTCCTGACACCAGTGTTGCGGTTTTCGCGCCCGCCGGCGTGCGAACGGCCACGTAACTCGAATCGCGGCACGTCGCCCACCGGACGGACAATCCAGTCGTGACCCTCTCGGACTAACGCCGGGAACCAGTCACGGGTGGACCTTTCGGTCTCACCGCGATTGAGCCAATCAGCCCCCGCGTGGGATAGGGTTGCTCGCCAAATTCGAACTACCTAAGTACCCACGCGCGGAGGGTAGACCGGGCGATCGCACCTCGCCGCAGGTCGACTTCGGACACGGGCCACTTAAGCGACCCGTTCCGTACTATCAGAATAACCGAGCGGTGTTATCGTCGACCTCGACGGTTCGATTAATTATCGGGCGTATTCAGCCCACTACCAACCCTTTACGTGAAGCAAGATGGGGATTCAATGGGGAAAAAGACGAAGCGAAGCGGGAAACAGTTCAACAATAAAGCACATTTATTCTCGGCACACGGGAAGCACACAAATACAATTCCACCAAATGCACAAAAAAAGAAAACACAATTCCATTTACACAAAAAGCAAACATAAAAGTGAAAACACAGTGCAGAGCTAATACCGACTACCGAGCACACGGCAACACTTATACAATTCTACCTCACAGACGGCGCCGACAACACATACCCAAAACCAAGGAAAAGAAATCCCCCAAGAATGAGGTAGGCCTGGGGCCGAGACCTGGTCGGGCCTACCCGTCTGGTGATGAGACGCGGAGCGGCGAGGGCCCCGCAACCCGCGGGCCTCGTGGACAGTGCCTGGCAGGGGGGTGGGAACGGGGCCCCCTTGGTCGCACTATCTCAGCGCGGGGGGAAACAGGAGGGGGGGTTGCTGATGCTCGGGGTATAGAGGATCTTTATTATGTGCGACGAGCGTCTCCACCTCGGCCAGGTCGCGCTGCCGGCCTCCCTCGGGCGCGCAGCTCCTTGCACGACGCGAGCACCCTTCGTCCGACTCGCCGCCTCTCCACAGCTCGTCCCCTCCGTTCCGACTCCAACGCACACGACGAGCAGCTCCACCGCCCGCGAAGTCTTGACTCTCTGTTCCGACTCCTTCGCCTCGTTCCGACTCCTTCGCCTCCGTTCTGCTGACTCTTTCGCTCCGACTTTTACGACTCGTTCCGACCTTTACTACTCTCGTTCTGCTGACTCTCCCTCGTTCTCTCTTGCAACTCTCCGACCCCTCGTTCTCGTTCTGCTGACTCTTTCGCTCCGACTTTTACGACTCCTTTGACTGACGAACACCGTCCTTTTATCCCCCCGTAACTTCGCCTTTGACCCCCTCCCTTTGACCTTTCAACTCGCTCCCCATTGGCCCGAGAAAAAGTGGGCGTGAAGGCTTTTTGATCCACAAATTTGCATATATCGATCGCCCTGGGGGCGGGGCCAATTCGCCCCTCGCTCACCGATTGGACGGCAAAAAGTGGGCGTGTGTCGTTTTCGATCCGTTTTTGAAGCAGAAAATCCGTGGTTTTGTACACGCTGTTCCACGTGCGCTCTGCATGAGTCCAGCATCGGTGCCCATGAGTGGCGCGAGATGACGGTGATGCGATGGTGGCGAGTTGTGACGGTAAAGGTCGTGGCGGTTGTGGTGAAGCGGTGGTTGTGGTCGGTGGTTGATGTTGTGGTTGTGATGGTGGCGATTGGTCCAAAATAAAGATAGTAAAAGAAAAACGGCTATCCTGAAGAGTCGCAGCACGTATAAATGACATGTATTCCCACTAGACAACGGGTTTGGGCCTAACTACACATGCACTTACCGAGATACCTCACCTAAGGGACCTGAATGGTGGTTTGCGAATCTGGTAACCACAACAATATATATATATAAATATATATATATATTGTTGCGGATTCCGCGCCCGCCGGCGTGCGACGGCCACGTAACTCGAATCGCGGCACGTCGCCCACCGGACGGACAATCCAGTCGTGACCCTCTCGGACTAACGCCGGGAACCAGTCACGGGTGGACCTTTCGGTCTCACCGCGATCGAGCCAATCAGCCCCCGCGTGGGATAGGGTTGCTCGCCAAATTCGAACTACCTAAGTACCCACGCGGAGGGTAGACCGGGCGATCGCACCTCGCCGCAGGTCGACTTCGGACACGGGCCACTTAAGCGACCCGTTCCGTACTATCAGAATAACCGAGCGGTGTTATCGTCGACCTCGACGGTTCGATTAATTATCGGGCGTATTCAGCCCACTACCAACCCTTTACGTGAAGCAAGATGGGGATTCAATGGAGGAAAAGACGAAGCGAAGCGGGAAACAGTTCAACACAAAGCACATTTATTCGCGACGAACGGAAAGCACACAAATACAATTCCACCAAATGCACACAAAAAAAAGAAAACACAATTCCATTTACACAAAAAGCAAACATAAAAGTGAAAACACAGTGCAGAGCTAATACCGACTACCGAGCACACGGCAACACTTATACAATTCTACTTCACAGACGGCGCCGACAACACATACCCAAAACCAAGGAAAAGAATACCCTCAAGGATGAGGTAGGCCTGAGGCCGAGACCGGGTCGGGCCTACCCGTCTGGTGATGAGACGCGGAGCGGCGATGGCCCCGCAACCCGCGGGCCTCGTGGACAGTGCCTGGCAGGGGGTGGGAACGGGGCCCCCTTGGTCGCACTATCTCAGCGCGGGGGGAAACAGGAGGGGGTTGCTGATGCTCGGGGTATAGAGGATCTTTATTATCCCTGGTGTGCGTCTCCACCTCGGCCAGGTCGCGCTGCCGGCCTCCCTCGGGCGTGCAGCTCCTGGCACTGACGCGAGCACCCCCTCGTCCGACTCTCTTCAGCTTCTCCAGCCACTGCAGGCTTCGGGCTCCAGACTTCTTTCGTTCTCGTTTGCGACTCTCCCTCCGTCCTCGTTCCCGACTCTCGTTCTCGTTCTGCTGACTCTTTCTTGCTGACTCTCGTTTGCGACTCTCCCTGACTGCGACTCTCTCGTTCCGGTGTGCGACGAGCGTCTCCACCTCGGCCAGGTCGCGCTGTCGGCCTCCCTCGGGTGCAGCTTCCTGCACGACGCGAGCACCCCCTCGTCTGGTGTCGCCGCCTTTCCACAGCTCCGTCCCCTCCGTTCCGACTCCACCGCACACGACGAGCAGCTCCACCGCCCGCGAAGTCTTGACCCTCTGCTTCCGACTCTCCTCTTCTTGACTCTCCGACCCCGTTCTGCTGACTCTCTTCTGACTCTTCGTTCCCTTTTTGCTGACTCCGACTCTCCTCTTCTTGACTCTCCGACCTCGTTCTTGTTTGCGACTCTCTCGTTCCGACTCCTCTGAACTCTTCTTTGGACTCCCCTCTGACTGACGAACACCGTCCTTTTATCCCCCCCGTAACTTCGCCTTTGACCCCCTCCCTTTGACCTTTCACCTCGCTCCCCATTGGCCCGACAAAAAGTGGGCGTGAAGGCTTTTTGATCCACAAATTTGCATATATCGATCGCCCTGGGGGCGGGCCAGTCGCCCCTCGCTCACCGATTGGACGGCAAAAAGTGGGCGTGTGTCGTTTTTGATCCGTTTTTGAAGCAGAAAATCCGTGATTTTGTACACGCTGTTCGACGCGCGTTCTGCATGAGTCCAACACCGGTACCCACAGCGGGGCAAGAACGGTGGCGATGCTACGGTTGTGAGGTGTGCGTGAAGGTCGTGGCGGTTGTGGTGAAGCGGTGGTTGTGGTCGGTGGTTGATGTTGTGGTTGTGATCATGGCGGTTGGTCC
>NC_140967.1:42485687-42530687 GCF_056783735.1 Eptatretus burgeri
GCTGTTGAGAGGACAGATGGTGACGAAGGCTCACGCACAGGTTGGCGCGCAAGAGAGTTCCGGAAAAAGAAACGGTACGAGTGAGTTGTTTGCCGACAGTGTGGGTGTGTGAGAGAGAGAGAGAGAGAGGGAGAGCCAGAGATCCATCCGGACAACTGGCTGTGAGGATGCCAGGAGGCGGATGCGTGCTCTGACCCGTTATGGAGGGGTACCGAGTACACCACCAGTCGACGACGGCGTCTCCTGCTCGAACCATTGACGAACTCAGACGCGACAACACGAATGTCATGATTATCGAGTTTATTAATGTTCCAAGACGTTTTAACCCGCGTCCTCTCGGCTGCCGCTGTGTGTGACTGTGCTTCGTGATGATGACACCCCTCAGTGACTGCTCGGGGTGTTTTACTCTCTTAATTTTGCCTTTTTGATTGCACGGATATTTTCTCGGGCGGCTAATAACGCTGCATCATTTTCTGGGGGTGTGGCTGTGCCGCTGATGCAGTGCCCCCCTGTTACCAGCAAGCTAGTACTCATTTTGCCGACCTCGGAAGGATGACTACCCGAGTCAACTGACCTGATGTTAATTGAATGGATGACGGTGGTTCGAACTCGTTCTAAGATCTCAAGCTGGCCACCTTAACCTTTGAGCCAACAACAGGCCTGATTACTGTGATGATTTGTTTATTGTCTTCTTATTTGTAGAACGTGTCTCGTATTGTCTTATATTCTTTGTTGTCTACTACTACTACTACTACTACTACTACTTTAACGGCCCACAATTTTCCCACCTTCTTGTGGGGTCAGGAGGGTAGGAGGGCCCAAGTCTTTCACGAACCAGCTTGCCAGACTTGCCAGACAAATTGGAATTTGTTTGGTGTGTTGTTGGTAACTCAATTGCTCTTCATGAAAGACATCATGGTATCCTTGAAACCCAGCAATTAATGCTAGCAGATGAGGACACCCAGCTTAACATCCATCCAAGGGACTGCACACTTTGTGCTGCAACTCCCTTGCCTGCAAAGAGCACCAATCGGATGGTTTGTAATCGGGTGGCGAATCGATCCCAGACTCGACGGCCCAAAGGTAAAGTGCGCTACCTCTGCGCCATCCCGCAGGATAATGTCCTTGCTCTTTTAATCAGCATCGAAACTCTTCCGTGAACTCCACACACGGTGGGGAAAAGCTTGTTTGCACTGTGCAGCATGTTCTTTGTTTGTTGGGTACAGTTTTTAATCTGCCCTGATATTGAATTGGATTCTGCAGGAGTTTGTAAGTTCACCAACTTTTTGCGCACAGTTGTTTTAAATGCTGATTTTCTTTTTTCCTTGCGCATTTTGAAGCCACGCAACCATTGATAATTTTCTGTCCACTGGTCCATCTCTTGTCACGTTTCACTTGCCAGTTTGCTAGATGTTCATGTATGTCAACTTAGAGATGTTCATGTTGAATTGTTTCACTTGTGTTTCACAAGACAGCCTCTCTTATCTCTTCATAGTTGCACAGCTAAGTGACATTGCATGCTCTTTCCTCTGTCACACACCCTGAACCAGTTTATGAAAGGATGACTGAATGTTGTGGCATCACTGTAGTCACGCGCCCATCTGCGGGCCTTATCGCACACAAGAGCATTTGCAACACCAAGCGGCTAACCAGGCTTGCATCGGTGGTGGTAACCTTTCACCACTTTTGCAGCTTCGCTTTAAAACTGTTCTCCACTCTCCATTCCACCTCCATTGAAGTCTTCGGGTATTTAATTTTCTTGTCTCGCATATGTTTGGCTAAATCGATGATTCCGCTTTGTTTTTGCTTCAAACTTGAAGAATGGAGGTATGACTGACTGAACATGTTTTAATGCCATGTTTTGCTTCCATGATATCTCTTCACCGAGATATGATAAGTTATGGTATCAACCGTTGTGCATGTATTTAAAAAAAAAAAAAATTATTACAAATAACGACGAGGGATGATTAAGATTCAGCTTGTCCCATGTATTTTGGATGCTGCAATAATTATTATTATTTAATTTCATATTTTATGATCGACCTTAGTTTGTTAACAATTCAATTGTTCGATAAGTTAGTGGAAATTATTCAAAAACAAATATAACTTATCTGCATGTTTTTTTTTTTTTGTCAATTGTGTTCATGGACTGGAATGAAACGTTGGTTTAAAGTGAGATAAAGTTGGAGGAATGCAGAGTGCAGACAACATGGATCCGCTGCTTGTGAAGCATTTATTAACAGGTCCGTGAAATTTGCAGACAAATTGATTTTAGACTTTTTACCTGCAGATTCTTTTTATATTCTTGGTAAAAGGGGATATTTATTTTTTGAGTTGAGATTTTGAGAAACAATCCAGACTTTCAACATTGAAGGTCAAATTGATGAAAGTAATTGTTCAGGGTCGATCCACCTTCTACTTTTGTGTATGGAGGTTGAGACTAATAGAAGAGCTGATTCGATGAGTGTGGAAGCTCCACAAACTAATTGAGAGGATGCAGGTTGTAGTTGCACAATGGACAAACGAAGAAGTAATGGCATGGGCAAATAGATGAGTTGAAGGTAGACAAATGGACAGGGTTAGTTATCTATTATGAAGATCAATGGTGGGTATAAGAGGCAAGATGACATTTCAGTCAGCTGCTAACCTAGATTGTGGATGTAAGAGCATCAAATGACAGGCTCTAGGAAAAACATGAATAATACAACGTAGATATAATGAAATAGTTTAAGAGGGCTTAAGTTCAGTAAGTCCTACCTCCATGCTTCCAGTTTGAAGCAAAAACAAAGTTGTGGATTTGATTTCACCAAAAACATGAATAATACGAGAAGTGCTCTCGGTAGAGCGCATACCTCTGCCATATAATGCCTAATCCACAAGAACGTATCCGGCCCAATGCATTTTTGAAATATCATGCTATATATTGTTTTTGGCCCTATCTCTCAATTATGAAGAATCACTTTAAATATTAAATAATTCTCGTATCCAGATCCGGATTTGGATCTTCACCAAAATCGAATCTATTCTTCCTTGCATGCTCTTTCCCACCTTCTTGTGGGGTCAGAAGGGGACCCTCCTCCTCCTCCTCCTCCTCCTCCTCCTCCTCCTCCTTGTGGGACACACACCCAACGTGTCCACCAAGTTTCGTCTGAATCCGTCCACAGATTTTTGAGATATTGTGCTATATATCATTTTGGCCCTATCTCCCAATTGTGAAGAGTCACTTTAAAAATTAGTCGCCGGATCCGGATCTTCACCAAAATCTAATCGATTTGTCCTTGTCACACACCCAACCTGCCAACCAACTTTTATCTGGATCCGTCCACAACGTTTTGTGATATCCTGCACACACACACACACACACACACACACACACACACACACACACACACACACACACACACACACACACACACACACACACACACACACACACACACACACACACACACACACACACACACACACACACACACACACACGAAAACATAACCTCCTTTGCCTCTGTTGGTAGAGCTAACAAAGATGTAACCAAATGGTCTAAGAGTCCTTAAAGTAGAAGACCAGAAGAGAAGCAATTTGTACTCCAAGGCCACAAACCTGAGTGGATCATCATATTTTGGCCTCTTGATGGGAGATGCCAATGAATTGCATTAGTGTTGGGGTTCTCTAATGTGAACATGGGTCTGCTGGTTGCAGCTGAGATGCAGCTTTACCTCTAACACAGTTTAGAGCAGCAATTTGGAATTTGTTCAGGTGCCCGTGATAACCTGCCGACTATTCATCGAGAGACTCCATGGAACCTCTGACCTCCTCACTTCATAACTAAGCTTGGCAAAATTAAATTTCTATTTACAAAATAAATAAAAATAATTTGACAGCTCAAGAACAATTTTTTTTTTTTTTTAATTTGATTTTATTTAGATTCTTTTTTTTTAAAAATCGATTTCAATTTTAATTATCAGTGTGTAATACCCATGGTATTATTATTGCCATTTAACCACCCACAGAACATGCAACTCCATATAATATTTCTCACCTCTAACCCCACGCACACCACTGTTTACTGAATGCGTTGCCCCACAGCCGGCTGTTTGCATAAATATATGTAAATTCCTCTTTACTCATTGCATTTTCTTACATATTAATGGAACTCTAAGTTTTTAACCATTATTGTTTATATTCCCTTTCTATTAATGATGTAAGTTTTAAATATATATATATATATATATATATATATATATATATTTATTCATCGTTTTGTGAGTGTGATCTGAAATTGATGTTGATCGACATTTACTGATAAAATGTGAATCCTGCTGAGCTTCTCCGTAGGCAATGAATGATACCAGGCAGATCCCCAATTTAACATCCATCCATTATAAGGTATGGATGGAGCACTCATTTGTGCAACATCCTGCCTTCGGAGCACCAATCCGCAGCACCAATCCGACAGTTTGTATTAGGGCTGATAATTATCTTTGTAGTTTGTATTAGGGCTGATTTTGTATTACAAACTGATAGTTTGTATTGGGGCTGATTATAATCGAGCGCAGAGTACATGCCTCAAAGCTAAGTGCGTCTTTGCATCATGGTCTTGATGTCAGTTCTGAACCATATGTTTAAAGCTGATGTTTATCATTGTCGATCAGGACTTCAATTGAAAACTTAACCTTGATCTCATTTTCTCAAAACTTGGATCATGTGGGATAGCTCTGTTTGCTCCTCAGGAGCTCAATTGATTTTGTAATTTCTTGCTTAAGTTTATGTTGCTTTTATAAACCTCTTTACATGCTCCATAATTTTAAATCGTTTCCATTTTGCCAATATGTTTTTGCTTTTCTTTCTGCCTTCTTTTCATGGTATATACCATGTTATACAAAATTGCTGGCATGTAAATGCATACGTGTGATTGTATGGGTCATCCTGGCTGGCATTGCCATCTGAACCAATGGCTCGTGAAGCTGGGACAAACCAACTACTGTACAATGTTCATTTCGCTATTGTCTACCAGTTATTTTATTTCATGTAAAACTATAGTTATATTTTCATTGTGCCCTTGTCTTGCATGTGATGAATGCAAGACAAGGACATGAACAAAAAAATCCTGCAGCATTGGAACATCTGTAATCTTATAATTTGCTCCACTTTTTCTCCTCCTCCTCCTCCTCCTCCTTCTTCCTGTCGTCTTCTTCTTTCTTTTCCACTTTTTTCTTCTTTCTCCTCCTCCTCCTCCTTCCTCATCCTGAGAGTATTATCACACAGGGGGTTTGCATGAATTAAAGTAGGACAGAAAAATCTGGACTGTGCCCACCTTAGCTGGCACTAATTTGCACCAGCCTTAAACTTCTTCTCCCCAGTGGCATCAACCACAGTCTGCGGAAGAGACTACCAGAAACAGATTGTGTCTGGGAAAAATGATTATCTCAAAGTGTTGGTTCTTGCTCGGGGGATGCCGAGCATTGATTGTTGCCTCTTGTTGCTGCATTTAGGGTTGAGGGACTAGGCTTTCTGATGGGATGCATACCAGGTTGTTACAGATGTGGTGCACCATTGGGACTTTCAAGACTGCACTATGGTGTTCAAGAGTCTCCCACTGTTATTGTTTGGCCATGGCAGGCACACTCCTGCACGACTGCCTGTAGTTGTTGGTCACAAACCTAGTTGCTCGTCTTGCACCGACTCCACCTTGTCTATGTTTCGATGTGTATATAGGTCCCATGCACAGCTGGCATACTTCACAATGAGTCTTACTGATGCTTTGTAGCACAGGTCCTTTTGTGTGATGTGGGCAGCTTATTTGATTACATCGGAGAAAGATCAAGGTGTTGAGGCCTTTCTTTGTGATGGAATCTACATGCTTGTTCCAGGAGAGCTCTTGAGATAGCTCCACTCCGAGATACCTGGCTGACGTTACCCCTTCCAGAGGTTGATTGTGGACGTGGTAGGCAAACTGGACTGGTTTCTGTCATCTGGTGACACTTATAACTTGGAATTTCTTTGGGTGGAACTTCATAAACCATCTCTTCCCCACACCCCCAATCCCCCATTCTTGCAGAGCCTTCCTGGATCACAAAAAGACAATACCTTTTTTTTTTTTCAGTTTGGCCTTTATTCAGATTAGTTGTATTGAATGTGGGGAAAGACATTCAATATGTTGTATGATAATTGGCTGGATACATCCTAGAGCAGGAATACAGTGTCGAGAAGGAGGCAAAGCAATGGTTAATTAAGGATTTTGAATTAAGGCTTTATGATTAATAACATATCTAATCTTACTTCTTCCAATTAAAAACAAAAGCTCACAACCATCACTTGTAATTTGATTTTAATGAATCCATCCTTTGGGATATTAAAGAATGTTTTGCACATTCAGAGCTGATAAACCAAAGCAAAAGGCTTTGAATGTAATCAGTATTTTAAAAAAATATATTTTTCTCCCCACGGTAAAAGGGGATATAATATTTATTAATGTATCCCCTTTTTAATTATTTATTTATTTATGTATGATGTTTCTGACAAAAGGTAGAACGTTGGAGTTACACAACCATGTACTTTCATTTTGTCCACCAAAATGTACTTGGTATTATTGCTGTCAAATTATTCCAGAGAGCTTCAAATGTGTCAGCGCACCGTGAAGAGAGGTTTGCAGCTGTTGCACATATGAAGTCGGCAGTTGTGGAGTGTTGCATTACTGCAGGGGCTTTAAATGAACAGAGCCTCTGTCTTGGCTGTGCCTAACCTCCGCAGATGCAAGCCACAAACGCACAGACAATTTGAAGCATTCTGGTGCTGCATTTCCGCATTGGCTTTGAACATGTGGGTGCAGCTTTCATGATTGTCTGAACCTGACTGAGCATGCAAATGCCGATGTGTAATTTATGCGGAGGAATACACAAGTTGCAAAAACAGTGTATGGCATAAAAGAAAAAGCCTGCATTCTTGGAGCATCTGTGATCATGTTGGTGGCACTATCAAAAGCAATGGGCAAACGTCGATGGGACGTAGCACTTGAATAATCAATTGACCGGTGTCAAGCCCATTTGGTCTTTTCTAATCATTCCCGGGTACAAAAAGGAAGCAATAATCTCCATTGATCCACCACGTGCCACTCGTAAGCGAGTCGTCTTGTAAAATAGTGTTTCGGAGTCACGCTCCATCTCGCGATGCAGGGAGTTTGCATATTCATGTTCCATATATAGTATACCATGTCAATTATTGTCCCATTTTCTATAAATGTGGGAAGGATAGCCTGAAGGTACGCGCACACGCCTCTGCGCTGTGTAGCCTGGCTTTGAATCCCGGCCGGACTATAAACTGTCGTCCCCAGTGTTTCTCAGGTAGGGTGATTCATAAATGTGTGTGCCGTTCCTCAGATGGATGCTAAACGAGGCATCCCACCTGCCAGTATTAGTTGGTGGACATTAAACATCCCATGTTGTCTTTCGTGAAGAGAAGGCAAGCTATCACCAGCACCTTGGCCAAGGTCCAAATTCCTGCTCTGATGTCCTGTGTCGGAGTGGCTACCCCTCAATGATTGTAACTCGAGCAATGGAAACTGCTTCAGCAGCACTGATGCTCTGTATAGAGAGAGCATGGTTCATGATCTGATGTACTAATGTGTTTGTAATTGTAATTCTCCTGTCATGAGAAGGCCAAATGCCTCAATTCTGTGTATGCTTCCAATTCTTGTCCGCAATTCCTCACTCTTGGGACCCATCCTTCCCTGTCATACCCAACTGCTCCTGGACTCTGTCTTTTGCACCTGAAAATGTGGAGAAGGTTCTTTAACCCTCAACTCGGACTCTGCAACTGGACCTGATGCCATCAGCTCACTTGTCTTAAAATCCTTCTCTGCCGCTCTTTCCCATCATTTGTCTGCCCTTTTAACCCTGTAACTTGCACTCTGTCATCTTCCATCTGCTTGGAAATCCAACAACATCACTGCATTGCATAAAAAATGTGCAAACACGTATCCCCCTTAACTAAAGACCTATCAGCTTGCTTCCAATCAGCAAGGTCATGGAATCCATCATTGCAGTTGAAATTAAATCATTGTTTTTCTCCAACAACTTCATCTCGTATCACCAATTTGGTTTCAGAACAGGTCACTCCACCTTGGACATGCTGCTTCGACTTGCCCAGCAATGGATGGAGGCCCCCAATTTCAGAAATGAGATCAGGGTCGTCTCTCTGGACATATCTCGTGCTTTTGATACAGTCTGGCAAACTCGCTTCTGCCGTACTCTCCAAACTCTCTGCCTATGGCATCCAAGTCCAACTCCACACATGGCTTACTGAATTCCTCCACTCTTGTAGCCAATGTGTGGTTCTCAACGGAATCCTTTCATCTGCTCTCCCTCTCAAGGCTGGAGTGCCCCAATGCAGTGTTCTCGCCCCAGACCTACTCCTGATTTTAATAAATGACCTCTTTGACTGGAAAATCCACTTTATCTATTTGCTGATGACTTTATCCTCTGCTGTGACACCCCTCATCCTTTAGACAGGCATCCTGCTCTCTCTCTCTCTCTCTCTCTCTCTCTCTCTCTCTCTCTCTCTCTCTCTCTCTTTCTCTCTTTCTCTTTCTCTTTCTCTTTCTCTTTCTCTTTCTCTTTCTCTTTCTCTTTCTCTTTCTCTTTCTCTTTCTCTTTCTCTTTCTCTTTCTCTTTCTCTTTCTCTTTCTCTTTCTCTTTCTCTTTCTCTTTCTCTTTCTCTTTCTCTTTCTCTTTCTCTTTCTCTTTCTCTTTCTCTTTCTCTTTCTCTTTCTCTTTCTCTTTCTCTTTCTCTTTCTCTTTCTCTTTCTCTTTCTCTTTCTCTTTCTCTTTCTCTTTCTCTTTCTCTTTCTCTTTCTCTTTCTCTTTCTCTTTCTCTTTCTCTTTCTCTTTCTCTTTCTCTTTCTCTTTCTCTTTCTCTTTCTCTTTCTCTTTCTCTTTCTCTTTCTCTTTCTCTTTCTCTTTCTCTTTCTCTTTCTCTTTCTCTTTCTCTTTCTCTTTCTCTTTCTCTTTCTCTTTCTCTTTCTCTTTCTCTTTCTCTTTCTCTTTCTCTTTCTCTTTCTCTTTCTCTTTCTCTTTCTCTTTCTCTTTCTCTTTCTCTTTCTCTTTCTCTTTCTCTTTCTCTTTCTCTTTCTCTTTCTCTTTCTCTTTCTCTTTCTCTTTCTCTTTCTCTTTCTCTTTCTCTTTCTCTTTCTCTTTCTCTTTCTCTTTCTCTTTCTCTCTCTTTCTCTCTTTCTCTCTTTCTCTCTTTCTCTCTTTCTCTCTTTCTCTCTTTCTCTCTTTCTCTCTTTCTCTCTTTCTCTCTTTCATCAGATCCTGACAAAATCCCAAACTGGTCAAACACTTGGAATATGCCTTTCAATCCTGATGAATCTCCGCAGACACTTTTCTCTGAAAGGACCATCTCGCAAAACATCTGCTCTCTTAATAATCCTCTTGAGGAAGTTCAGTCATTCAAACTCCTGGGTCTTACCATCAGGCATGATCTTTCTTGGGCAAACCACATTTTAAAGTTGGCCTCCAAAGCCTGGGCATCTTCCATTGTACAAAGTCCTTCCTTGGCACACCTGAACTCCTATCCACCTACAAGGCTTTCATCTGCAGCTTGGTGGAGTACTGCTCTCCCCTTTGGGCTGGCTCCCCTGCCTCACACCTTGCTCAGATGGATGCAGTGGAAACCAAGGCCTTCGCGATTATTGGAATCTCCCGCAACGAAGCCGAGTTGATTGGTCTGTCACTACACCATTGCAGATAGGTTGGTTGTCTCTCTCTCTTCGACCGCCTTCTTTCTGGTTTTGCACTGTGCTGCTCTTTTCGTGCTTTTCCCCACCTCCAGGTTTCTGCAGGGCACACACGGTTCACCATAAACTCCCTTCTGGTTAAGCTACCTAAATCCAGGATCACTCTTCACCTCCACCCAATCGTTTCTTCTTTTCTCCCCCCCCCCCCCCATGAAACCAACTTCCACATTCTCTTCAATGTCATTCTTCCCTCCAGGTCTTCAAGATAGCTGTTCCCACCATCTCAGATCGTTTCCAATCCAAAACCATGATCTTTTCTACCTTAGATAATCCACCCTAATCCCTCCTTCCAAATTCCCAGTTTTCCATCCTAATAATTAACCTCCACCATCGAAGATGGACGGAGGTTACTGTTTTCACCCCTGTCTGTTTGTTTGTTTGTTTGTTTGTGAACAATATTACGGAAAAAAACTCCTGGACGGATTTCAACGAAACTTGGTGGGGCAATTAGGTATGGTCCAAGGATCATGCCATTAGATTTTGGACTTGGTCCAAAGTCCAATATGGCCGCTATGGCGGCCATTTTGAAAAAAATATTTGAATTTTTGTTTTTGCATTTCTACATGTTTTAAGTGATTTCCAACCCAAAAAAAAAATTGTCAGAGAAAAAACAAAATTTTGCAACTTTTTTTTCAAAATTTTTTCGATTTATTAGAAAAATATTTGAATTTTTTTTGCATTTCTACATGTTTTAAGTGATTTCCAACCAAAAAAAAATTTGTTGGAGGAAAAAAAACCCAAATTTTGCACTTTTTTTTTTTTTCAAAAAAAATTCGATTTTTTTTTTGGCATTTCTACATGCACATCGATCTAGTTTAGTTTATTCAATCATGGTTCAGTAGAGTCTGATCCGTTTTGACCTACAATGAATAGGATATCAGGTTCACTTAAAGGTCCCCTGACATGCTAAAGTACATAAATTTCATTTATATATGTCCTGGAGGAGTTTTTCATCATGATTTCAGATCTGACAATGTTTTTTTCACAATACTCATTCTGTAAAATGTAAAATATAGAATAAAAAAACAAACGTCTTTGGGAACGCCCCTAAAAATTATCCTGAAAGGGGCGTAACCCACATGACGTCATATGTGGGTTACGCCCCTTTCAAAGGCTGCACGTTAATTACTCGGGTTGGTGGTCTACGTGATTCTATTGGCTTTCTGAATGATTACTCGGGTTGGTGGTCTACGTGATTCTATTGGCTTGCTGTGTGTTTCAACATTTGATTGGCCGACTCAATCGCTTCGTTCATTTCTGCTTTAAAAAAGTCGAACATTTGGTTTTGAATCATGGATGGCATGGACTTTCATTTGTCTGGTAGTGACAGTGAGTGTGAGAGAAATGAAGGATTTTGGTCTGAATCACATGGGGAATTGTGGGATAACATAATCGCAGGAGGTGAAGTTCAGGCAGCTGGAAATGAAATACGGCCTTTAGCAGTTCGAGCCCGAAGCAGGACAAGCAGAGGAAAATGGCGATGAAATGATCGGGAGGACATCGAAGGAAGACTCGGAAATAACAACTGGTTAGACTAAATCCTCTTCGTAATTCAATAATGTAAATTCGACTTGCATACTGCTCGATATCAGAAATATTTTAGTGAGGTGACGTGGCCAGCGCAGCGGACATGTTTCTCCGTGGCGAATTAATCACAAACAAGGCCGGCGCATGTCATCGGCCGTGTCTCTCCGCGCATAAAACGAAGCAACCTCGCTGTCCGGATACGATGAAAACTTGTGTGCAGAACACACCTTGTGACACAATTGTCTCGAGTAGTCCGATAAATCTGACGTTCTGTTGCATTTTTATTTATTTTATTCCTACTGTCATCATGCAGCACCAGTAGAAAACAATGAAAAAAAGACAATAATAAAATAAAGCTACAGCACGTCAGATTTATCAGCCTAGTCAGACGGACGACGGATTTATCGGACTCGTCTAGACTCTAGACATCTCGAGTTGACAAGTAACTTGTATTAGCATGCACACAATATATAAGTCAATGGATAAGAGTCCCGAGGATATGAGGCCGTGTAATAGGACAGATACATTTGTCTTTCATAGTTGTGCAAACATTTTTTTTCCCTTTTCTTTTATTACAGCATTTTGGCTGGTGGTGGTGGTCGTATGGCAGCTTAGCTGCCGGGGTAGCTATCATTTCTTGAAGCGCGACTGTGTCGCTGATGCAGTGCCCCTCTACCAGTACACACACGGGAACTGGTACTCATTTCGCCGACCTCGGAAGGATGACAGGCTGAGTCAACGCCCTGGTGTATTAATTCAGCGGCTGACGGGGCTTGAACTCAGACCCTAGGATCCCAAGCCACCACCCTAACCACTGAGCCAACACCAGGCTTGCATTTTGGCTAAATGTTAATGAATAGCATGCCAATGGAAGTAGTACCTTCACTTTAGATGTCCATATTCTCCGACGATTATCATCTTTCGGGAATACATGAAGGCTTACACCGTCTTTGCTTGTATTGTTGCATCCTGCTACGATACATCTTGCAGGCATTTTCGAAAGTACGGCTAAAACAATTAAAAACTTTCGTGAAACAATCGCTGGAATTAAGACGATCACAGAGATTGCACTAACATGTGCAAACTGCATTTGTAGGTACTGTATAAGGCGCGTGACATCTCGACTCGAGTCAATCCACTCTGTGTGAGTTACTGCATGTGACGTCACACAGCGATTCGCTGAAGTCCATTTTTTAAGGGGCGCAGCATAGCACGTTGTGAATAGCTCCAGAAATGATCGAAATATTGCTCTAATTATCCCATTTTGATAAAAAAACATGGGTGATTTCTTAACTAGGAAGGTAAAGTTAATTTATAAATAACAAGTTTATTTTGCATGTCAGAGGACCTTTAAGTGACCCAGCAGTATTGGCGGCGGAGGTTTTGCACTCCACCGAGTGCTCCCCCTCTAGTTTCCTTCTGTATCCATCTTGTCAACCCTAATGCATCCTCTCCTGTCCTTCATGCCTCCCCATACCCATTGTTTGTCCAAGTCTGCCTCTATCTTGGCCTTCAACTTTGCCGTTGGTGTCCCCCCCCCCTTCACCTGTTCCTTTTGTCCTGTTGTGCCCTGATCCGTTCAGTATACTAATTCTAGCTCTTCCACGAGCCAAAACTAGGTATACAAAAAAAATTCAACTTAAAGTGCAGTGATGTTTCCTTAAGCCCTCATCATGCTTGTGAATGAGCTCTTCCATGAGCCTTAGCTCACCGAAAAAAATAACCCCGCAAAATATAGAAAGTGGTTAATCACATAGGAATATAGTTGTCCCCTGCTCCTCCAACAAGGCCAAAGACAGGGGGACATTAAAATGAGCTCCGTCTGACCGACCGATCATCTGTCCACGTACCTTCGTGTACGTAATATTTCAAAAACCGTTGAACATTTCGTTTTCATTTTGCAGATATCTGTTCCTCATGATGTTATCTCAACCTGATTCTATAAAGTTGGTGATTGGATGAATTGTTACCATGGCAGGTTGGCAGTCATCTCGGAAACTTGGCTTGTGTACGTAGCATTTCAAAAAAAACGTTCAAGATTTCGCTTTCCTATTATGCATATATCAATTCTTCATACCACCCAAAAGGTGGCGGGACCTTAAGTATCGGCTCCTTTTTGGAACTTGCCTTGCTCTTGAAGGCTACTGTTGGCCTATTTTTGCTCTGATGAAGGGTTAACACCTGAAACATCAGCCTCTTGCTTCCCACGGTGGTTAGCATACGTCAGTTGTGCTTCCCACAGTGGTAAGCATGCATCGCATACATCGTTCTGTTGTTTAGCATACATCGTTTCCTTGCTTTCCTCGATGGTTAGCAATTATCATGCATTATTCTGTTGATTCCACCCATAGTTAATGGCTCAGAAAGATGCCATGAAGTATACAAGATTCCATTCTTTGCTGTTGGACAGCAAGCCATAACTTTGTCGGTGCCACCATAAAATACAATGGATAAACCATGTTGATGTACCACTTGTGCAATCTGTTTATCAGTTGCAAACAAACCTGGCCTTCATTTGAAATATACTCTTAGGCGACCACATCATGAATAATTTGATTTGATTTGATTATTCAAACAAGTAGATAGTTGTGAGTTGTGATAGGTGTGATAGAAACTTACTTCCTCGCATCACGACAAAACCAAAAGATGTGATAAAGACAGCTATGAAACTAGAGGGGGAGCACTCGGTAGAGTGCAAAACCTCCGCCGCCAATACTGCTGGGTCACTTAAGTGAACCTGATATCCTATTCATTGTAGGTCAAAACGGATCAGACTCTACTGAACCACGATTGAATAAACTAAACTAGATCGACGCGCATGTAGAAATGCCAAAAAAATAAAAATGAAATCTTTTTGAAAAAAAAGTTGCAAAATTTGTTTTTTTTCCCCTAACAAAGGTTTTTTTTGGTTTGGAAATCACTTAAAACATGTAGATATGCAAAAAAAATTCAAATATTTTTCAAATAAAATCGAAATTTTTTTTGAAAAAAAGTTGGAAAATTTTGTTTTTTTTTTTGGACCAAGTCCAAAATCTAATGGCATGATCCTTGGACCATACCTAATCCCCCCACCAAGTTTCGTCGAAATACGTCCAGGAGTTTTTCCGTAATACTGTTCACAAACAAACAAACAGACGGGTGAAAACGGTAACCTCCATTCATCTTCGATGACGGAGGTTAATGAAAGGGTACTTGTGAATTTACTCATCATCTATTTTTTTGAAGAGAGTGGCTTTGCTGAGTTGGCAAAGCCTTGTTGCATTGCCATAGCCGGTGTACGTTTGAATCCCATTGGAGCTCCGTGGAAATTTCTGCACCCGCTGATTGAGTCTTGACTTTTTTTTTTTCTTCCAGGATTGATTCTGGTCACGGAGACGTTCATGGCTTGTGAACCTGCCGATTATCCGTTGGGATCATGGACCTCCACCCGATGTGCTAACCCCCAACCCGTGTGTATTTTGAAGTCGCATTTTATTCTGCAAAAAATGCTGCACAAGTTCAGGGATTTATTATATCGCATGACATGCACAATTTAATAACATTCCCTCAAAGGAAGTGAGAAACGTTCTACTCTTTCATCACACACGAGTTGGTGACCTTTTCTTTAAATTTTCATTCTTTTCAAATTTTCTTTCTTCACCTGATCTCGTACTTGCGGTTCTTTCTATCATCTTCCCACTGTCTCAGTCTCAGTCTATCCCCTCGGCCTACTGAGTTGCACAACTTGATTTGCTCTCTTTATTCCATGGATTAAAAAAAAATTCTTCCTTTCTTTCATGTAAGGCAGTGCTACTCAAAGTGGTGGTACGCGGACCGGTGCCGGAACGCGAGTCATTGACTGCCGGTCCGCGGCGAGTTTCCTGTTTCACATGATCAGAATGTATAACATGTAATGTATAAAATAAAAATCTATAATATCTTGAAAAAGAATATATTTAAGCTGACAAATTCAAAATGCGAGAGAGAGGTCTATATTTATACAATACAAAATATATATTAAAAAATGTCAACTTTTATTGTATACATTATATTTTAATATTTTTCCGGTATAAATTAATATTACTACGGATGTTCAAACAATATTTTCTCGGATCATAAACAAATAATAATATGGTACCGGTCCCTGGCACATTGGAAAAAAAACTGCCGGTCCGCCACATCAGATAGTTTGAGAAGCACTGGTGTAAGGGATGTTTCAATTCACTTCCTTCCTGCTTTCACGGTTTTGGCCCACCACCACCTTGCATTGAATCTTCATATGGCTGTAAACTCTTCTTTAACTGCCCAATGAGTTTTTCTCATACCTCTTTTATCAGTACTCGAGAATTATCATTACTGTATGAAAGAAAAAACAATTAAACTTTCACTCATTTAACCTTGACATTAGTCTTTGACTTTGCAAATAAATTGGAATTTGTTCACTTTGTAGTTTGGATGGGAAAAATGAGATATACTTGACTTTGCATGAGTCAAATGAGGTGATCTCAAAATGTTAGAGATTGTTTTGTCGTAATAACTCCATCACCACATCTTTCGAAAGCATGCAGCTGCACATGATTGGTGTTCATATAATTGAGTGCCTCTTACATTATAAGCGAGCCTGAGGTTTTGCCTACAGGGTTCAAATACCTGCTTGTTTAGGGGAAGTGCATTTGTTTGCAAGTTTTTGGTACCTGTTCGTTTGTTTGATTGGCTGTTTCTGTATTTTGCCTTTGTTTGGGGAGCTAAAGCTCAGGGCAAAGCTTGTACACAAATCACAAGCAAGACACTGACACTAAAATATGTCTATACATATATATGAATTATAAATACAATACATATGAGTTCCCTTGCAAGAAACTTCAACACAGAAGGAAACCATTAGGCCCATCAAAGCCTGCACGAGTGTTGCCAATTTATTGGTTGTTTTTCCATGCTCTGGCATTTTGAATGTCGAGAATCAAGCAAGGATGCAGCACGTACCATTTTAAAAGTCTTTGGTATGACTCTGCTGTGGTTCGAACCACTGACCTTCCAGACTCGGAGCGGACCTTTTAACCAGTATGCCACCGAGTCTGGTAAATGTGCAAGTGCATCATTAGTACACAATGGACAAATCGATACTGCATATATAGAACTTGGCACATTCGCATTAAGAGATGGATCATGAACCTGGCACCCCAGCAATCCCGAGATTTAACTGGAACCTGGGGTCCCAGCATCATGAGCCAAGGGCTCAGATGGGAACACCAACCAGGGCAATTCGGTGTGTGATGGGTTTGATTTGAATGGAATTTTTTTAGCATCTTTATAAATATTCTCTGGATTTAGGATGACCGAATGCTAAAAGTATAATCTGCTCTCCTTTAAAGGTACACAACTTCCTCATTGACTTATTTTGTATGTCCATTGTAATGAATGTGAAATTTGAACACATGAAATCCCCTGTAACATACTGGAAAGGTTTCTTGGAAAAAGAGCCATACCCACATCTTGTGGAAGCTCAGTCATTGTTAGGATTTGTGATAAATGATGTGACACGTTTCACTGCTCACCATTGGCTTTAGTTGTGGAGATGAGAAACTGTTCTAATGGGTGTGATGTTTAGTTTCAATGTTCATGGACCTTCCCTATTTGCTTTTCAGAAAAATAAAAGCCTACTATTTTGAAGCCCTTGGTTTTCTCTCATCTCTTACAGTGGTTATAGAAAGTTCTACACCCCCTTTCAAAATTTTCACCTTTTGTTGCCTTGTAGCCTGGAATTGAAATTGCATTAAATCAGACTTTTTCCACCTTTAATTACACACCATAACTCGCAACTTCTACAAAACTAGAATATATTGGTTGGATAAAGTGTCCACTCCCCTTATAATAGCAATTGTAAATTAGCTCAGGTGTAACCAAACACCTTCAAAATCACACAAGTTAGTTGGCCTCCACCTGTGCTAAATTGCAGTGATTCTGAATATTTCAGAATAAAATCAGCTGTTCCTGTAGGTTTCCTCCACTGGGCAGTGCATTTCTCAGTAAAGACTCAACTATGAGCACCAAAGGGATTTCAAAAGACCTCTGGGATAAAGTTGTGGCGAGGCACAGATCAGGGAATGGGTATGAAAATATTTCAAAGGCCTTGAATATCCTTTGGAGCACAGTCAAGACAATCATTAAGAAGTGTAATGTGTGTACTACCACCAAAACCCTGCCTCGATCACTGACCTTCCAAACTGGATGACCAAGCAAGGAGGAGATTGATCAGAGAGGCCACCAAAAGGCCAATGGCAACTTTGAAAGAATTACATGCCTTTATGGCAAAGACTGGTCGCTGTGTGCATGTAGCAACAATATCCCAAACACTCCACAAGTCTGGCCTGTATGATAGAGTGGCAAGAACGAAGCCATTACTCAAAAAAGCCCACATTGAGTCCCGTTTGAGGTATGAAAAAAACCACTCCAGAGATTCTGAAGCCATGTGGAAAAAAGTTTTTTGATCTGATGAAACCAAGATGGAACTTTTTGGCTGAAAAGCAAAACGTTACATTTGGTGCAAACCCGACACAGCACATCACCCAAAGAACACCATCCCTACTGTGAAGCATGGTGGTGGCAGCATCATGTTATGGGGATGTTTCTTATCAGCAGAGAATGGGGCACTTGTCAGGATAGAAGGGAAAATGGATGGAGCAAAATACAAAACGATCCTCGAGGAAAACCTGCTGCTCTCTGCAAGAAAGCTGAAATTGGGACGGACGTTCACCTTTCAGCATGACAACGACCTGAAGCACACAGCTAATGCTACAATAGAGTGGCTAAGGAACAAAAAGATAAATGTCTTTGAGTAACCCAGTCTGAGCCCTGACCTAAATCCAATCAAAAATCTGTGGCATGACTTGAAGATTACTATCCATCAACACTCCCCATGCAACTTGACTTAGCTTGAACAGTTTTGTTCAGAAGAATGGGAAGAAAATATTGCCAAATCAAGGTGTGCAAACTTGGTAGAGACCTATCCCAACAGCCTCGCAGCTGCAGTTGCTGTCAAAGGTGCTTCACTAAGTAATAACTCGGGAGGGTGGGGGTGGACACTTATCCAACCAAGATATTCTAGTTTTGTATTTTTAATCAATTCTCTGAAATTTGTAGAATTTGTTTTTCACTTCGAAGTTGTGAGTTACGATGTGTAAATAAAGGTAGGAAAAGTCTGATTTAATGTCATTTAATTCCAGGCAAAAAGGCATTTCACGATTTCATGCGAGCATTTCAGTAACTTGGATTGTATGCATGATATTTCAAAAAACGTTTGAAATTTAGCTTTCATATTGCACAGATCTATTCTTCATACCACCCAAAAGGTGGGGGACCTCAAGTATCAGCTTCTTGTTGAGAATAATGACAACAATCCATTAATATAATAATTTACTGTATGTATCCCTCATTCTTATCTTCTCCTCCCTTATCTCTATTTCAAGTATGGCATACAGGTACATTTGCTTGTGTAGCTAGAGATCACAAGCGTTAAATCTATCATTTTGTTGCTTTTAAAAACCATATCTTGACAGGCTTGTGTTGACAAGTTGTCTCTTGCTTCTTTGTTGGGGAACTGTGTGGTTCGTCATTCAACTTGTAAAGTGATTCATCCATCCATCTTTCCATCCTCAATAACGCAATGCTTCACCACCAGGGTGATACTGTTGTGGGGCCGGGGTTCGGTGGCGATAAACGACCACGAGGTGGAGCAGTGCAGTCATCTCCCACCGAACACCCGGAATTTAGGTCGTGACTCTCGGACAACTCCGAAAGGTCACAAGTCACTGAGAGGACCGTGGTCACCAATATTTTGATGGCGTGAGGTAGGGTCCACTTGTCTAACTCCAATTTACCTAAGTACTCACGCCGTCCAACTACCGGGGAAACCACACCCTCAGCCGACTTTGTCCGAATCGAGTCGCCATCACCGACTCGGATCCGGCGTAACCGAGTGGAAGTTACCAAAGCCGCGTCGGACCAAATGAACAATTTACTGGCCCGAATGGCCTTACTAATTCTCAATATGCACCATGCTAGGCCAATGGAGGAAAGCACAGAAAACGAGCTGGTACATTTAACAGGGGTTTATTTATAAGGGAGGGGGACATAGAGAGTAGAGTTAAACCAACTAAAAGAAATGCAGGTATAGTGGAGCAAGATAACAAGATCAATCGTTCAAATGATGATGCAAGCATGAAACTTGGCAGAAATATTTATTTTATGTCACTTTATGAGAAAAAAGTGCTCGCCACCTGAAATTCCAACATGGCCGCCATTTTCCAAGATGGCCACCAGACAACCATCCAAAATAAGAACAGATAACAATAGTTCAAAGAATGATACAAGCATGAAATTTGGCAGAAATATTTGTTTTAGGTCACTTTATGAGATACAACTGCGAGCCACTTAAAATTCAATATGGCGGCCATTTTCCAAGATGGCCGCCATGTTTTTCTGCCCTGCAATGTTCATTGTTCTGATTTAGGTCTGACAAGAACAACTGCATAGTGGGGTACAACTTAGTCCGTAACGATAGCATTTGCACCTTCCACTACATTGTGTCTTCCATCCACATTTCGTTAACTCCTGGCAGCTTTTAGCTATGGGAGCAAGGGCAGTCCAGAAGACCTTCCACGAGTCATCTTCTTTGAACCAAACCCACTCGGACGGACACTGAGCTTCTGCCTGGCGGACTATTGCCTGGCTCCAAATGTGTCCTGATTGATATGCAGCTCGCTTGGCATGTTCCGTGAGTGCTCCTTGTGTTGGTGGAATTAAATCATATGACCTCTGCTTTCGTGCAAAGAGAGCAAGCCGCACCTCATTCACTGACGTAACTGAATTTGATCTGTCATACATCAGGACCACAAATTTCTCCAGGATTTCTAGATCAGATGCCTCAATCTTTGATGGGCACTGACTGAGTTTCGTGAAGATTACTGACACTTCATCACATACATTCCATGTCTGCCCTGCTGTCCACAGCTTTGGGCGGGGCACGTACTTCTCCTCTGTTATCCGAACTTGGACGCTGGAACATTGAAATGCTTGTACCATGAAAGGATGCTGTTGTGGTTGTGCTGTGTAGCTGTGGTTGCTGGTGGATTGTGATCAATATTGTCCATAGCAGAGGTGGTGAAAATTCGCTTACGTAGAACTGGTGGACACACAACTCCTTCTTCCACATACTGGTTTACAACAGATTCGCCTAACTGGGCAGATATTTCTAATACCCTGTCATACGAAATGCTGATACCATTCTCATGAAGCTTGTCAATAAGTTGTCGTTTTCTCATCTTGGCAAACACTATCATCCCAATGTATACAGCAAATGGTGTCTCACGGTATTTAGAATGCCAGTGCATTGCTGATCCTTCTCTGTACTTTGTGTAGCAGTTGTACTGTAACAGTTGTGCAATAGCTAAGTCTGATTTTACTACACCATGTTTCAGATGTGACTTGATATCGACACCATGTTCGATATTACACACAAACTGTAGACGTGATGGAGGAATTGATTCTTCACCAGATCCTTCCTCAAACTTATCGTTGAATTTTGTCTTGTGATTAAGCATCTCTTTACGTATGATACCAGCAGCGTTAGCTAAGTGAATAGCTTCACCATATTTACTAGCATCAGCGAGAACTGAGCCTATGTCATTTTTTTAATGCTATCAGGACATCGCGTCCTTTCTGATGCACTTCAAGCTCAGGAATACGCGAGAGTAACTGTTCCTTTAACCTAGTTGAGTTGACATCAGGAGAGTCCACACCTCGTTGCTCTAATCTCTGCTTGTACAGTAAAGCTAAATCTGCCAGCCTAAATATAACTGGATCCGTTCCCTCGGTGGCAGTTCTGGTGTCAGTGATGTAGATGATAAGTTCTGAAAAAGCAATGGGGTATAACTCTTTACCTGGCTTTTGCAGCTCTGTTCTTGCTTAATCAAATTATGATGGGCTTGTTCTCGATTGTATACAGCTACCAGGCAAGCAGGATGATATTTCAACTCCAGCGCAATAGCATCGCCGGCACTGAGCTTTGTGAGGAGCTTTCCATCATTCAGAGTCCTGGCACACTCATTGAGTCTTTCATTCAATTGCATTGTAATTGCTTATCGTACAGTTGATGTTTCGGCCTCTTCTTCACACAAAAAGCATACTGATGAAGGTTTTGGTGGATCTGTTGTTCTTTGCCTCTTACTGCGGTTTTCTTCTCTGCATGTAGAAGTACTTGCAGTCTCTCTCTTCTGTGTCCTTTTTAGCTTTGTGTTATTGAACAACAATCTACAGCTTTGGTGATATTTTGCTCTGTTTCGCACCATTGTGTGTTCTATACCATCACCTTCATCTAGTCTGGCTGGATTAAGTGGAATCGGCATATCATTGATGGCATGAAACAATGGCACATTGTTTGCGATGTTGGTATAACCAACATAGTCCTGTTCCCTTTGGAATGAACTTAGTGGTGACATTAACTTTTCCTCTGTGTCCTTCTGACAGTGGCAACATTTCCTCCAGTTTGTTTGTGGTTTTGATTTTGCTTGAGTAAAAATAATTTGTGACGAGCAATGGCAAGTTTGAGGGTTTATCCTTTTACCACCTTGCCTTCGTGCACTTTGATGTATGGGATACAGCTAGGTTCATGCGTTTGCCCTACACCAAGCCCGATCGTTCATCCAATGCCATTTAAATCCCATGTGATCTGTACACCATCCGGATAACTACATGTAAAACCCCCGTTATCCTTGGCTCGGCTCTCCCGCGCTGGCACATCCTGTCGGTTCAGGTGTGGCTATCTAACATCTGAGGGGTTCATTAGATAGCATTTGGGAAACTAAACCCACGGTTTAGCCGACATTGAACCCCATGCTGAGTTGCACAGCAGTGTATGCCACCAGTGTGCCCTGGTAGTGCATGACATACTCTTTTTTTTTGTGTTTAGTCGATATTGGCTGGTGTCCACCACCATTGATGGTTACAATGTGTCAGGGTCCTATAGATCCTTGTGGCTGCATTTCGGTTGCAAGTGGTTTTATTCCATCTCCAAATGAGCTTCATCTGCCCAGAGCTGTCTGGTTTTCAGGCGCCAGAGATTCGCCTTTTGCACCACCACTATTTGTGGAAACACCCCCACCACGAGAAAGCTAGAGTTGGAGCTTGACTGCGAGAGGCTTTGTTTCGCTTGCCATTTGGGGCATTTCGTAGGCAAAGAGAGCTCATCCTCTTTGCCACCCCAGCACTAGCAGTCCTTTGGAGGGGCAATAACTATTTTGAGCAATTAAAATACAAGCTCTGTTCAAGATCTCCAACAATTCTAACCGTCCCTGTCTGTAACGTGATGAGAACCAATTTACTTGTATTCAAAGCCTGCACAATAGTTGTCATTTGACTTCTTTATTGTTATGCAAGTCCTAAAATTGATTTATTGGTTCATGAAATCGATCAATACACTCAAGAATTAGCTCTAGCAAGGACAAAAACCTATAGATCGACATCAAGATGAAATAAATCCGACATCTCTGGTGATTTTTTATGGTTTAAAGTTGTTTTTTTTCATACCCTGGTGGCCATCTTGGAAAAAATGGCCGCCATGTTGAAAATCCACGTGGCTCGCACTTTTTTCTTCCAGAGTGACTCTGAAGGAACGTTCGTACCAAATTTCATGCTTATATCACCATTTGAACGATTCTGCCAAAAAATCACACTTATTTGCTCCACTAGTATGTACAAGGCACTTAAACAATTTTACTTGAAGACGGGCCCACACACAGACACACACCCAAAGGAATGGACCCCGTCGGGTCTTTATTGAAGGCTTCCAGCTCGAGGAAAGGTGAGCTGGAGACCAGAGCCTGTGCTTGGACCTGTCCGGCTCAGCGGGACTCGAACCCGCAACACGGTGCCGCTCCAAGCACCAGGTACCATGCTCTCCAACCGGCCACGCACCAATCAACCAAGACCAAGGAGAAGATCAGAGACGACGTTGACCCAGGACCAGACAAACCAGCCAGCACCAAGACCCACGACCCCCAAGATGACCAACCATCCCCAGCCTGGCATTCCTTTATATCTTTCTTGTCCGGGGTGAGAAAATCGCCATCTGAGGCGGTCTCCATCCTCATTGGCCGGGGTGTCGTGGGAAAGTCGCCTCTGTGGCCATCTCAACCCTCATTGGCCGGGGTGTGGTGGGAAAGTCGCTCTCTGTGCGTGATTGAACAAGGGGCACGCCCCCTGCCTTTCTGGGTGGAGTCCCGATCTGAGTCTATGGAAATCTCCACCCACGTACGTGGCTGGACACGCGTGTGTAATGGCGCAATGTGCGAAGTGAAGGAGTGATTGTTTCGGTTGGCTGGAGGCTCGATTTGTATTGCAAAAACCCCGACTAAAAAAGTAATTCGCAGCGCACGCATGTAATTACCATTAGACACAGATAGGGGGCCCTAACTATAAACACATACTTATCGAAATAACTAAGCTTAGGGACTGTTTGTCTGTGTGCACAAGGCTTCCAGATTCGTAACAATATAACGCACCTATTCCAGTTTGCTTGTGAAGACCACAGAAACCATCACTGAATTGGCTGTACAGAACTTTAATCAAAGTTATTTGTTGAATCACCAGTCAAATGTTTTGGCTCCTGGCAATTTACATCCTTAAAGTGGCAGTAAACAGCAGATAGTAAGGCTTTTAATCATTTTTCCCACCATGCAATTGGCTGAGAAAATGTCCACAGTGCAGCAAAATTATGACTGTTGCTCACTCTTCACTCACATCGTTGAATTTTGACGCAACCGGACGCACGTCAGAGCAAGCTTATTGCGCTTGGAGATGCACAGCACTTTATAGCAGACGCTAACCCTCGAAAGCGGTTTATGTGTTTGTTTGTCTCGTGGCCAACCTTGGCCAGGGCTGCAGGAGAACAACAACGCCTGCTGTATAAGCAACGTTGTATGATGGAGGAGACGAATATTTAGTTTGTGTATCTTTACAAGGACGTTCCTCTCGAGCATTTCCCCAGAACGAGACCTGTTTATGTCCATGCCGATCCTGTTTCTGGAACTTGCTTTGCAACTTATTTTTCTTGTTGACTTTAACAGACATTCAACACCACCTGGACATCAGATCTGCATAATTCTGTGCTTAACTGCATTTTTCAAACAAAGCCCAACCTCCAATCTTTAACAGGTTTGTTTACTATTCACCATTAACATCTCCATTGCAACCCATACTCACTCTATTTAGCACGCTATAGCTTTGACATGAGCCTCCTATATTGGAACTAAAGCTTTTTTTCTCATGTGCAAAGACCAAAATTGCTGAAGGTACACAAAGTTATAAGGTTATCTTGACACATAAGGTGAGTGAGGTATGTGAGCACTTTGCAGTGCAGTATACGCAAGATCAAAGTCGGTGTCAATTTACTTTACTGTCACCAGCTCTGTACCATGTCATACGTTTAAGGCTTACATATCTGATTGAATTATTTTTCACAATTATTTGTCCCCTACCAGTTTTACCGGAGGGAACTACGGGTTTGCTCTGTCTGTCCGTATGTCTGTCCCACCTGTGGTTTTTCAGACTTTTTTTTTTTCATCATACTCTTTAACATATTCAACTGAAACTTGGAGCATGGCTTTATTATGATAAGTTTCAGGGCATTTCATCAATTTTTCACAGTCATGCCCGATTTGGACCACGTCAGTATGGGACATGTATTGCAAAGCAATTCTTGCTCCTGTTTTCATTAATTTTTCTTTCAGTTAAATTATCTTTCTCACATTTTGGATTATAAGTGCTGTTTGTTCGTATCTTTATTCTTTGGACAGGGTGTGCTTGAATTGTCAAAAGAATATGAACAACTACAGAGTTCATAGAACACCTTACCCTATGCAGTCTTGAGGAAAAGGACTTCCAAGGGAAGGGTCGTGTGAACTCTTGCTTTGCATTTCCGACCACTATCATCTATTTCCTATGAGCGGCCCAATTTTGTCTGAATCTTGCTATTCCTCAACGCTGAGAGCATGAGCGGCAATTGATTGGTCAAGATGGTGTAAAATGGCATAATCTTTTGTCCAAGTACTGCTAAACTGGGTTTTTTTTGGAAGTGCCAACAAGGTGATTTGTGTTCTCGTGTTCAAGTGTGTGCCTGGTGTTGGCTTAATGGTTAGAGTGGTGGGCTTGGGATCCTAGGATCCTGAGTTGAAACCCCGCTCAACTGTTGAATTAATACCAGGTGGGGTTGACTCTGCCTGTTATCCTTAAGAGGTCGGCAAAATGAGTGCCAGCATGCTGGTATCCTGTGTTGGAGTGGCAACCCGTCCAGGATTGTGCCCAATAGCCAAGGAGACTGCTTCGGCAGCACTAACGCTCTGCACAGAGTATGGTCCCAATGGATGGATGGTTCAAGTGTGTAAATCAGTTGAAATATACAAGTTTTAAAGGCTGGATGAAAAAAAAAAAAAAATAGAACTTTGTTTTTTGGAAGGTTATCGCTGTTGATGCTCGTCTTTTACACCAACTTATTTAACATGTTAAATTCGTTATTTGTGCCTGTTGTTTGCATCCTTTATGACGTCCCGAAAAAGTTTCCTGTTTGGAATGATTTTCAGTTTTGGTTGACTGCCAGACAGGCAGACAAATTAAAACAATTATCTTACTCCTCTGTGCATATGCACGCTCGGGATGAGATTCCGTACAATTTGCCAAATTCAAATTCAGAGCCAAAGTACTGCTAAACTTCAGGTTCGTGTTCAGATTCATGTTCAGATTCGTGTTCCGATTCGTGTTCTACAGTGTTCACAATGTAAAACTCAATTGAAATCAAGTAGTTTCTCGATCACAGACTGACGTCTGTCGGCAGAGTGAACCAATTGCTGAACTCCGCTTTGCACTTTGCGTGCTGGGTTATAAAGGTGTACCTTTAAATAAATCATGGCCTGTTGGCATTCCCATCTGAATCTGTGGCTGATGATTTGGAGAGCCCAGGTTCAAATCTCATATTCTGCCTCGATTTGCCCATTGCCTACTAATGTCCTTGTGATTCCTGTTAAAGTACTGCATACTAATGGCTTTGTCCTGTGTGTGAGTTATTTACACACTCCACCATGGCCTTCAAATCGATATTAATATAGATGTCTTGATTGTGTGTGTGGTTTGCTTGTTTATGTATTTGGTTTGTTTGGTCTGTTTTGCAAATACCTCACTCTGAAGGAGGTATCTCAATTGGATAATACTTTGTGCAAAAGGACACGGTCTAACCTTGAACAGATGAACAGTTCCAAGGGCTACCTTGAACAGTAAGTCATAGGTTTCTGGCCACATTTTGTAGTGACAGACTGACAGGCAATGGGACCTTCCATGAAAAATCTGGCCATTGCCATCCTCCAGATGGTACCCAGACAGCCTCAACTTAATTCATCTGTAATAGTCAGGAGACATTGGAAAATATTTTTCCTGTGATCTGGCATGCAACTCCCTCTTTGGCTTAATTGGCAAAACATGAGGAGACCTTGTGAGGCACAGTGGCATCTTGACATTTCCTTCATATGGGAACAATCACTGATGTTTACAAGATGAGAATAGGAATGGCATGGTGTGTCTCACAGGAAATGCAATAATGCAAGCCATCTTATTTCTGGTTTTCTGCCCAAAGGCAGGTTTAACTGTGTCCAATAAGCTGACTCTCATGATAATTGAGGTTACAGGTTAACGAGCGTATGATGAGAAAGGATTAATCACTCCTTGGGTGTCATTTCCCTGGTCCTCTGTATGTGCTCCGACTGAGCAAATTATCTCACCGTGAAGGACGCATTCTATGCCAAGCTGGAGTGTGTGGTTGATCAGTGCCCCGGACGAGATACTGTTCTCATCTTGGGGGATTTCAATGCATCGACTGGAACTGATAGGGATGGTCATGAGACATGTCGGCCCCCATCGGTCTGGAACTGTGAAGCAGAAAAGCAAGAATTCATGGACTTTCGGTGGCTGGTTCATGGATTCTGTGCCCACAGGCTCATCACTGGACTTGGTATTCCAACGCTGGTGTTGTGGCAAAGGAGATTGACTATGTGCTCGTTGATGGGTGCTGGAGGATGATTCAGAGCTGTAGGGTCCACCGGAGTGCTCGGTTCCTCAAAACCGACCACAGGCTTCTTGTAGCAACTCTGAAGTTGCAGCTTAAATCAAGGAGAATGGTACCATCCCAGCCTAGGCTGGATGTGGACAAGCTCAAGGATGAGAAGGTAGCTGAGGAGTTTCCGAACAGGCTGAGTGGAGATTTGGGGGGTTTGGGTGCTTTGGGGGATCCTGAATAGTTGGGGAGTGCCTTCAAGACCACCATTCTTGATGTTGATGTCTTGGAATGCACTGCAGGGCGAAGAAGAATTTTGTCTCAAGGGACATTGGATACCATTGACCAGAGTGGCTGGGCCAGGCTGAATGGCAGAGCTGAGCTGTTCAGGGAGCTGATGTGTAACACTGTACGTGCGCTCTGGGTGGACAAGAAGGCCTATGTGTGAGGAATCTGTGAGGGGGTAGAGCATCACCTGTGGTCAAGTGATTCTCATCCTGCTTACAGGGGAATTTATGCATTGCGTTTCTCCAAGCCCATCCTTCAGTGTACTGAAGTTTGAGTGGAGGGTGGTAGGCTCTTGACAGAGGAGTGCGAAGTAAAGGCCCGCTGGGCCGGTTACTTTGAGCAGCTGTACCAGGCTGATCCACCAAATATTAAGTTCGATGTCAGGGGTGTTACCATCCCAATTGCTGACCCTACAATAAACTGTGATCCACCTTCGTTTGTGGAAGCAAGCTGCAGTGAACCACTTAAAAGGGGGGTAAAGCCCCTGAGATCTGTTGTATCCATGCTGAGCTTCTCAAGGCTGTAGACCATGTGGAGGTACTTGCTATTACATTCAGAAAATGATTTTCGTTGTGCAGATCACCAATCTGAATGAAATTTGGCATACTTAAAGAATTTTAGACGTTGAGTCCAAATCCACTTGTTTCCACGTCGAGGATGTGACACAATTGGTCATTTTTGGCAATTAAAGATAAACCGAACATTAAAGCACGATTTTGACACAGAAATGAAGAATCAAGGATAGACTGATATGTACGTCAAAAAAAAACTCTTGTGATATGAGGTCTTAAAATGATACAATATGTTTATACAGAGCCATATTCACTGTTATTAAAGATGTTTATAATTAAAGGTCGTAAACCGAAGCAGTTACATATTTTTACCGGCCGAAAACGTCTGGACTGACCAGACAGGCCTTCGAGTTGACCAAGGCAACTTTTTGCTTAAAAGGCAGCCACACTGACTATTAAAGACAGTTACATTGACTATTAAAGGTAGTTACAGCGCCTATTAGACAGTTACATTGAAAATTAAAGACAGTTACAGTGTCTATTAAAGACAGTTACATTGGCTCTTACGGATTAAATCAAAGACAAAGAGACTGCGTGACTCAGCCTGATGAAAAGTAGAACCGCCACAAGAGGATTACTGTGTTAGAACTCCAGCATTTCTTGCTCTGAAGCAGTTGCTGAACTAGGCTCTTGACTGCTGATATTACAAAACTCAAGTCCACTATTACATGCTAACCAACCTGAATACTACTGTGTAGTAGATCACCACAGCAAAAGCAGTGTGACACCCGCATTCACAGTTCGTCGTCGGAATCATCGTCAGTTCCGTTTTCATCATCCATAAGTTCCATTTCTGCACGGGTCTGTTCATCGTTGGCACAGTTTTGACATCAGAGCGTTGCTTGTAGGCGGCACCTTCTGTTCTCCCAGCGACTGGCTGCAGAATAGCTTTTAGCGAGCCTCATCCACACTCTTCATGGTCGGCTGATTGTGCATGGCGCAGACGAATTGTTCCAGGTCGTGAATGATATTCTGATGTAGCGTGAATTCTCGACCAATGCTCCCGAAACAGGTGATGAGATGGGGACCCATCATCATCAAGTCGAATGGCCTTGTTTTGCCCTTACCGTGGAATGCACTGGTGGTATCACTTCCCGTGAAATTGTGCAAACCTATCAACGCATCGTAGACAGAACTTTCCAGGGCATTACCCAGCTTCCTAATGTCAATGATGATAATGTCCTTGGGACTTCCTGTGACCAGATGGAAATTTTGTGCCCGAATCGACTTTGAGTGAGCCAACGCCAGCACAAACGCATCGGTGTCGAAACTCTCTATGCGCACCGACTTTCATTCTGTCCCGTGTGAACGGCATGTAGCAGGAGCTTCGTGTCAGCTTCCTCATGGTCACATTCAAGTTCAGGTACTGACGACACAGTCATGACACCATTCGACGCCTTGATTTTTCTCACATTTGCTGGTATGACTGATGTACAACAGCATGTCACTCAGTTTTGATGGAGAGATGTTTCTCGTCCACGATTCGACGATGAACTCTATCAACGCCTCCTTGTTGGCTCCGCTCAGGAGATAATTGGCCCACTGTTTTGGAAGGGCTTGATCACGTCCGTAGATGGTTCGCATCTGAAGATCGCCCACCCTGCCCGCTTGTCTGGCATGCTTCAGGCACTTGATGTTGATACTTGGGTAAGTATCAAACTCCACTTCCAGTCTCGAAGATTGGTTACGTCGTGCTTTGGCCACTACGATGTTCAGCACCATCTCTTCCAGGTTGCCGAAAGTGTTTTGCAGTGAACCAGCCTTTATCGCCTGAATAACGGCCATTCCATCCACAATTGTTGCACCTTGGATAGGCCGAGCGTCCACACGGCAATCGGGCCACAGTTTCAGTATATGGTTGAGGAGTTTGGCTTTGTCCGTCTTAGCAATCGAACCATCACCGGATGCCAGCGGGAAAGATATGTTCGCCAGTGGGTATGCGAGCAGATCGTGGAGTGTTACATTGCTTTTCTCGCCAATCAACAGCAGTCGTGTGAAAAGACGACGTTCATTCGCAATTTCAACCTTCGGCGTCTGCTGGTGGGGAGTCGCCGACTTGCCTCGCGCCTTCATGAAAGTTGCCAATTTGGCCTTCGAAATCGTACTGAAGAATGGGACCTCACCCGAGAGAAGCCGATCACGCATGAATTGCACGACAGCATTCTCTCCCTTGACATACACATTCATCAAGTCCTCGGAAGTGGCTGGCGGTGCGATGACACTTGAACTAATATTGACGAGTTCAAGGTGAGCGCCGGAGAAAGGGTTAATCATTTGAAGTACTGTGTCCATCACTTGTACCACCACTGCTTCGTTCTTCTTCGAGCTCGACACATCCAAATCCTTTCTCGTTCGGGGCTCGTCGTGGATACCTGCCATGGACTTACATTTCCTTGCGATTTCCGCACGTGCTGGTTGGGACAGGATCCACTTCTTCACAACTGTGCTTTTCTGAGTGTAACCAATGATGCCTCCACTGGTCTTGCTGCCCCTATTTAAAGTCTGCTCTATGATCTGATCACACGCAACACTACTCAATCCATAACAAGTATGCTGTTGGGCAGTCCATTTGCCATCCATGAACGCTTGATAGGTGTCTGGGTGGGAGTGCTCTAGCCAGGCCATTTCCAGCCAGGAAACGAGTAAGTACCTTGCATAGTTTCGGTGATCGTACGCAAAGTACCAGGGCATTGATGCTCTCGTGATCGCAAGGTGTTTCGGCCAGTTCGAAGTACGAGTTGCCCGTATAAGCTCTAGTGCTCGCTCCACCATTTCCAAGTAGGGCCATGTAATGTCCACACTTTGGTGTTTGTTCAGGTCATCCCTCACCATGAGTGCTCCCGAGTATAGAACATGTAAATTGAGGCCTGAGTCACCCTGCTATGGACCCTGGCTGGCTTCATCCTCTGTAGTTGACTCTGTTTCTGTTGTAGAGCTACTGTCTACAACAGCAGCCTGAGCAATGGAACCAATATCAATGTCCTTCATGTACACCACTTCGCTCTCAGACATTTTTGGTGGACGATAGAAAATCATGTCTGGGTACCGTTCCTGCAGTCTTTTCTTCAGTCTTGTTGCCTGGTAGTTGGCCTTATCCTGACCTTTGCATACTCTGAGTAGGTCATTGAACATCTCACACAACTTCTTCATATGTATAGATTGCTTTCCATCAATGAGTCTTTCCTGGATTACTTTATCACAGAAAATGTCAAATGTTGAGTCATAGTTCACTTTCTGAGTTTGGAGTTTCCTTTCACTCTGTCTGTGGTATGTGTCATTCACATACTCATAATAACATTTATGGTGATAACAAACTGCCAGCGCCACACAGTCTTTATCCTTTATAGTTGTCATTATTCTCACATCACGTTTATCTCTCCTCTGCTCAGCAGTTTCCCTCAGCTTTCCTCCATCCTGTGTTTCTGCCAGGGACAACTGATCACGTTGAGATTTTCCTTTGACACGAATGAATTTGTCTTTTTTCTGGCATATGACACAAATTCTTGGCAGTACACCAGCTGATTCACCAGCCACCCTTTTTACAGAGGTTCTGAGGGATTTTCTATGTATTTTGTGGTATGAGTGCCCCTCTTCTTCTAGTCTGCCCACCACCTCACTGGCTTTCGCAGAAACTGCAGTAGTGCTGGCTTCTGATTTCCTTTTCCTGGCTTTATATGATCCTTGTTACAAAACGACGCATAGCAGAACCGGTGACAGCTGGCATCTGCAGGAGGATCAGTCATTGGCAGCAGTTTCATTCTTTGATCAGCCAGCAAACGGCATTTGTTGATAGTTTCACTATCTGTGGCGTCGCACCAAGCCTTCGCACACTCACATACCTTACGTCAGCTCTTATCTGTGAATTGCGTCACTTTCTCATCATCCTCCCCGCCCAAGTGTATGAAACAACGCATATTTGGTTGTTGAAAGACCAAAAATCACTCGAAATCACACGACAACCATGGGCGCCACAATCTTGATTTGTTGTTTCCTGGTCGTTTCATCCACGATTAGAAGCATGCTACGCTCACTTCATGGCCGTAATTTCAAATGGTAATAACTGTCAGTGTGTCAACTTGTGCATATGGAAACAAGTAGGAATTTCAATGGTGTGTTCTCATGAATGTACAGGGTGAATTTCGTTTAGATTGGTGATCTGCACAACAAAACTGAACGAACCCACCCACCTCCACATGACCTACTGGTGGAAATGCTGCACTCGTGTCATTACACGCAGTTCTGTGCTCTGCCTGGAACACAGGCATCATCCCAACTGACTGGAAGAGGCCTTGTTGTCCCTCTCTGGAAAGGGAAGGGTGATCGCCAGGACTGCAACAACTACCGAGGGGTGATGCTACTCTCGGTGCTGGGCAAAGTCTATGCTCAGAGAATTCTGGACAGGGTTCGCCACCACCTGCTTCAGCACCAGCGCCCACAGCAGTCAGGCTTGACACCAAAGAGGTTTGACGGTGTCCTTGCTCTTTGGGTCCTCACCGAACGCAGGCGAGAGTTTCAGCAGGGGCTGTTCACAGCATATGTTGATCGCCGCAAGGCCTTCGATTCAGTGAATTGTGATGCCCTCTGGAGACTTAGCCATCTTCATGTGGTGCCACCAAAACTGATCGATCTGATGTCTGAACTCTACTCTGGTACTGAGAGTGCTGTGAAGTGTGGTGGTACCATCTCCGACTTATTTCCAGTTGTTACTGGAGTTCGTCAGGGGTGTGTGCTTCACCAACCACACCTTTCAGCACTTGTATGGACTTGATTCTGGGGAGGAGGTCAGAGAGATTAAGCAGATTGTTCAGTCATCTTTGTGGAGACTCTGTTTATCTTTTTGGGGGTCCTCAAGGCACTTAATGAGGAGTCAGAGCTGCTGAGATTTTGGGTTTCCTGGGTGAAAACTAAGATCCAGGCTTTCAATAATACATTGGATGCTGCTTTCTTGTCTGTACCTATTTGTGGTGAGGATATTGAGGTCACGGAGAGATTCACTTAACTTGGCAGTGATATTCATGTCTGCATATTGTGAGTCAGCGGTCAATAGATGTCTGGGTCAGGCCTGGGGAGTCATGGATTCGCTGGATCATCGGGTGTGGCGCTGCCAGTACCTGTGCAGGAAGACGAAAGTCTGAGTCTTTAAGTCCTTTGTGCTTCTCATCTTGTGTGAGACTACGGATGTAAGACTTGGACTCTGGCTAAGAATCTTCGATGGCTACTTAACTCCTTTGGTACCAGGTCTCTTCGGAGAATCCTTGGCTATCGCTGCTCGGACTTTGTGTCCAGCGAGCGGTTGCTGAGAGAGACTCAGATGAGATTTGATACCTGTATCGTCCGTGAGCGTCAGCTGCGGCTGTAAGGAGATGTGGCTCTTTTTCCTGACGCTGATCCTGCTCACCAGATTCTCTCAGCGCGGGGGCTTCATGAGTGGAGGAGGCCAACAGGCCGACCATGTGCCTCGTGTTTGCAGCAGGTTGATCGGCATCACAAAGAGATTGGGATGGGCCAGGCATCTGCCTGGGGTTGGCCAGATGGAGGCCCTTTGAGTACCGGTGGAAAGTTTATGCAGCGATGCGCTGCTCCAGCGCATGCTCCCATACCTGACCTGACTTGCAGGTTTTGTGCTGCCAAAGCAGCACCGTGGCAAGAATCACACTGAATGGGTTGCCTTTTCCTTCGCAGCAGGGCTCAGGGCAATAACTTAGAATTTATTTAAGGTGTCAGCAATAACTCGTGGACTCTTCATGAAAGACACCATAGGATATTCAACGTCCACCACTGTCAGCAGATAGGACGTCCAGTGTAACATCCATCCGAAGGATGGCACACACATTGATTGTACCTGCATGTGAAACACCAGGATAACAGTTCATAGCTGGATAGAGATTTGAACCTTGGCGAGACAACTACACGTTATATGTAGTCTTTAATGCACAGTCAGGCAATAAAATGCGATGAATGTATGATTTGATTGCATGTTATACCATGATGCCAACTGTCTGTCAAGATTGGCGTTTCCTCACACAGTCACTATTAAACATCTGCAGAGGGTCATTCGGGATAGTCTGCTTAATGTACTGCCCCTGCAGTGGTGTGCAACATTTTTATGGATCTGGAATGGGGGATAGATTGGAATCGTTATTTCATTGTACAAGTGGGAGGTAATTCCTGCAAATGATAAAGTATGTCCAGCTCGTGTGTATCTAAACCTCACCTTCCCCCTCTCCCACTCGATACATTCCTGAACTTTCCCAGTTTTTACCTTTATTTGAAGTTGTTTGTTTGTTTATTCTTTAGTTCACAGCTAATCGGTGTGGCCAACGAACGTGATCGTGTGGTCAGCACGAGGACACGAGACGTGCCAGAAACATGTCCATATATGGACATCTGGCGGGCTCAAGGCCCCTATCCGTTGTCCATGGTGTGGAATTTCCCTGGCTTACCAGCCAATCGGCGTGGACCATAAATTATCATTTGACGGTCGCTTTGACCAATGGATGCGCATCACGGGAGTTTGATAGGCTCTGCAGGGCATAATATATGCATGCGCACCATGAGCATGGGTTGTTGGTGGTGCTCGTGTTATTTATTTATTTATTTATTTGTGGTTCTTGATGATGCTGGGTTGCTGCATCCTGCTCGGTGGTTCGAAGTGTTTTACTTGCCTAGGTTCATGCTTCTTTTATCCTGGGTCCTTCATTGTGGAGATAGTACATGGAGAACATGGCTCGTACCGGTATGTAGGGTGGGTGCTACGAGGTCAAGCCACGAACCAGTCTGCTGAACCCGCATGAAGACCAACACCTCATCTGTGAGTATTGCATGCAGAGCATATTTTCTCTTTGTCTCCTCTTCTCCTTTCTCAGTCCCGTGTTTCCTCGAATGAAAGAGTCAAGGCCTATGTGTTTACCGATCATGATTCTGAGGGCATGCTGTGTGGAATTCATTTATTATCTTGAGTTGTAAACTTTTTGTGAAAGCTGTTGTTCGGCCGTGCTCTTCCTCCCTCCACCCACATAACCCCCTTCTCTCCCTGTTAACTAATCGTCCCGTTTTGATTAAACCTTGTGTGTTCATCCGGAGTGAGCTCCACAGCGCTTAAATAATTGTCATTAATAATAACAAATTAACACTTTTGTGTCAGGCATATTGTGTCTGTGCTGAAGCACAAACAAATGTGAATGGCAGATTGACTTGCTCGGCCAATATTGCCGATGATCTGCCGTGGTCGTTTTCTGAAATGCCGATTGGTGCCACATTTTCCTGGCAGACATGGAGATCTTTTTGTCCCATTCCCGCCCTGGCATCTTAACCGTCGTTGACAATGCATGATTGTTCCAATAGATCAGTGATCTTCATTATTGTTTGAGAAGGGGGCCACTTTTGCCAATAAGACATTGATCAGTATGAGAGCTGTCACACTGCCTGCAGGACTCTATAATGGCTGCTATTAGGCCACACCTCCACATACTCTTCTTCATTGTGATGAACTGGGCTGCAATGGTAATTGTTTGTATACTGCATCCATATCCTGATATAGTTATGTTACTTTTATGCTTCGTGTTGGAGCACTCGTTTGTAACCATTGGGTCATTTTGATGGCATTTATGGCAGATTATGATGGGGTGTTTTCACATTTGTGTATTATCGGCCACATGTCAGGGGCCGCACTTTCGGCTATCAGGGGCCGCCAGTGACTCCTGGGCCGTGCAATGAAGAACAGGGTAATAGATTGTCCCCCATCTCTTCAAGAAGGTCGGAGACGGGGGACATTGAAATGAGCTCTGGCCGTCTGACTGACCTGACCGATCGACTGATCGTCTGTCCATGTACTTTTGTGTACGCGATATTTCAAAAACCGTTGAACATTTAGCTTTAATATTGCACACTAGCAAATACAACCTGTTGCTTCGCTGACGGGTATATTGTTGAAGATTCGGCGGCACTTAACAGCACCGCCGTCTCAGGGGTTATAACGCCGGCGAGTTTGGCACAGGTCTCGGGTCGCGCGCCTCAGATCACGATACCAACGTACACCTGAGCCGCACCAGTTGGGGAAATAGACCCCTGCTACTGACTGGGTTTGTCAGAGACCGGGTGAAGTCTGCCAGTCCATACCCATTTTGGTTTTATATGTATGAATATAAAATATGAATATAAAATATGAATCGTATGAATCAGCCAGATTTATTTGGGGGAACATCGGGGACAACGACACAAGCAAAGCATTCACGACAATGTGATAATTAATCTATAACCCGTTATTAACTAGGGAGCTACGGATACAGGTTTCGAAGGGAGCCCTAGCAAAATAAGCTTTAGGCTTGGACAACATGCAGACAAGACACGGAGTACTTGGTAGTGCCTCATGGATGGGAGGAAAAGTGTGTGAGGCACGAATGCGGCTCGTGACAAGCCGATGTTGTCGGATTCGAGCACCCAGCTCGAGTATGCAGCGTGGCAAAATGGCGCTCGTACTCCTATCGGCACCGCTCGCGCATGCCGCGTGACAAGATGGCGGCGACGTACTCCTTTTGTCGGCCCGCTCACACACCAGCCTCGGCGCGTCCAGCCCCTGTAAGGTCGACGGCGCAGGAGCTAAAGATCGGTGTGTTCCAGCTGGTTTCTCACAAGGTCCAGAATGCAAATCCAGGCCAAGGAGGAACAGCCGGCCAAGCCACTCCGAATGAAGCCGATCCCAGACTCTCACAGCAGGCAGTTCCTCTTGCCTTTCGGGGCGGGCTTCTTGGGACTGCCTCTGGGGATACGTGATTGGTCCATCGTTCGACTTTACAGCAGCTCTCCCCCAATGGGTTGCTGACACGTCTTGTTGACTGACTGTCAGGGCGCTGGGTCGGGGCTCGTTTGAAGGGGGGAAGGAAAAAAGTAGGTGCCTCTCGGTACACCACCACCGTATGAACACTGGACAGCCTGCTTCACCTCCTGACACTCATGTAACGTCCAATTACCGAACAACCTGGCTAAACATGCATTTAAGGGGGATCTGGGCTGATCCTATATTTAATAACCCACTAAGGGCCCATTTCCGCAACAATATTAAAGGGGGGGGTGGGCAGATGGAAGTGAGAAGGGGGTGTGGGGGGGGAGTAGCGGGAAGTATGGAGGGGATCGAGGTTTGGAAGGAGGTGAGGGGAGGAGGTTCTGGACTTTCATTTGATAGTGGGACTTGTTGAGAAGGTGGGGGGGGGGGGTAGTACAGGAGTGAACAAAATGGAGTATGTTAATACAGCATGCGGACACCGGAGATTGCCCAGAGATGTCCATGGGGGATGGAGAGGGGAGGGGATTTGGGAGGAGATAAGCGTGAGGAGAGGGGGAGCGAAGGCAGTGCTTGGGAAAGGGAAGGGCGATTAAAATGTGCTGTAAGGGCAACATTTTCGTTTTCACCACCGGATTCTATATAAATCCAGGCAGGAGCATTTAAAACCCAGGCGATCTACCTAGCAAAGGCCTACCTGCACGCATACGAGCTCGCACATGTTGCCACCTTTGCACCCCTCCAGTTGGCTCACTCCGATTCTAATTCATACATGCTACATTCTGGGGAAGCCGTTTTAAATTCCAAACTAAGCCGTCAATCCTTAACAGTCCCCTTGACAGAGGGGGAGAGGAAAGGATTGGGAGAGAGAGAGAGAGAGGAAAGGGTGGGGGGCAGGAAAACTGTCATGATGGGACTGGGAGGGTGGTGGGAGTGAGAGGGGTGGTGGTGAGCGTGAGAGTGAGAGGGGCGGTGGTGAGCGTGAGAGTGAGATGGGCGGTGGTGAGCGTGAGAGTGAGATGGGCGGTGGTGAGCGTGAGAGTGAGATGGGTGGTGGTGAGCGTGAGAGTGAGATGGGCGGTGGTGAGCGTGAGAGTGAGATGGGCGGTGGTAAGCGTGAGAGTGAGATGGGCGGTGGTGAGCGTTAGAGTGAGATGGGCGGTGGTGAGCGTGAGAGTGAGATGGGCGGTGGTGAGCGTGAGAGTGAGATGGGCGGTGGTGAGCGTGAGAGTGAGATTGGCGGTGGTGAGTGAGAGGGGCGGTGGTGAGTGAGAGTGAGAGGGGCGGTGGTGAGAGTGAGAGTGAGAGGGGTGGTGGTGAGAGTGGGAGTGGGAGTGAGAGGGGTGGTGGTGAGGATGAGAGCGAGATGGGCGGTGGTGAGAGTGAGAGGGGCAGTGGCGGGGGTAGCGGGAGTGGGGGCGGTGGGAGTGAGAGTCAGGGGGTAGGAGTGAGAGAGGTGGAGAGGGGTGGGAGTGAGAGTGAGAGGGGTGGGAGTGAGAGTGAGAGGGGTGGGAGTGAGAGTGAGAGTGGTGTGAGTGAGAGGGAGAGGGGTGGGAGTAGGGGTGAGAGTGGGAGGGAGAGGGGTGAGAGTGGGAGGGAGAGGGGTGAGAGTGGGAGGGAGAGGGGTGGGAGTGAGAGTGAAGGGGGAGAGTGAGAGGGAGGGGAGAGGAGAGGGGGAGATAGATTCCAGCAGATGTGACGCACAGTTTAACTACCGTCCAAGAGATGGCACACACATTGATTAATTACGCTGTTTATGAAATGACAGAATGACAGCTTAGAGCAAGCGTGCGTACCTCTCGGCTGTCCTGTGATGTTTCTGGGTTTCGGCCCCTACAGAGTTGCCTGCCTAGCAAACGAGGGGTCTCGAACAAAGTTCTGTCATCATTTATTCAAGGTTTGTCTGACCAACAGTCTTCCACAAATACAATTGCCACAAATGCACAATTTATTTTTCCTTCTTAACTCCGGAAATGTTCTCACGGAGAACCGAGCTGTGGCATCGCCATGGAAGCTTGTAGTGAATGTGGCTTCAGCACTCAAGCAGGATAACGCCGCCTTGATAAAGGATAATTAAATAAGGCCGTTAATCATCTTCAAAAGGGGTGTTTTAATTAACCCAAACACTCAGTTGTCATTCATGCACTACCTTGGAGATCCCTTCGTATGCATGCAAAGTTTCAGGTCGATAGGTTTCATGGTTTTGGAGTTGTGGAGTATAATGACGGACTGACACACACACACTGACATTTATTTGTATAGATATCTATTCCTCATGACAGCATGCCAACCTAAATAGATCACAACTGTGATTGGCTGAATTATGTTGCCATGGCAACCATCTCGGTAACTTGGCCTGTGTTCGCCATATTTCGAAAACCGTTCAAGATTTACCTTTCATATTACACAGATGTATTCCTCATATCATCCAAAAGGTTGAGGACCTGGAGTATCGGCTCCTTTTTTCTTCCTCTTCTTTTCTATCTCCATTCCTGCAATTCAATTATTTGTCTTTCATCTGTCTGTGTATTTTGTCTGCCTGTTCCCCTTTTACCTTCTGTTAGTTTGTCATCCTGTTGCCTTCTGTTGTCTTGCTTCTCGATGAACCTAATGTATATAAACTAGGTTCTTTAACTTTGGCACCTGCTTTGGTGCTACATCGCCCAATGAGTACCTAACCTAATTTTGGTAAACTTTTTGGGCCACATCCTTTGGCATGGCAATGTTGATCATCTGAAGAATGACTGTGGTTGAGACCACTTTGCTTTACCCAGATATCTTCTGTAATTGTCGCTATTAATGACAGAAAAACCTGCAGATTCCATGAAGAAAACTTTTCAAACTCTTTCGCAATGCAGCATGTTTATTATACAGGCTGTAGTTATTGTGTTGTGGTGCCGGGTTCAGTAGCGAGGACGAACGCCAGATGGAGCGGTTGGGCCGTCTCCTACTGAACACCGGAATTGAAAGGTCGTCACCCCGGATAACTCCGGAGGCGACGGGCCACTTAAAGGACCGTGGTCGCCAATATTTTGACAGCGTGATGTAGGGTCCACTTGTCTATTCCAATTTACCTAAGTACGCACGCCGTCTAGCTACCGGGGAAACCACACCCTCGGCCGACTCTGTCCGAACCGAGTCGCATGTACTGACTCGGGTCCGGCGTACCGAGCGGGAGTTACCAGAGCCACGCCGGTCCCAATAACAACTTACGGCCCCAAACGGCCTCACTATTTCTCCTCACTATTTCTCAAACCCGCACCGTGCTTGGTCAATGAAAGAAAGTGACAGACAACGAGCTGGTACATTGAACAATTGGGGGTTTATTTTTCAGGGGGCAGGAGAGCACAAAGAACAGAGTTATCCAAATAAAAGCAATATACAATGAACAAAAGCACTTAACAATTTCGACTTACAGATGGGGCCCACGGACACACACACACACACACACACACACGAAATGGACCCCACGGGGTCTTGTTTCGGTCCATCAGCCCAGGAGGGAAAGGCGAGCTGGGGACCAGGGCCTTGTCGGGTACCTCTCCGCCTCGTGCGGTCACTCCGTACTTCAATCACCACGGTGGGACTCGAACCCACGTCCCAAAATCCACGGGCCCGCAACCCTGGCTGCTCGACCTCCACCACCACGCTGAGCCGCCGCGAAGGACCGCAGACGAAAAGCCACCACGACCAAGACCAAGCCAATTGCCATGATGACTCCCGTACACTGGTCCTGACCAGCACTCTCCTCTTCTTGCCAGATCCGAGGGATTTCTTCCCCTCCCACTCGCCTCCTGATTGGACGAGGGGTTGTCGGCGATCAGTGGCCTCCCCTCGTTGGTCGGGGGGCCTCGGCCCTGCTCGCCCATTTGCTGGAGGAAACGCTCCATGCCCTTTCTCGGAGCGGAGCCTCGATCTGAAGCGAATGGAGGCTCCACCCACGCCTTCAGCCAAAAACACGTGGGCAATGGAGTCGATGGTGCGGAGAAGTGAAGGGGGTTTGTTGTAAAAAACTAACTATAAAGAAACTTCGCAGCGCACACATAAAATTCCCATGAGACAGAAGGAAGGATTCTAACTATAAACACATACTTATCGAAATAACTGAACTCTGGGGGCTGCCTTGTGTTTGTGTGCAAATGGCTGCCAGATTCGTAACAATAGCTCCGAAAAAGTTATTCGAGGGAGATTATGTAAGATCGGTTCCAGAAGCACCGTGAAAACCTCAAAATTCAGAAGCAGTTTTGGTTGGCCTGTTTGGAGCCATCTGAGCACATCATTGATGATGCTGGGATGCTGAGATCCCGGATTCGAATCGCACAAACCGTGTTGGTTTGTCCATTGTCGTTTATTGTGTTTGTAATTGTCCTGCACGTGCTGTGGGACTCATCTTTGAATATTTTTGCAAGACTATCAATATTTATTTAGTTATCGAAATACTGGGAGAAACCTGTGCAAGCCCCAATGCACAGCCTGTTACTGTCCCTGGTGATACTTGTAAGATTATCAATTTGATTTCTTGTTTTTGTTCTGTGAAGGGGTGCAGTTTTAAAAACGTATATTGCATCAAAATTCTGATGGATCAAATATATCAGCGAAGCAGAATCGATGTTGATGTGGCTGGTTCATTTATGTCTGTACTTCAGAGACCCCCCCCCCCCCCAGGGTGAAGTAAGAAAAGGTGGTGCCACTGAAGTTAGGGGTGGTGGGACTCGAATGTGGTTCGGAAATTTGTAGCATGATCTTCACAAAGTTATTTATTAATGCTTTGAATATTCCGATCACATTTGCATCACTGCGTTAAAGTCAATTACCTGTTAAAACCTACACGATTTGTGGTATATCCCACTGTCCTCTGCCATATTACACACAATGAACTTGGTGTAAAGTACAGTGACATGACCACTGACTTCCAACAAAACAAACTTGCATTGAAGAATAACAGCAAAAGGTGGATTTACTGCCTTGACTGTAATGCATCTCTCCTTCTCATCCAATGCTAAATCATAATGTTGTTAAGACCTCATCCCAGCTCCCCTTGAGAAACTGTTTTGACTTTCCTGCTATATGCATGACTGGCATGTTCAATTTGTTCACACACCTAACATGGCATAACAATGAAATGATGAAGTGCAGGGCTGCGATTTAATCTGTATTTGTGGTTGTAAAGAAACTTCTTTATCTCATTTTTTTTTCGACTTTTGGTGGATGTCAATATTTGTTCTGGAGATGTCGATAGTCTTTTTAGTCATTTGCTTTTTTTGACAAAGTACTTCTTCTTTAAAAGGGTCTTCACTCTTCAGCACTATTATTGAATCATCCAATGGTCCAGCTTTCGAAATTTATTTGAGCGAGTGTCGTGGCCCACCGAGGGGCGATTTGCTTTGGTTAGAAGCATTTATCAAGGGGGATAGCTTTTGAAGGTGAAATTGTTTGATCATTATTCCCCTTGCATTCTCGCTTGCTCTGCTTCATTCCTCAGCCTTTTGGAAGAGTCACTTTCAGCAGTGGTCTCAAATTTGTGGCCCCATTAGCTTCTGGCACATCCCTCAATGGCATGTTATATGCCTTCTGGAAGAAGTAATGTTGCCCTCAAGCCATGGTTGTAATGTTTGTTCCACTTGCATGACTGTTTAGAATACACAATGAGTTTTATGGTTTGTTTAAATGCTTAATTGGCTTGTGGAATAACTTGAGATTTATAAACAGTTTGAAGGAGCATAATATTATCCTCTACTGAAAAATATGTCTTTTTTTTTTTTTTTTTTTTTTTTGTATACCTTGGTCGAGGCTCGTATGAGAGCTAACACACAACTCACAGCAAGGAGGCATGAGACAAGAGGGGTGGGAGTGGAAGGGACAAAACATTGGGGAACAGACACAGGTGAACTGTGGAAGGGAGAGGGATGGGGATGGGACGGGGAACATGGCGAGGAGAAGATGGACATTACAGGGACTTTCAGGAAGGAAAGCAGGAGAATTGAAGGAAGTGGGCTTGGGTGGATTATCGGGGGTAGAAAAGATCGAGGATTTGGATGGGGGAAGATAAGAGGTGGTGGTGAACAGCTGTTTTGAAAGCCTGGAGGGAAGAATGGGAAAGAATAGAGTGAGGAAGTTTATTCCAAAGGCGGGAACAAAGAGGAATGAAAGAGTGAAGATGAGCAGTGATTCGTGATTTTGTTAGTTTTACCAGAAGGGGGTTGTTGGCGGACCTTGTGCGACCTGTGCAAATGTGGTTGGGACAAATCGCAGAGAGAGCAGGGGCGGTAAGGCTGGAGAGGAGTCGGTAGAAGACAGAAAGACCACCGACCAACCTGCGGTGATTGAGTGAGAGGCCCAAAGACTCAGCTTCATTGCGGGAGATGCCAATGATCTTAAAAGCCCTGGTTTCGACAGCGTGAAGTCGAGAAAGGTGGGAGGCAGGAGCACCAGCCCAGAGGGGAGAGCAGTACTCCATCAGGCTACGGACAAAAGCTTTGTAAGTAGTCAGGAGCTCAAGAGGGCCGAGGAAGGACTTTGCACGACGGAGGATTCCCAGTCGGCGACTGGCTTTTGAGGCGAGGTTGGAAATGTGACTTTCCCAGGAAAGGTCATGGCAGATAGTGAGACCCAGAAGCTTGAAAGAAAAGACTTCTTCCAGAGGATTGTTGAGAAAGTGGATGGGGGGTTTTGTAAACGGTCCTTTCGAAGAGACATAGTGAGAGTGTGAGATTTGTGTGGATTGAAAGACATGTTCCACGTGTTGGACCAGTTTGTGATTTTATCCAGATCTGCAGTGAGCGAAGAAGCTGCTGCTTGCCGGTCTGAGGGATGACAGATGGTACGGCAGAGGGTGGAGTCATCGGCAAAGAGAAATAGAGGATTTTCCAGAGAGTCCGAGAGATCATTGATGAAAACCAGAAAAAGAACAGGGCCCAGAACGCTACCTTGAGGAACTCCAGCCTGCACAGGAAGAGGGGATGAAAGAACTCCATTTAGGGCCACACGTTGACTGCGACAGGAGTTGACTGCGACACACACGTCTGCAATCAAATGACACAAATTCTTCTCAAATGTAGTAACAGTTTTGATGTAACATATCTTATGATGGCTACAAACACCAAAAAGATCAATCGGAGATTGCAGACCCTCACCAGGACTTGCGTTGTGTGGTGTATTTTGTGTGGCATTTGTTTACTAGTTTGTTACATAATTAACTAGAAGGGCACTCGGAAGAGCGCATACCTCCGCCCTGTAATGCCTGATCCACGAGACCATATTGAGCCCATTACATTTTTGAAATATCGTTTTTGAGCCCTATCTCTCACTGGTGCAGAATCGCTTCAAAAAAATTTCTAGTTGTCGGATCTGGATCTTCACCAAAATTGAATCGATTCTTCCAGGTCACACGCCCAACATGTCCACCAAGTTTCATCTGAATCCGTCCACAACTTTTTGAGAGATCGCGCTATATATCCTTTTTAGCCCCATCTCTAAATGGTGAAGAATCATTTGAAAAATTATCGTGTCCGGATCTGGATCTAGATCTTCACCAAAATCTAATCAGTTCGTTGTATCACACACCAAACCTGCCCACAAAATTTCATCTGGATCCGTCCACAACTTTTTGAGATATCCTGTACAGAAACAAACAGACAGGGGTGAAAACATAACCTCCATCACCTTCGGTGGCGGAGGTAATAAGAGATATAATTAAAACTGGTAGTGATGACCGGATACCAAGACGTTCCGCTTTGATGCAACCCCGCTTTGATTGGACACCTGACCCTGACCAATGACGTTTTAAATTTTAATCAATTCAGTTTAGAATGGGATTAAAATAAATTAAATTCAAATCAAATGGAAGACCAAATAGGTACAGTCCTGCATTGGAGTCAATCAGAAGGAACCCGAACAAGCAAAAAGCAAAGATAAAGTCATCAAGAGGAACCTGGATAGGATTTACATTTCAGCTGCTACTCCTCTACCC
>NC_140967.1:42555687-42608187 GCF_056783735.1 Eptatretus burgeri
ACACATGGCATAGAGTGTGTGTTTACTGTCCCCTGCTGGAGGGGGTGGTTGGAATTGTTAATTCTGGCAGGCTCTTTTTGGAGAACATTACCAATTTTAACCTCCCCTGGAGATTTGCCATTAAAGCCGCACCAAAATAGTTTCTCATGTGCTAAACCTGCAAGGGTGGCGGTTGGAGTAGGGAGGGCAAGGGTGGTGGTTGGAGTAGGGAGGGCAAGGGTGGTGGTTGGAGGATGGAGGGCAAGGGTGGTGGTTGGAGGAGGGCAAGGGTGGTGGTTTTTTTTTTTTTTTTTTGTATACCTTGGTCGAGGCTCGTATGAGAGCTAACACACAACTCACAGCAAGGAGGCATGAGACAAGAGGGGCGGGAGTGGAAGGGACAAAACAGTGGGGAACAGACACATTAGGTGAACTGTGGAAGGGAGAGGGATGGGGATGGGATGGGGAACATGGCGAAGAGAAGATGGACATTTCAGGGACTTTCAGGAAGGAAAGTAGGAGAAATGAAGGAAGTGGGCTTGGGTGGATTATCGGGGGTAGAAAAGATCGAGGATTTGGATGGGGGAAGATAAGAGGTGGTGGTGAACAGCTGTTTTGAAAGCCTGGAGGGAAGAATGGGAAAGAATAGAGTGAGGAAGTTTATTCCAAAGGCGGGAAAAAAGAGGAATGAAAGAGTGAAGATGAGCAGTGATTCGTGATTTTGGTAGTTTTACCAGAAGGGGGTTGTTGGCGGACCTTGAGCGCCCTGTGGAAATGTGGTGGGGACAAATTCTAGAGAGAGCAGGGGGGCAAGGCTGGAGAGGAGTCGGTAGAAGACAGAAAGACCACCGACCAACCTGCGGTGATTGAGTGAGAGGCCCAAAGACTCAGCTTCATTGCAGGAGATGCCGATGATCTTAAATGCCCTGGTTTCGACAGCGTGAAGCCGAGAAAGGTGGGAGGCAGGAGCACCAGCCCAGAGGGGAGAGCAGTACTCCATCAGGCTACGGACAAAAGCTTTGTAAGTGGTCAGGAGCTCAAGAGGGCCGAGGAAGGACTTAGCACGACGGAGGATTCCCAGTCGGCGACTGGCTTTTGAGGCGAGGTTGGAAATGTGACTTTCCCAGGAAAGTCATGGCAGATAGTGAGACCTAGAAGCTTGAAAGAAAAGACTTCTTCCAGAGGATTGTTGAGAAAGTGGATGGGGGGGTTTTGTAAACGGTCCTTTCGAAGAGACATAGTGAGAGTGTGAGATTTGTCTGGATTGAAAAACATGTTCCACGTGTTGGACCAGTTTGTGATTTTATCCAGATCTGCAGTGAGTGAAGAAGCTGCTGCTTGCCGGTCTGAGGGATGACAGATGGTACGGCAGAGGGTGGAGTCGTCGGCAAAGAGAAATAGAGGATTTTCCAGAGAGTCCGAGAGATCATTGATGAAAACCAGAAAAAGAACAGGGCCCAGAACGCTACCTTGAGGAACTCCAGCCTGCACAGGAAGAGGGGATGAAAGAACTCCATTTAGGGCCACACGTTGACTGCGACAGGAGAGGAAGTCTGCGAGCCATGAGTGGAGATGGCCTTGAATACCATGGGAAGAGAGTTTGGTGAGTAGGGCAGGGTGCCAGACTGTGTCAAAAGCACGTGATATGTCCAGGGATACGGCTCGGATTTCCTGTCTGGCATTGAGGACCTCCATCCATTGATGGGAGAGCAGAAGCAGCATATCCAGGGTAGAGTGACCTGGTCTGAAACCAAATTGATGATTGGAAATCAAGCCATTGGAGAAGAGGAAGGATTTCATATCTGAGGCGATGATGGATTCCATCACCTTGCTGATGATTGGGAGAAGGCTGATTGGTCTGTAGTTATAGGGATCTGTTTTTGCACCTTTTTATGCAGGGCAGTGATGTTAGCAGATTTCCAAGCAGATGGCAGATGACCTTGGGCAAATGAGAGGGTGAATAGAACAGAGAGAGGGTGAGCAAGAGCAGAAGAGCAGGCTTTGAGGACACGTGGGCTGATGCCGTCTGGACCAGTTGCAGAATCTGACTCGAGGTTTGAAAGCAAGCTCTCCACCTTGTCAGGAGAAAAGGATACAGAGTCCAGGGACAGTTGGGTGCGACTGGGTAAAGTGGGTAGAGATAGTGATGGGTTTAGGACACAAGATTTAGCTGCAAACACCGAGTTTAGACATTCAGCTTTATCACGTGTGGAATCAGCAGTGCGGCCATTTGAGGTAAGGGAGGGGATGGAGGGGGAACATACACCAGAAACAGATTTGATTAAACGCCACCAGGATTTTGAGGAGGGAGAGAGGTTTGAGAGTTCAGACTTGAGATGAGAAAGATGTTGTTTTCTGGCTCTCCTGAGGGTAGATACACACTTGTTCCGAGCTTTGTGGAAAGAACTGAGATTGCCCTCAGTTGGGTTTGCTTTCCATGAGGCAAAGGCAAGTTGTTTCAGGACAACTGCCTCGCCACAAGCTTCAGTAAACCAAGGGCGGGAGGAAGGGTAAGACAACTGAACACGAGAGGGGATAAATCTGTGCATGAGGGAGAGCAAGTTTCTTTGAAAGAATTCCCAGGATGAGTTGATGTTTGAGAAAGTAGTGATAGGAGACCAGTCTGTAAGTTTGATGGCTGCTCGGAGACCCTGCCAGTCGGCTTGAGTGAAATGCCAGACTCGACGGCGGTGAGGTGGTTCTCTGATAACAGCCAGAGAGATGTCCACTTTAACAAGGACGTGGTCAGAAGAACCAATTGGAGCGAAGGAAGAGCAGCAGATATTGTCAGGGAAATTTGTCAAAATCAGATCCAGAAGAGATGGAGTACCATTGGTTGAGATCCGGGTCGGGAAGTTGACCGATTGAGTCAGTCCCAATGAGTCGCAGAAAGCTTTTGCTGAGGTGCCATGGCAGGTGAGAGAGGTACCCACACCTAGCCAACTGGCGTGATGACAATTGAAGTCACCACATAAGAGGAAGAGAGAGTTTGGATGAGAAGATAGAAGATGGTCCATGTTTTCGGATAGTGAGATGTAGATGGAGTCATCACTGTTCGGTGGATGGTACAGTACACATATAAACATGAGGTGGGAGTGGAGGCGAAGCCGAAGCCAGAGGTATTCCTGGGGGTGTGGGGGAGTGAGAGCAGTGCATGGAGAGTGAGGAATAGAGTCTTTGATGAAAAGAGCAACACCTCCACCAGGACGAGGCTCAGGTCTGTCATACCGTAAGAGGGAGTAGCCAGGGAGAGATACTTGGGAGTCAGACACGTCTTGGGAGAGGAAAGTTTCTGTTAGGCAGATAATGTCTGGTTTGTCAGTGGCAACCTGTATGGAAAGATCTGAAAGGTTTGAGCGAAGGCCCCGGATATTTGAGGTCCACACTTTTAATGAAGAGGAAGGGGAGGAGGCTTTGGGTGCAGGAGGTGGAGGGGGAGGGGGAGGGTAGGACAAGGGACGAGGGGGGCAGGTAAGGAGGGTTGCTGAAGGAGTGTGGGGCATTGCAGAACAGCGAGGGGAGGAGGCCGAATGAGGAGAAAAGGCTCTGTGGTGCTGGGGGAGAGGGGGGACAAGAGACAAGGAAGAAGGCAGTTGAGGATTTGAGGAGGTGGAGTGAAGAGATGGAGGTAAGAGGGCAGTGGAGGGAGGCAGGTTGGTGGATGAGAGGGGGGGCAACTTTGAGAAGGTAGAGTGAGGGGGATGAAAGGTGGGAGAAAGGTGAGGGGGGGATTTTTGAGAGAGGTGAGAGGGGGGCTTGGAGGGAGAAGAGTGGGATGGTTGCTTTGAGAGTGAGAGTGAGGGGTGAGGGGGGTGAGTTGGCACTGAATTTGGAAAAAAAGAATGGTTGATGGAAAGCGAGCATCCATGGCAAACTGTGGTTTTTAAAAGTTTTAGGTCAGAGATGCGATTTAACACAATTCTTGATGGGTGCAATGAAGGCGAATTCAGAGCATGGAGAGAAGAAGCGCTGTAATCGTTGGATTTTTTTAGGCAAGGAATGAAGGAGAGGTCGAAATGAGAGCAGTCTGTTAAAATAGCAGAAGAGTTGTGCATTGTGAAACAGTAAAGAGTACCACATGTGTGAGAGAGGAAGATGAAGCATTATAAGATCGTTTTTGTTGTTAAAAATAATGTATGAGAGAGTTCAACAGATTAGGACATGGAAGTGTAAAAAAAAAAAAAAAAAAAAATCGAGGAAGAAGACGAGGAGGAAGTTGAGGAAGAAGAAGAAGCTGAATCGGGAGAAGGGGAGAAGGTGAGCGTGTTGTTGTTGTTGGGTGGATATATATATATATATATATATATATATATATATATATATATTTTTTTTTTTTGTTGTTAATATTAATATATGAGAGAGTTCAACAGATTAGGTCATGGAAGTGTAAAAAAAAAAAAAAAAAAAAATCGAGGAAGACGAGGAGGAAGTTAAGAGGAAGAAGAAGCAGAATCGGGAGAAGGTGAGCGTGTTGTTGTAGGTTTTTTTTTTTTTTTTTTTTTTAGATAAGAAAGAGATTAGTTGGGAGAATGGGGGATGTTTGGAAAGTGGGGAGGATCAAAATTGAAGGTAATGGGGAGGATAGAAAATGAAGGTAATGGGGAGAAAAAAACAAACAACAAAAAAAAAAAACGATCGAACACCGAGTGGAACCGGTAGGCCTCAAGCCTACGCCTAGGCCTCAAGCACAGGTAAGAACGTTGACAAAAATACTCACAAAATAGCACGATTTTTGAAACAAAACCGAACTAGCAACACACAGTAACATGTAGGTGAGAAAATTAAACAGTTAAAACGGGACAAATAACAGCCGGAAACTTAGCTTTGAGAATGTCAGCAGGGAGCCCCAAAGGAGACCTCTCGCTGCTCAAAACCGGAACCGGAAGTCTCAAAACCGGAACCGGAAGATTTTACAGGGGTTGGAGGAGGGAGAGGGGAAGGATGGAGGAGGGAGAGGGGAAGGATGGAGGAGGGAGAGGGGAAGGATGGAGGAGGGAGAGGGGAAGGATGGAGGAGGGAGAGGGGAAGGATGGAGGAGGGAGAGGGGAAGGATGGAGGTTGGAGAGGGAATGGTGGAGGTTGGAGAGGGAAGTGTGGAGGTTGGAGGAGGGAGGGGAACGGGTGGGAGTCTGGAGGGAGGGGTGGGAGGGCGACCTTGGGTTACCCACAAACGCCGGGTACCTTTGCTAGTAAATACATAAAGTGCATTCGCGAACCGATCTCAAAAACGTACATAATTCATGAAATATAATCGAATCAAAATGGCCACCAGTGTGCAACAATGGGTGAAAGGTGAGGTTTTTTGGGGGCAGACATTGGCGTTAACTTGTCCAGTATGCCCAGAAAACGTAAGGGGGGGGGTGATAGCTGGGTAGTGAATGCTCTGGTTTTGCACCATGAGCGAGAGTGATTCTGGTAAACCACTGTAGTACATGACATGTGACCCCCCCCCCGCCCCCTTTAAACACTTTGCATTAAAAGTCCTGGAAAGTTATGTGGTATTCATTTATTTAATGATAATATGCTGCACAAATGAACTGAAAAAAATTATTCTCCAAATATCACTTTCATCTGCATAGTTTTTTTTTTTTGTTACATTTTGGGCAGGATCACCCCCAAAATGCATATTTTGTCATCAATTTCCCAAAGATTTTACAGGGGCGCTTGCCCCCGGAACCTCCCCCCCCGAGTACGGAGTCGTTTCGCTCGGTACTTTCAAAAGAACTTTTTCAAAAGTTTTGCACTCTCACCCATGATGATAGCAATGTATGTGGTAAGATCGTGTGAATGGATCATACGGGTATATGGGCCATCATAGTCGTGTGCTCAGTTAACGATGTTTTTTTTCAGAATGTTTTGATAACTAGTTTTTATTCAGAATGAGCGTGTGAGGTAAGACTATGCACTCTACCGAGTGCTGTCCTAGATTTTTAGGGTGATCATTTTCAGTTGCAGGGCAAAGTATTGTGCTGTGAATTACAATTTTGGTAACTCATGTGTAACTTGCACTTGACATGCTGTGTGAACATTTGAGTTGAGCAATTACCATAATCTAATGGCCAAATAAAAAAGCAACTTGTAGCATATCCGAGCCATGCTGAAACTGTTCTGAACGAAACGTGGTCGGTATGAGTGGCAATGTCACCATGTTCGTTTTTTATAATTTTTTTTCTTGTCTAAATATATTACAAGATGTGCAAAAGTGGACAAATTATAACTTGCATGGGGTTTGCATTTGGTCAAAGCAACAACTTTAGGCTCTACCTGTCATGTCTTGGAACCCTGGTGTCTTGTATCATTGGTGAGCATGTAACCTTTTTATAAGTTTGAATTATCATTTGGCTTATCATTTCATGGTGGTGTTTTTTTTTTTTTTTGTTTGTTTGTTTTCTTTGGCTGGGGAAATGTCTGGGGGAAGTGGTGGTGGGCTCTAATTTTTATGAAATATAAAGATGATTTCAAAGTTTAACTTCCAGCATGACACTGCTTGGATGTGATTGTGCTTTGCAGGAAGTTAAACACAGCAATGTCTGGTGCACGGACACTCAAGGAAGAGAAGACAGAGAGGTTGTCTCAAGATGAGATAATCTCTAGCACAAAGGCTGTTATCCAAGGACTGGACACATTACGTAATGAGCACAACTCGATCCTACAGAGCCTGCTGGATACACTGGGATGCCTGCAAAAGGAAGATGAATGCAGTGTGGTGGAAGAGAAAGCCAACATCATCCGCAAATCTTTGGAGATGATTGAGCTGGGGCTTGGAGAGGCACAGGTCCTCAAAAGTTGTGCATCATGAAATATAATTGTTGCATTTTTTTTTCCTCTTGGGATCTAATGAAATCCATCAATTCAGTGGCAGTTTATGCTAAGAAGCAAAATCTTCAATGCCACATGGGAATGCACTGAATAGGAACTCTCACAAGTCTGTTCAACACAGTGTGCTTCCTGTTTCTGTGATATTTCAGGTAATGGTTGCCTTGACGAACCACTTGAGTGTAGTGGAGTCGGAGAAGCAAAAGCTGCGTGCTCAAGTGCGCCGGTTGTGCCAGGAGAACAGTTGGTTGCGTGAGGAGCTGGCCAATACACAGCAGCGCTTACAGCTCAGTGAGCAGCAAGTGGCACAGCTTGAGGAGGAGAAGAAGCATCTGGAGTTTATGAACCAGATGAAGAAGTACGACGATAACAACTCGCCCTCGGTGAGACTGCATTCTGAGCCTTGTTCCTACAGGTGTCCACTTGTCACGTCAGACAGTTTTTTTGTGTCTATATTAGTTATTTTACTTGCTTGGCATCATATTACTACTGTGAATATCCATTTATTTCTCCTGGATGTGATTTCCTTGATATCAGCATGTAGTTTGATTTATTTTTCTTCTTTAAAAAAAAACAAAACAAAAACTCTATCAAGGATCAGGGCAAAAAGTTCAACAACAACAATAGTAATTCAGGGCAATTAAACCAACGATGAATTGGTGGGAGCAATAAAGATCAGAGTTGTATATTTGCTGGGAGACAAGAGAAATGAGCTACCAGTTTGAGGGAATGCATGGAGGAGCGTTCGAACTCGATCTCTGTTGGAAGCTTGTTCAATCATTGGCAGGAAATCATTAAAAAGGGGCAAAGGTGAGCAGACAGCCTAGATTTTGGAAAATGGGCTAGAAGTAGATTGTTGAACAATTTTGTAGGCCACTACATTTGAGGAGTGATGGATAACAGAGTGAGTGGAGGAAGACCAGATGTGAGGGGACAGCAAAATTGCATGATCATCAAAGTGTCTGCTGGAGGCCCTATGCCCTGACATCCTGTCTTAAGATGCCAGTGGTCCACATGACTTTATGGGCTGTCCACAGTAATATGCTACATTTAAGGGTCTTATCTTCAGGAGCTATCACAGAATTCCTGAGGTATCCATAGAATAGCACTAACATGTTTTTAGGTGTATATAAATGTATGTATATATATATATATATATATATATATATATATATATATATATATATGTATGTATGTATGTATGTATGTATGTATGTGTATGTATATATATATATATATATATATATATATATATATGTATGTATGTATGTATGTATGTATGTGTATGTATATATATATATATATATATATATATATATATATATATATATATATATATATATGGTGTTCCGTCTTCATTAACAGATATTAACAATAATTAACGTCTTCATTAACAATATATATATATTGTTGCGAATTCATGCCCGCCGGCGTGCGAACGGCCACGTAACTCGAATCGCGGCATGTCGCCCACCGGACGGACAATTCTGTCGTGACCCTCTCGGACCAACGTCGGGAGCTAGTCACAGGTGGGCCTTTCAACCTCACCACAATCGTGCCAATCGGCCACCCGCGTAGGATAGGGTTGTTCGTCAAACTCGACCTACCTAAGTACCCACGCGGATGGTAAACCGGGCGATCGTACCTCGCCGCAGGTCGACTCCGGACATGAGCCGCTTGGGCGGCCCGTTCCGTACTATCGGGATAACCGAGTGGTGTTATCTTCGACCTGGACGGTTCAGATTAATTACCGGGATGTTGTACCCACTACGAACCCCTTCCATGATGCAAGATGGAGGGTCAATAAAAAGGAAAAGAGACGAAGCAGAGCGGGAACAGTTCAACAAGCAAGCATTTTATTCACACGCACACACAGACAAGCATGGAAGGCACGTATTTACAGCCATACAATTATGCACAAAAAGCAAATGTAACAAAAGAAACGATGCAGAGCTACAACCAAATACGACTGACACACGGCAACACTTGCGCAGTTCTACTTCACAGACGGCGCCAACACACACATTTATACAAAAAGGAAGGAAAAGAAAGAAAGAAGTCGCGACTTCCCTTTTATGGCTGGTGAGTCCCTCTCCCGCGACCGTCAGCGTGGTCGCGCCTGGCCCTGACCTCTCTAGCGGCCGGCCAACCCTCTCCGGCACTCCCCATCCAGACGCGCAGGTCCACCTCACTACTGGCGCTCCCGCGTCTCCGGTCCGTGCCTTTGTGACAGGGCCACTTGCCAAGGCGCGGGCGCAGGACCTCTTCCCGAAGACCAACCAGACCACCAGCCAAGATGAAAAGGAAGAGGCTCAAGAGGAAGAGGATCAAGAGGAAGAGGCGACAGAGGAAGAGGCTCAAGAGGAAGAGGCGACCGAGCGCCCCGCCCGTGTCCGTTTTTCATAGCGCGGGGCTCCGCCCTTCGCCCCGCCCCGTTCTCGGCTCCACCTTCCTTCGAGAGGGTTCCCGAAAAAGGCGTTCCCTCATGCTTTCCCTCCACCCCGCCCCGTGCGGGGGCCGGGGTTGTCTTTTTGGCTCTGGGCCAGGGAATTATTCCCCCAAAATGAGACCCCTCCTTCACATGACCTCTGACATTTGACCTGCATCGCCCCTCCTCCACTCCACAGCGCGGGGAAGTCAAACGGAAGAAACAGGCGGGGATACCTGCGCATCCTCACAGTTCCCTCCTTGGCGCCTTTGTTTGCCGTTCGGAAGCGGACGTAGTGGCGAAGATGTAGTAGCGTAGATGGTGGAAGTGGCGTGGTTGCAGTGTGGTTGGCGCTGTGATGGGGATGGCGTGGTTGTTGAGATGCTGTGTGTTTGAAATAAAAGATAGAACAGAAAAATGGCTAACTGGAGGATCGCAGCCCGAATGGATCACATAAATTCCCTCTAGACAACGGGTTTGGGCGAACTACATATACCTATGAAGATATCTGACCTGAGGGCTCTTTATGGTGTAATGCGAATTTCCACAGCCGTAACAATATACTATTTATAGCAAAACCGCTATTGTCCTAAAATTAAAGCGTGTAGATAAAATTTTATTCACTGTGATGGGAATAAATCTTTGTCTTAAGTGTTTTATATTAAAAACTAAATAGATTTACCAAGAGTTTTATATGAACACATACGTTTTTGATTGAGACTGGTTTAGATTATATGTGTAAAAAGCCTACTTATGATATCCCACACCTAGAATTTGCCAAAAAATATACTTTAATGTGAATGCTGGGGGGTTGAAAACAGAGCAACAAACGTTATGCTATCGGTCAATTCGTCATGAAGGAAACAAAATGCTCAAGCTGCACAACCTTTAAAAATATGGTCTTGTTATTTTTGTGATAACATAACAACCTAAATGACAAATGTGTAACAAAGGATAACATTAGTGGTAAGTCCATATCGCCGTAAAAGCTGTACAAAAATCTGGCTTTCCGATTGCAGTCCAAAGTCACGTTTGTTACAGAAGGCTTTGAGCCAGTCAGTGGTCGTTTAATAATCATCACTACGAGAGCCTACGCTATATACGAGAGCCTACGATATATATATATATATATATATATATATATATATATATATATATATATATATATATATATATATATATATATATATATATATATATATATATATATATATGAATAGCATTTCTTGACCACAACCTATAATTAATATTCAGTTGATTCGAAAAAAATAACTGCTGTGGTAATGCCAACAACTTGAATGTCAATGTAACATTTGTTACATTTCTGTTAATGAAGACTGAACACCCCATCAATAGATTGTGCCGGGTTAGATTATCTTCTTACTGTTGGATTCCAGTGGTGGAGGGGTCAGTCTTTTATTTCCCCTCATTTGCAAGATAAACTGGACACACTTAATGTGGACGATGTATGTAACACAATGGTTACCCATTACTGTGGAAAGGCTCTTAAATTCTTCATGGGGTCAAAAAGTGACAAAAGGGATGTTGGACATCAAAGTCAAATGAAAGAGACAGAGGTGTATGAAGAAATGTTAGGTTGCAATATCATTGCAGCTATGTTGGCACCAGACTCAGTGGTGTAATGGTATGGTTAGAGCGTTCGCTCTTCGTCCGGGTGGTCAGCGGTTCAAATTTTGGTTCAATCTTGTGAAAGACTTTAAAAATGGTACGTGCTGCTTCCTTGTTTGATGCTCAGTACTTGAAGGATAGAGCACGGACAAACAACCATAGGTTGGCATCCACGCGGAAGAGGAAATTTCTCCTTCATTGCCAGGCTAAGTGCGGAGAGAAAAGTGATGCCCTGAAGTTGGTGTTGCTGCTACCTAGACTGCTCTGAATAGTGATGTCACTTAAGGCCCGGTCACACCTTGACATTTTAGCCAACGTTTGCCGATTTTTGAATTTTTTTTCTAAAACGCTGGCACACGTTGAATACGTTATGGGTAAGTTTTGTTAACATTGAGAGCACGCTGAAAAACACTGCCATACGTCATTGTACGTTGGCTTTAAACGTTGTACTTTTCGGTTGTCCTCAAATTTTTTCATGCTTGAAATTTCACGACGTATGCCAGCGTATGACTCACACGTTCCGCTACGCTGGCCACAAGTTGTATGCACGGTCTGCGATCGTTGACAGACGTCAACACATGCTACTTGTAAGTTAATCATAAGTTGAGACACGCCGAGGTAATGTTTAGCGTACCCGAAACTTATTTCTAACCTATGATTAACGTGTTGTTGGCACGTTACGCGATCGTTGCCACACATCGACAGACGTTACTTTTAAGTTACTCATAGGCTGAAAGACGTCGGTATAATGGATCGTCCTTGCGTCAGCGTCCACGGCCACGGCCAGGACACTTATTTGCAGCATTCTTCAAACTTTTCTTCGGCATGACGAGGATGTTCACACTTCGATGTCTAGCTTGGCTATGATTCCAATTGTCCATCGGCAGCGTCTATTTAAAATAGTCGAGTTTGAGCGTTTTAACACGTTCAGAAGAAACGCTTCAAATTTCAAAACCCCAGCGTCAAAAAACAAAGGCGAGTGACAGCAATTAAAATCGTTCATTGTAAACAATGAAAATAGCAGAGTGGTGCCGTTTAAAAGTCGTTGAGTGTAAAAAAAATCCAATTGTTGAGCGCAAGCGTCTACTTTCAATAGTGGAGATACAGCCATTTAAATCGTTGAGTGGCAGCCTATGAACCTACCGGTGGACACGCGGACGCAAGGACGATCCATCATAACCCACACCCTCCCCCTCACACTCACCTACTACTGCCAACATGAACAAACTACTACTAATACTAATAATAATAATACTAATACTGATACTGTTACTGCTGACATGGACATCGACTCAAAAAGGAACTCGAAAACACTGTTGACTTCCCCTTTTATGAGCAGCATTTTTATATACCAATTCCCAAAACCGCTGGGAACACGTCTTTATATGGCAGTTGTAAGCTAGAAACACATTCATTTTTTTTTTTTTGTCGACCGGAAGACGTCATTGGAATACGTCTACATACGTCGATGTGTGTTGGGACTACGTAAAGAATTGGTTCAAAGCACGTCAAACATAAATTAGAAATAAGTTTCGCGTAAAAAAGACATTACCGCGACGTGTTTCGACTTATGAGTAGCTTATAAGTAGCCTTTGTGGACGTGTGTAAGCGTCCACATATCGTGTGTAAAACGTATCCCCATTGCATGCGGAACGTGTGTCATACGCCGAGTACGTCGTAAAATTTTGAACATGTTTAAAATTTCTTGACGTACTCTACTTACTACGACGTATGATAGCATACTTTAGCGTTCTACTCACGTATACCAAACTTACTCATACCGTATTTGACGTGCCCCAACGTTTTAGACACATTTTTCTTAGGTCGGCATACGCTGGCAAGATCGCCAAGGTGTGACCGCGATGTTGTCACTTCCATTTTTACGGCAGTTATGATTCGAATCGTTGTGCGTCAGCCTTTTAATAGGCTACGTCACGACATCGTCGGCGATGCGTGCAACGCGCTATGCCGAAGTTAGACTCGTTGGGCATCGGTTGTGTAGGCCGACAACAGGTTCAGCATTCGTTGGTATAAGTTATCTATAACACAACGAAACGTTCTGTGTCCATTACTAATATGTTATGCATACGACCAACTCGTTATGAATACGTCCGAATCTTAAAAAAAAAACATCAAAAGTTCAACGTCAGCCAGTCATCAAAAGTTCAAGGCTGTTGCTTTCTGAAGTCCAGTCTGGAATTTTTACACGTATTTGTCTGCATGGATGATCTGTTTGGCAGCACCTTGCATGAGCCTTGGATCCTGTTAAAAAAAAAGAAAAGATGTTACTAAATTGGACGAAACACTTCTGTGAAAACTATTGGTCTCGATAGCAGTATTCTAAGTTTATTTCAATAATTTATTTTCTTTAGGTTAATGGAATAATAAAAAAAGAAAAGAAATACAACCATCCATAGGTTTGTGAATTAACAGCCTGTTGTTGCTTTTTTGAGGTTCTGCCACATATTTAAGTTCACGTGCACATTGAGTGCTGATTGTTTCCTAATGACATGCCTTTGTTTACTCACCAGGAAGAGAAGGATATGGCATCATCGAAGGAGTCACTTGATGACCTTTTTCCCAATGAGGATGATGATGCAGATGCAGGTACTCTGTTTTTTTGGTGCAGATGCAGGAACTTTGGCAGGTACAGCACTGTTGTTCTGAGCCAAACCTTTGTTTCCCTTGCAATATATTATCAGGAACTAGCCTTTTCTTTTTTACTTCTGCCACCAAAGTTAGATGGAGATTATGTTTTCACCCCTGTCCATCTCTCTTTGTCTGTGAGCAGGATATCTCAAAAAGTCATGGACGGATTGGGACAAAACTTGGTGGACAGGTTGGATGTGTGACGGGGACAAAATTATTTGATTTTGGTGAAGATCTGGATCCGGATACTGGAATTTTAAAAGTGATTTTTCACCATTGAGAGATAGGTCAAAAAACGATATATAGCATGATATCTCAAAAAGTTATTGATGGATTTGGGCAAAACTTGGAGGACAGGTTGGATGTGTGAGGACCAATTGATTCGATTTTGGTGAAGACCCGCATCCGAGATGTGAGAATTTTATTAATTTTTAAAGTGATTCTTCACCATTGAGAGATATTGCCAAAGCGATATCTCGAATGATATTTCAAAACATTGTGGATGAATTCGGATGAAGCTTGGTGGGCAAGTTATTTTGGTTTAGGTCCGAATGCAGATACGGCCCATCAGTGAGATGCAAAACATAAACTGTTCAGCCTGGCAGAGGGATGCGCTCTCCCAACTGCTGTTCTTCTCTGTCTCTCTCTGTCTCTGTCTCTGTCTCTCTCTCTCTCTCTCTCTCTCTCTCTCTCTCTCTCTCTCTCTCTCTCTCTCTCTCTGTCTCTGTCTCTGTCTCTGTCTCTGTCTCTGTCTCTGTCTCTGTCTCTGTCTCTGTCTCTGTCTCTGTCTCTGTCTCTGTCTCTGTCTCTGTCTCTGTCTCTCTCTCTCTCTCTCTCTCACACATCAGTACCCCAGGGACGCAGCAGTGCGGCAGCTGTAGCTGCAGCTCAACAAGGTGGTTATGAGATTCCGGCACGTCTACGCACCCTTCATAATCTGGTCATACAGTATGCTTCACAAGGCCGCTATGAGGTGGCTGTACCACTATGTAAGCAGGCCCTGGAGGACTTGGAAAAAACGTCGGGACATGATCACCCTGATGTTGCCACCATGCTCAACATTCTCGCATTGGTCTACAGGCAAGGACAAAAATATTTTTAACATGGATGATCATGCTGAAAAGAGATAACACTTTCTACTGATTAATTTGATAGTTAAAATGCTGGCACAGCAAAGTGACCAAAGAGGTAGCGGTTTGTTTTTAGTTTTCCATAAACTTCCAGTTTGGCATTTGCTACTCTCAAATGGAGTATTCTTGGTCGAAGAGGAAGATAAGCTTTTAGATTGAGTATGAAGTGAAAATATCTTGGTCTTAGAATCTGATGATGCTTGTTTTATAATTGTGATTCAGTTCATGCACCTATTCCTTTGCCATGGTGGTGATAGTCCAGCCTCATGCACAAGGGATTCTGAATAACATGAAGTATGACGCCATATAATGAGGCAGGCACATTATGCTGCTGTTTGCACGATGTTAGAATGTTTTGAGTTTTTGTTTTCCAATTAACTTTGCAGCTTTTGGCTTCTCTTATTTGGATGATTCTTTGTACTCCTGCTGCTTGCTTTCTTTAATGATAAACTATTCATTAAACTTGTGCACTTACGATTTCCTCCTGAAGACAAGAACAGGGTGATGATATTGTACCCTACTTGTTTCTGCCTTTTCACATTGGTTCTCATACTTTACTGTCTTGTTTTTTTTTCCAGGGATCAGAATAAATTTAAGGAGGCGGCTAGTTTACTGAACGACGCTCTAGCCATTAGAGAGAAAACTCTTGGAAAGGATCACCCTGCTGTAAGCTGCTGCCTTTTTACTTCTCCACCCTGACCTTACAATTGTCACAGTATAAGCCAAAACTTATCTAACTGTATTAATTATATATACGTTGAGACAAACACAGACTGGAGCAAAGATTTTATTGGACTGAAGTCCAAATCCTGGTCAGTATTAAATGGATTTGGTCAGTATCCAATTGGACTGAAGTCAGTATTATACAGGTAAAATTTGGTGTTGAGAAAATTGACCTTTACCTGTATCCATTGCCTGTACTTGCAAGCAAAACATGTATGCAGGATATAGTATGCGCATTTGTGGAGAGATTAACTTTTGTCTTGCCTTGTGCCTTATTGCCGACTGTGAAATGGGACAGTCCTCTGCACTGTTAACTGTGACACAGCATTTGTGGCAGAGCCACAATCTTGGCACAAAAACATGCATGTTTTCCACCACCATGACTTGAAACATCCATTAGAGCTACGACTTGAATTGTAACAAACCGCGATGGTTGTCTCAGGTACCAAGTGCTAAAGCTGGTTGCAAGAATACGAAAATAAGGATGTCTAATCTTGTGTTGTGTTTATTCTCCTTGTGTCATTGCTTGCTGGGGACTCACTGCTGAGTGGTTAAGCTAACTAGACTCTTTCAGTCCATGTGGAATTGAGGCACCATCTATCAAGAGTTCAAAAACGCATCCATGACAAACCTACGACAATCACAGGGGGATCTCCCTTCTTTCAATTGTGAGAAAAATTATTGCCAAAATTACACTGAATGGCCTTACAGACCATCTCAATTGAGGATTTGCTGCCAAAGCGTCAGTGGGGCTTCAGGAACGGCCATGAAGCCACTTGACATGGTGTTTGCAAGTTATCAGATCCAGGAAAAAATAATGTCAAGAACAAAATTTCGATCTTTATCTTATATTTGTTGATCTGAATAATGCCTTTAATGCTGTTAATCAGAAGGGCCTCTGGAAGATGTTGAAGTTTGGCTGCCCAGAAAAAATTATTCCAATGATTCGACAGTTTCACGATGGCTTGTTCAGAAAGTAGATGGGGGAGGGGGGGGAGTGGTGGGGTCCAAACAGTCCTTTCGGAGAGACTGTGAGAGTGTGAGATTTGTCAGGATTGAAAGACATGTTGGATCAGTTTGTGATTTTATCCAGATCTGCAGAGAGCGAAGAAGCTGCTGCTTGCTGATCTGAGGGATGACAGATGGTACGGCAGAGGGTGATGTCATCAGCAAAGAGATAGAGGATTTTCCAGAGTCGGAGAGATCATTGATGAAAAGCAGAAAAAGAACAGGGCCCAGAACGCTGCCTTGAGGAACTCCAGCCTGGACAGGAAGAAGGGATGAGAGAACTCCATTTCGGGCCAACGTTAGCTGTGACAGGAGAGGAAGTCTGCGAGCCATGAGTGGAGATGGCCTTGGATACCATAGGAAGAGAATTTGGTGAGCAGGGCAGGGTGCCAGACCAAGTCAAAAGCACTCAATATGTCTCGGGATATGGCTCTGATTTCATCATTGAGGACCTTCATCCATTGTTCGGAGGGCAAAAGCAGCATATCCAGGGTAGAGCGACCTTGTCTGAAACCAAATTGATGATCCGAAATCTGGCCATTGGAGAAGGGGAAGGATTTAATGTCTGAAGCGATGATGGATTCCATAACCTTGCTGATGATTGGGAGAAGGCTGATTGATCTGTAGTTGCAGCGATCTGTTTTTGCACATTTTTATGCAGAGCAGTAATGTTTGTTGATTTCCAAGTAGATGGCAGATGAGCTTGTGCAAATGAGAGGGTGAATAGAACAGAGAGAGGGTGAGCAAGAGCAGAGGAGCAGGTTTTTAGGACATGTGGGCTGATACCGTCAGGTCCAGTTGCAGAATCGGAGTCGAGGTTTGACAGCAAGCTCTCCACCTCAACAGGAGAAAATGACACAGAGTCCAAGAACAGCTGGGTGCAACTGGGTAGGGTGGGCACAGAAAGCGATGGGTTTTGGACACAAGATTTAGATGCAAACTCCGAGTTTAGGCATTCAGCCTTTTCACGTGCGGTGTCAGCAGTGCGGCCATTTGAGGTAATGGAGTGGATGGAGGGGGAACATACACCAGAAACAGATTTAATTGGATGCCACCACGATTTGGAGGATGGAGAGAGGTTTGAGAGTTCATACTGTGTTGAGATTGTGCTTTGAATGCTGAATTGCTGTCAGGCATGCAAAAGAGCGAGGATCTGTTCTCGGCGGCATGTAACGATATTGGTCTCGCAATCAGCACAAATAATACGGAAGTCAAACATCAACCTGCTGCTGGAAAACCTTATGTGGTGCCGAAGGTGCAGATCAAGGATCAAAACTTGACAGCAGTGGAAAAGTTTACTTATCTTGGAAGTGTCCTTTCTCAAAATGTTCATTTTGACGATGAGATATATGCAAGGATAGGCAAAGCAAGTGCAGCATTTGGCAGACTTCGCAAACCAGTCTGGGATCGCAGAGGAATAAGACTGTACACAAAACTGAAGGGCTATAAAGTGATTTTTCATTAATCATGACTTTATGCCATTGAGACATGATCAGTGTACCAGTGCCATGCAAAGAAGCTTGAAGTATTTTCACATGAGCTGTTTGCAAAAGCTTCTTAAGAATAGTTTGCAGGGAAAAGTCGCTGACACAGAAACATTGCAATTGGCAGAAATACAAAGCATTCATACTCTTCTGAGAAAGTCACAGCTGAGATGGGCTTGTCATGTGATAAGAATGTTAGAGATACGTCTGCCAACGCAACTGTTTCATGGTGAATTCAAGACAGGTCAATGCTCCCATGGTGGTCAGAAAAAATATGCGACAAGGCGACCCTGACAGCATCCCTCAACTACTTCAATATCCATCTTGACTCTTGGGAGAGTCTTGCTCAGGATCATTCAGTATGGCAAGATGCATTCCATCAGGGTGTAGTTTTCTTTCAGCTCAAGTGAAAATCTGAGGTGGAGAGAAAGCATGAAGAAAGAAAGAAAGAACAGAATTGCTACCTCTGCCACAAACCAGCTGCATCACGAGTCTGTCACTCTGTCATGTCTGTAACAGAACTTTCCGGACCCAAATTGGGTTTATCGGTCACCTACGCACTCAGAAAATCCAAACAAACAATCCTGGACGATGCTGAATGTGGTCATCTTTGCTCGAGAAGGACGAACACATCAACTCATTGGCTTTTAGATTCTGCTCACAGCTGAATCCACAGGTAATGAAGAAGAGGTGAAGATATTAAGTAAGACACGATTAGCATGTAGCTTCTCTCTGGAGGATTGATGCAGCCCCAAAGATTGCGACACCTGCTCTGGGCCATGTTGCTGCCATGCTACTTCACAAAACTCAATCATAATGGCAAATGCACAGTTTATCCATATCTATACGATAAAATACACAGTGTGTGCATCTGTCCGTCCACCCATTGCTTGGACAGTTCGCTGGACTCCACCCACAATTTCAATCTGAAAAATCGTACAGCCGCAGTGTTGGTGCTTACTGCTCTGCGAAGCCAAAGACGTCTTCCGAGCTGGCATATTCACAATCGCGATGCCCCCCTTATAAGTCTTCCCTTCAGTGTAAACTGACCAAAGCAACAGTGAAAGGATTTTGAGCCAATAGACCTCACAGGCCTTGTGAAGATATGCAATCGTGGCAACTGTCTGTTGTTTATACTGTTGCGGGGCCGGGTATTGGTGGCGATAAATGGCCACGAGGTAGAGCAGTGGAGTCGTCTCCCACCAAACACCTGGAATTTAGGTCGTGACTCGGATAAGTCCGAAAGGCACGGGTCCCTTACTGGACCATGAATCGCCAATAATTCGACCGCGTGGGGTAGGGTCAATTGCCAAACTTCAAAAACCTAATTACCCACGCGGACAAAGCTACCGGGGAATTCACACCCTCGACGGACCTCGAGCGGAACGAGACGTTACCAAGCCCGAACCGTGTGTAACCCGAGCGGAGATTACCAAGGCCCGTCGGACCAAATGAACAATTTACGGCCTCGCTATTTCTCAACACACACCGTGCCAAGCCAACGAAAGAAACACAGAAACGAGCTGGAACATTTAACAAAAGGGATATTTATTTATAATGGGGCAGGGGAGCATGCAAGAAGGCAGAGTTAACCGAATAAAAGGAATGCAATTTATACACACGGCACTTAAACGTTTCTACTTGAAAGACGGGCCCACACACAGGCACACACCCCCCAAAAAGAAATGTTGGCCATGGCCTCTATTGATACCCCCAGCTCAGAGGGAAGATGAGCTGGAGGTACGAATCTGGTTTGGATCTTCCTCGCTTCATGCGGTTCTCAACGATCTGGCCTGGCGGGACTCGCACCCGCAACACGATGCTACTCCAAGCACCAGGTACGGAGGGTAGCGTCGGGCGCTGGCACGCTCCACCGGCAAAACAGGCGATGAGGCAGGCAAAGCTAGTCAGCTAGGCAGGCAGGCAAGCGATTCTCCTTCGGCTCGCAGGCAGGTGATTCACGGCGGGAAGACTCTCTCACCGGGTCGCCCCCACACAATTATCCCTTTTTCTTGACAGGTGGGAGGGATCCGTCTCGTGTCATTCCCCTCCGCATTGGACAGGCGTGTTGGGCGATCTCCCGGCCGTCCGAGATTGGTTGGGGAGTGCTCATGTCTCCACTCCTAGACCAGGAAGTCGAGCAGCAATATGTTGCGTTGGCTCCCCATTGGCCGAGAGGCGGCAGACGTGCTCGCACCCCTCCGATTGGCTGATTTGGAGTGAAATCCAAGATGCCAATGTCCAAAGGAACCCCGCCTGGCACATTGGACTCCGCCCACGGCTGTGCATGACACGCATGTGCGTGGGAAAGGCCGATGGTGAAGAAGCGAAGATGGGCATTGTTGCTGTTGAAGTTTAAAATGTAAAAATCCTAACTATAAAATAACTCACAGCGCACGTACAATTAATCACCCATTAAACATAGGACGGGACCCTAACTACAAACATACTTCCCGATATAGCTGATCTATAGGACCTGGCTGTTGTGTGCAGTAAGCTTCCAAATTCGCAACAATACAACACCCAAATAACTATGTGATATTCTCTCAAGCAGGGCTTTTACCACGGAGGTTATGCAGGTCCTTGCTATTATTTCTGACTATTTTCTCTGAAACGACTCGACCAGGGACCATAAAACCCATGTCATTAATAAGGTGTTTGTTCGAGGACTTCCAGGAATTTTGTGACATTGTGAAAGAAAACATCCATCATTATTTACTTTTGATGATGTGTGTATATATGCATCAGGAAGAAGATAATTGGGTTTGTGTCTCGTGGTCGTTTGATGTTTGCAATTACATGGGGTTTCCCCATATCTTGTGGGATTGTGAGGTGGACAGGAAACCGTGACGGGCCATAACATGTAGGAGCTATTTTCATTGCGGTTTCGATGAAAGTCTGATAGGGGAGGGGCTAAATTTTCTGCTGTTTCGATGTGGGATTGACCGTTTGCTTTTATGGGCAGGGGGAGGGTGAGGAGGGGAGGACAGAGTTTGGGTTGGAAGGAAGGGTGAGAGCATAGATGGGACAGAGCTGGGGCTGGGGGGTGAGGACTTTGGTTTGGGGGGGCGATTTGAAGGCTTCAAATAGGGAAGGGATTGATGCCTTAGGGTCGGGAGGAGGTGGTGAAGAACTGGAGGGGGGGGGTTGTTGGCACCTTTTGGACAGGTGTCTGGTGATGGCTGGCACTAGAAACCTCAGTTTAGTGCATGTGTGCCTGCATGTTGGAAAGCTGGGAGGATGATTGATACATCGTCTCAAACGGGTGAGATGCTCATATTCCAATGGAAGTGTAGAAGAAATTGCTAAGTCCTCCTATACATTTGAAACATTTATTTCACAAACAAACAAACAGATACATATGCACATATGGAGTAATCTAGTGAGAATAACACAATCTTTCTCCAGATTCTGAAATGCATGGAGACTTTGAGTTATTTATATAGTATTCATTGAGACACAGTTCTATCATTTTCAGACGCTGGTGCCACAGTTTGTCAGGTCGATGTATTTCCAGGTGGAAAATATTTTCAGCTTTTGCGAAGCAATCAGCCTAATTTTGAAGGATTGTAGCATATATCTCAAGACCAGATGTGTAAAATCTCTCCCGGCACAGAACGACATCAAAACTGCAATCCTTTGAGTATTTTGATGGATCACATCCAATTTAAGGTATGGAAGGGGAAAAATTCAGTTCGCTTCTTGACAGATTAGGGAATTGTATATAAAATATGAAGCAATCAGAGTTTAGTGAATACATCTGGACATTTCCTTGGACCAACACTCCAGTTGAGCTGAAACAATATTCTCCTATCAAGCTTGCTGGTACCTTGTATCCATCATTTCATAAAAATCCCTTCAGAAGTAAAATATATTGAAATGATCGGCAATTATTTTATACTCAATGAAAGCTTATTTGAAAGGTCGGCCTGCTTATCATATCTTTACTTGACAGGTCGATCATCTTTCAAAACAGAGGAAAGATATGATTATGTTAATTAAAATTAAAAATAGATACATGTTCAAGCACATAGAATCATACCATATTTGAGTACATTTTCCATTTCAGATTTAAGACATTTAGTTTCAAATGAAGTTTAATTTGATAACATTTTATTATCGTTTTTTCCACCCTCAAACCCATCATGCTAATTTTGGAGAAATTACACCGACAGAGGGTGGTCGTTGATGGGGTTCTTTCGGTGATGGTTGATTTTCAGTTTGATTAATTGGAAAACTAGGGGCCTGTGGGGGCTGAAAAGCTTCATAATATGATTTTATTTGCGCAATGAAAATTTATGTAGGATGAGCAGGTCATAAATTGATGAAAAATGTTACATTAGTTTTTGTCCAGTGAAAGGACCCTTGAACAGTTTTAAAAAAAAAATAGATCTTGAAGTGGGCTAAGGGGTGTATGGGTGTTATAAATAAATATCCTAAAGGAGTCTTAAGTGTTGAAGGGTTCTTAAAATGCCAAAAGGGTCATTAATGTCAAACATGAAATCAGGGCTGTCTCTTGACCTATCTCGTGCTTTTGATAGTCTGGCATCCTGCATTACTCTCCAAAACTCTCTGCCTGTGGCATCCAAGGTCAGCTATACACATGGCTTACTGACTTCCTCGACTCTCGTAGCTAATGTGCTGGACTCAACGGAATCCTATCATCTCCTCTCCCTGTCAAGGCTGTAGTGCCCCAAGGCAGTGTTCTGGGTCCATTCTTATTCCTGATCTTCATAAAGGATCTCTCTGAGTCTGGAACCCCCCCTTTATCTATTTGCTGATGGTCTGTGGGGTCTAAAGTGCAAAACAGTACCTTCCAATAGTAGTTGGGGTCTAAAGTGTTGAAAGGGTCTTAAAAACGACTGAAAGGACTGTCCCCTCTCTCCCACCCCTTTTCTTTCCCATTCCTCAAAGGTTATATGTAATTAAGAGGTTTAAATTGAACAGGACAGACAGGATGGCCTAGAGGTACACACACTCTCTTCTAAGCTGTCAAGCATGGGTTTGATTCCCGACCAAGCTATAAACTGTCAGTCTGGTGTTTCACAGGCAGGGTGATTGAGATGGATGTTAAATGGGTGTCCTGAATGCCGGCATTCGTTGGTGGATGTTAAAGATGCCATGGTGTCCTTCGCAAAGAGTAGGCAAGCTATCACTGGCACCATTGCCAAATTCCAAATTCCTGCCCTAACTCGTCGACCGTCAGGCCTGGCCAGCCAGTTCATGAAGACTCGGGCCAAGCTTCCCCCGGTCGACCCCACAAGAAAGGTGGGACGATGGTGGCTATTATTGAAGACGAAGAGGAAATTAAACAAGATGACAGAACTCCCAAGATGTGATAGAAATAAAAACTGATTACACTGACTTGATTAGGTAATTATCTCATCATCCAGATGGGAATTAAAAAAAGGCCTGAATTGATTTTGCTCATCGACATCATGAATCATCTTGCCGAGTTTCAAAACAATCTGTTGAGCCTCCTCAGAGGAGAAGGGGTGGGGGTGGGGGGAGGGGCGAAATAAACCAAAAAATGTTAATGGATCCACTGACTGACTGAAGGAAGGACGTTGTTTTGCCTTTAACATATCACCTCTATTTCGTCATAGACGAGCGAAAAGTAACAATGATGACAAAGAATACAAAATTTTAATGCCATTTGAAGTGCCACATATGACAACATTAGCATTATGCAAAGTTGGTGGGGTTGTCTTGTATCCTGTCTTTGACAACTCTCATTGCCAAGTTGTTTGAATCATTTGTTTCCATTTCTGGAGCCAGGGATTTTAATGATTTAAACATTGCACTCATTTAAACAAAGTAAAGGTTTTTTTTTTCAAAAAAAAAGTTAAAATAGATTGGCTTGATTTAATGCAGAACAATTTGAGACTTTTTGACAAAGAATGCTTGCAACATGTTAAAAAGGGGTTTTGATTAATGATGACTAATTACTTTTTTTGGAGTGTTACATTGCCCTTTGTATCACTGTACTGTATTTATAATTGGAGTTTCACATTTTTAGCATCTGGCAGCTGTTTTATTTATCCATTTGGATGTAGATGTGCCACTGCTGCAATTCTGCCCATAGATTATGAATTATGCAAATTTGGTGGTTGGTTATTGCATAATATGCATGTATGCATCCTGCTGTCATTATCACATGTCATCTCACCTTGTTCTTTAGATTTCCTTTACTTCTCAGATAACTTATTGTGATATGATTGAATGATGCTTCTTTTTCAATCAGAATAAACCTCCGTTTTTGAGCTTACATAACATTACAGGTGGCAGCAACATTGAACAACCTCGCTGTTCTTTATGGCAAGCGTGCCAAGTATAAGGAGGCTGAGCCTCTGTGCAAGCGTGCATTGGACATCCGGGAAAAGGTCAGTTTGGTACTCTTGAAATCCCAAGCCATCAAATATTGTTTATTGTTTTTGTACTCCCAACGTCGTGTGTGCGTGTGTGTGTGCGTGTGCATGTGCGTGAAGCCAGCATTCAGGGAAGAATATTCATAGTAAATAGCAGTGATATACAAAATAATATATAATAACAAGTCTAAAGACGACAACCGTTCACGAGCGGTATTTGACGATGTAGATTGTTTCAGAAGTCAAGGATGAGACAATGTGATAATTTTTGACCAAGTTATAAAAATGATCAACATGATGTGGTACGGGTGACGAGTTATTAGGTGCAAAATGTCGAAAACCCGGTTTGGTTCAACAACTTTCAAAATTTGACCTTTGCATAACCTTTAACGGTCACAAAACAATGTTGTGGACATTAAAATAAGGAAACAGGATATGTGCTATAGCTTATTGGAGTTAGTTCGTCGAACAAGGTCGAAAACCCGGTTCGATTCCCACAACTTTGAAAATTTGACCTTTGTGGCCTTTAAAGGTCAAAGGTCAAGGATTATGACCTTTGGTGCAAAACTTCCTCTGGAACATTCCAGGAACAATATAACGTCATATAGGCTATATGACATTTCACACTCCTCGGATTATCCATACTTTGATGAAATAAGCGTAAAAACAGACTTTAAGGGGGCAGCACGGGCAAGGTGTTCGAGATAGAGCAAAATGGTTTCAAGACTTTAGGTGGGGAATGACCTCAAGATTATGCATAAAAAATATTTATGCTCTCAAAGTTTGGGCGGTCGTATGATTTTTATGTCAAAATTCGAAATTTTCTAAGTTTTTGACCTTGTGACCTTGACCTTGGGACGAAAATGAAAAATTGGACAACGACAAGTTTTAGATAATTAATTTTGCTATTCAAATACCAAAGAACCCATTCCATTCAGCAATTCCCTTGGAGAAGATAGATTTTTAATCCGACTACCCCCTAAAAATGGCTATTTTTTGGGCGTGGCTCTGCCCACAATGGGCGTAGCACGCCCTGATCCAGGAAAACACAACTAGACATTGATATTGAACACATAACCAAGTTTCATCAAGATCGGATAAAAGTCCACGGAGTTATGCTCTGGACAGACAGACAGACACAGACATAACGAATATAGTGGTCACTCTGGCTGGCGCTCGTGAACCAATAATAACATGAGTTTTCTTCCAAGAAAGTTCAACGCAGGAGGGGGCCATCAAATGCTGTGCTGTAGTTCCAACATATGGTTCTTTGTCTGTACTCTATTCTTTTTAAATGCTTCGCATCGAGCGAGGAAACAACACATACCTTTTTTAAAAGTCTTTGATATGATTCGGCCATGGTTTGAACTACTGACCTCCCAGATTCAGAACCGATACTCTAACCATTAAGCCACCAAGTCTAGTTAAGTATGATCTTTGTTTTCTGGGCAAATTCAGTTGCTTGGGTCACCTGGTGAGAACTTTCTTTTCAAAGGTCATTCCAGTCATCGTGACAAAATAATTAATTTTTGAGCTTGAAGTTGCTGCTTTGCACTTCCTCAGTTTTGATGCAGTTGGGTAAGGGTTTTTGAGTCATGGTATGTGGGTGTTGATTATGATTGATGATCAAGGATGCCGAGTGACTCAGCCTTGTCTTGTATCCTGTATCCTGTCTTTTGCAACTCTCATTTGCCAAGTAAGTTGAATGATTTGTTTCCATTTCTGGAGTCTGGGGTTTTAATAATTTAAACATTCCATTTCTTAAACATCTAGTGGGCCCGTTGGTCTGATGGACTAAATTTTCATTGGTCTTAACCATCTTGTAGCATACCTGCCTGCTGTGCTGCTGAAGCATAAACTTGCCTTTCAACAAGCCGGGATGTACTTGGCCCAGGGCAGGGATAATGCGTTAGTTATTATTATTATTGCCAAATGATACTGCTATTATTATTAATATTATTGTAATGTTTACTTATATCTGCTTTGTTACAATGCCATTCCTTTTGTTATACATTTTGTAACGAGAGGGGGAGCACTCGGGAGAGTGCAAAACCTCCGCCGCCAATACTGCTGGGTCACTCAAGTGAACCTTATATCTTATTCATTAAATATGATGTCAACAGTGCTGACAGAGTTATAGTTCTTTTCTCCAACATATTTTTTTTTGGGGGGGGGGGGTGGAAATCACTTAAAACATGTAGAAATGCAAAAAAAAAAAATTTCTCTAACAATTTTTTTTTTTGTGGGGGGTGGGAAGCACTTAAACATTTAGAAATGCAAAAAAAAAATTTTTCTCTAACAATTTTTTTGGGGGGGTGACAATTTTTGGGGGGGGTTGGAAATCACTTAAAACATGTAGAAATGCAAAAAAAAGATTTTTTTTCTCAATTTATTTTTGGGGGGGTTGGAAATCACTTAAAACATGTAGAAATACAACAAAAAATATTTTTTGGGGGGGCAACAATTTTTTTGGGGGGGTTGGAAATCACTTAAAACATGTATAAATGCAAAAAAAAAAAAAATTTTCTCTAACAAATTTTTTTAGGGGGGGGGACCAAGTCCAAAATTTAATGGCATGATCCTTGGACCATACCTAACCCCCCCCACCAAGTTTCATCGAAACCCGTCGAGGAGTTTTTCCGTAATACTGTTCACAAACAAACAAACAAACAAACAAACAGAAAGGGGTGAAAACAGTAACCTCCATCCATTTTCGAAGATGGCAGAGGTCAATTAGAATGCCATGCTCTGGTAGAAGGACGTATGAAGCTGCTCTTACACACCTTAACATGGCGTGCGTTTAAAACATGGTAATTCTTCCGGATTTTTTTTGTAGTTAATTAGTCTAATCAACTGAGGACGTCATGATGATCATTTTGGTGGATCACATTCCATATCAGAATGCTCCAGTAGAAACACACACACACACACACACACACACACACACACACACACACACACACACACACACACACACACACACACACACACACACACACACACACACACACACACACACACACACACACACACACCTCTGCAGGTTTTCTTTTCTTCAAAAAATTGTTCAAACAGATTAGCTTTATTTAACGCAGAAAAATCGGAGACTTCTTGTCTTAGAGAATGCTTGCATAATGTTTAAAGGAGTTTTGATTAGTGATGATTAATTACTTTTTTAGAGTGTTGCATTGCCCTTTGTATCATTGTATTTATAATTGGAGTTTTACAATTGTCCCATCTGGCAGCCATTTTATTTGTCCGTGTGGATATAGATGCACCATTGATGCAACACTGCCCATAGATTATGGCAATAACTTTGACCTTGATGCCCACAAGCAAATGCGAGCTGATGGGACAACTGGCTCAAGGTCCATCTGAAAGACTGCATACCCATTGATTTAACGCCCTGTTTATGAAGCACCAGATTTATACTTCATAGATTAAAAATTTTCTTGGTGGTTGATCCACCTTGAATAAAAGGAAAAACTGGCGTTTCAACCCTTATCCTCATCCTGTACCACCATACAGTAGTTCTCTGTTTTGTTCTAACGAAGGTCAGGTCAGGTCAGGTATGGGAGCATGTGCCGGAACAGCACGTCTCTGCGTCCACTTTCTGCCGGTACTCCAGGGGCAACCGTCTGGCCATCCCCCAAGCAGATGCCTGGCCCATCCCCATCTCCCCGAGATGCAGATCAACTTGCTGCAACCATTAGGCATGTGGTCGGTCCATTGGCCTCCTCCACTCACGAGGCTCCCTCACTGAGGGAATCTGGTGAACAGGATCAGCGTCAGAAAAATCAGCCACTTGTCCATACAGCCACAGCTGACGCTCACGGATTATGCAGGTAACAAATCTGATTTGAGTCTCAGCAACCGCTCGTTGGACACAAAGTCCTACCAGCGATAGCCAAGCATTCTCAGAAGAGACCTGGTACCAAAGGAATTAAGTCTCCATCTCAGATCCCAGGTCAGAGTCCAAGTCTCACATCTGTAGAGCAAGACTCGAAGCACAAAGGACCTGAAGACTCAGACTTTCGTCCTCCTGCACGGGTACTGACAGCACCACACCCCATGATCCAGTGAATCCATGACTGCCCAGACCTGACCCAGACGTCTATTAACCTCTTGCTCACAGCCAGCGGAGACATGAATATCACTGCCAAGGTAAGTGAATGTCTCCGTAACTTCAACATCCTCACCACAAACAGGTACAGACAAGATAGCAGCATCCAAGATGTCATTGAAAGCCTGGATCTTAGTTTTGACCCACGAAACCCGTAATCCCAGTGGCTCCGACTCCTCATTCAGCACCTTGAAGGCCCCCAGAAGGATCTCCAGAGTCTCCGCAAAGATGACTGCATCATTTGCAAAATCAAGGTCAGGGATCTTGACATTCCCAAAGGATGCACCGCTGCTTGATCTCTCTGACATCCTCAACCAGAATCCAGTCCATACAAGTGCTGAAAAGTGTGGGGGCCAGGATGTACCCCCTGACAAACTCCAGTAACAGCTGGAAATAAGTCAGAGATGGTATCACCACATCTCACAGCACTCTCAGTACCAGAGTATAGTTCAGACATATGATTGATCAGTTTTGGTGGCACCCCATGAAGACCAAGAATCCTCCAGAGCACATCCCGATTCACTGAATCAAACGTTGTGCAGAGATCAACGTAGGCTGTAAACAGCCCCTGCCCAAACTCTTGCCTGCGTTCAGTGAGGACCCGAAGCGCAAGGATACAGTCAATCGTTGACCTCTGGTGGAAAGCCTCACTGCTCTGCACACTGTTGCTCAAGCAGATGGTGGCGAACCCCATCAATAATTTTCTGAGCAAAGATCTTTTCCGGCACTGAGAGCAGCGTCACCCTTTGGTAGTTGTTGCAGTCCTGGCAATTACCCTCCCCTCTCTGGAAAGGGACAACAAGGCCCCTCTTACAATCAGTTGGGATGATGCATGTGTTCCAGGCAGAGCACAGAACTGCATGCAACGACATGAGTGCAGCATTTCCACCAGCCTTGAGAAGTTCAGCATGGATGCCACAGATCTCAGGAGCTTTACACCATTTCAACCGGGTCACTGCAGCTTGCTTCCATAAACGAAGGTGCATCACAGTTGATTGTAGGGTCAGCAATATAATAGGGATGGTAACACCCCTGACATCTAACTTAACATTTGGTGGATCAGCGTGGTATAGCCCCTCAAAGTAACCGTCCTGGCGGCCCTTCACTTCGGACTCCTCTGTCAATAGCCCACCACACTCCGCTCTAACTGCAGTACAATGAGGGACGGGCTTGGAGGAACGCAATGCGCATATTCCCCTGTCAGCAGGACAAGAATCACTTGACCACAGATGATGCTCTACCCCCTCACAGATTCCTCGCACATCGGCCTCCTTGTCCACCCTCAATTCACGTACAGTTTTGCCCCTCAACTCCCTGAATAGCTCAGCTCTGCCATTAACCTGCGTCTGCTTGGTCCTGCGAATCTGGTCAATGGTTTCCATTGTCCCTTGAGACATTTTCCTCTTCGCCCTATGGTGAGTTCCAAGACATCAACTGGCAACATCAAGGATGGTGCTCTTGAAGGCACTCCACAACTCTTCAGGATTCCCCAAAGCACCCACACCCCCCAAATCCCCACTCACCCTGTTCACAAACTCCTCAGCTACCCTCTCATTCTTGAGCTTGCCAACATCCAGCCTCGGCTGGGATGGTACCATTCTCCCAGATTTAAGCTGCAACTTCAGGGTTGCTAGCACCAGCCTGTGGTCGGTATTGAGGAACTGAGCACTCCGGTGGACCCTGCAGTTCAGGATCATCCTCTAGCGACCATCAACGAGCACGTGGTTAATCTCCTTTGCCACACCACCAGCGTTGGAACACCAAGTCCAGCGATAAGCCTGTGGGCGCTGAAACCATGAACCAGCCACCCTAAGTCCATGACTTCTTGCAAAGTCAAGGAACTTCGTGCTTTTCTGTTTCACAGTTCCAGACCCATGGGGACCAACACATGTCTTATAACCATCACTGGCAGTTCTAATCGATGCATTGAAATCCCCCAAGACTAGAAGAGTATCTCGCCTGGGGCACTGATGAACCACAGACTCGAGTTTGGTATGGAAAGTGTGCATCACGTTGAGATCACTCGCGTCAGTCGGAGCATATAAAGAGACCAGGGAAATGACATCCAAGGAGTGATGAATCCTTATTCTCATAATTCGCTTGTTGACTGGTGTTACCTCAATTATCATTGGAGTCAGCTTATTGGACACGGCTGCAGCAACTCCTTGGGCATGGTAACCATCAGAGCAACCAGCCCAATAACAATTGTAACCCCCCGCCATGATATCGCCACTATCTGGTGTCCGAACCTCAGAGAGTGCTGCAATACCGATGTTCAAATGCTTGAGCTCAGATAACAGAGACCGGTGATCATCCTCTCTTTGGGATAGGACATTCCAGGCACCCACCCGAAGGGACCGCCTCAGACTAACCCAAGGAGATCGCCGTCTGGTATACGACACCTCAGCACCACCCACAACACACACCACCGCAATCTGACCCAGAAGGTTACCCCGTGGTTTTCCTCCTGTCATCAGAGAGTGGGGATCTCAAAGGCTTTGCCGCAATTCTGTCATCCGGTGAGCTGCCCGATGGAGGGCAGCTGCACAGGAGGTACTCCCACGGAGTGGGTTATCAATTTTCTTTGCATTTTCCTTGTGTTTTGCAGAGTGAAAGGTTTTACAGTGGCTGGAGTGCAAATCCTGCCACCAACCTCCTCAACAAATAGAGTAACCCAACTGTAGAAGGACCTCCGCAGATATAGTTGGGCACTAGATATGGGTGGCCGTTGGCTCACAAGGAGCTCCTCCACCCTTTGTCAGGTTTTATTTTGAAAAATCCTGCTGTGTGTCCATATCATACACCCTCCTCACCAGGAAACCTGGTGGTGGAGACGGTTTATTCGCAGACAACCCGACCATGAAACAGGTTGGTGCAGGTTTACACCATACCTGTCGTAAGTCACAGATCGAATCTGGCCTTATCTGACAATAAAACGTCCTTAAAACATTAAGTTTCCTGTTTGGAATGATTTTCAATTTTTTTTTCCTGCCAGGCAGGCAGACGGTATAAATATTAACTCACTCCTCTCTGAGCATATGCAGTCGGGTAATATTTCGAGACAAAGTACTATAAAACGAAAAACTTGTCTTTCTGTTCATGTTATGATTTGTGTTCAAAATATAACATTCAATTTAAATAATTTGTTGCTCGATCATAAACTGGTAAGGCAGACAGAAAGATGGACATGAACCAATTGCTTAACCATACTTTTCGTTTCTTGTGCATTTGGTAAACATGTCACAGCAAGAGATGAGGTCGTCAAGAAAAGGTAGTCAGGTAGGAGTTATTTCTTTGGAAGAGAAAAGAGCGGTTATTAATTTAAGTTTTTAAAAAACATAATTTCGAAGATTTTAGTCAAAGAAGTAAATTAAATCATTTTGAGTAGTATGAAAAAGGAGGGTAGATAATAAAGGAGGAAGTAGTAATAAGCAGAATTCAATCATAATTTTTCAATGAAAAAAATATTTTTTTGGAGAGGGTCTTTTGAAGATTTGCGAAGAATGAAGTATAATCGAAGAATAGCATAAGAGGGTACTCAATGAAACAGATTGTGTGATGGGCCTGAGGCCAAGACATTACATAACTGAGACCTCAATAGCCAATTACAAGGTCGACACAACCCAATACATAACACACGGGAAGGGATCCAAAAAATCAATGGACAACACAGGGATGAAACAACAAGGGAAGACAGAACAGACTTGGTTTGAAATCCTTGCTGGTGGCCAGATTTTCACAGAATAGTTACAATCATGTCCACACCAAAATGGTGCACAGCAGATCTTGCTCTCTCAATTTGTAATGTTGCACAGTTTACTTTTGCAATACTCCTGTATTCACATTGATCGGATACGGTACAAGAGATAAAATAAACAATGTGAGACCTGGTAAGATGAACATGTCGTGACTATGAGGAAGGCTTCTCGGTCTTCTCGTTGACAAGTTTCAACCCTCTTATAACGTGGTAGCAGGTGTTGATTCAGTCTGAAGCTGCATGCCTGCAATCCTGTGAACACACCGATCAATTGTTGAAGCACAAAAGCAATGCAGGAATGGTTTGCTTCACTTCTGAAGATTTCTCGCACATTTTATATGCTTTTTAAGGTTTTATTCTGATTGGTGAATGTCTTTTGCTTATAGTTACTCCACCTCTGTCTTTTATTTTCCTTCTGGTTCTACAACCAGCATGCTGTTGACTGTCATCTCCAGGTGCTGGGCAGAGAACATCCTGATGTGGCAAAACAGCTGAACAATCTCGCACTGCTGTGCCAGAATCAGAGCAAGTATGAGGAGGTAGAGCATTACTATCGTCGTGCTTTGGACATCTATCAGGCACGTCTTGGACCTGATGACCCAAATGTCGCGAAAACCAAGAACAACTTGGTATGTATTAGTCATGCGCAGTTCCGAGGACAATTGTCAGTTATTTTGGTTTTTAAAAATTTAATTTCTTTCTTATATTTTTCATGGTGTGTACGTTTGCGATCGTACATGACAACAATTACCATATTTGCTGACTGTTTCCATCCATTTTGCACTTTTATTTTCGAAAATAAACAAACCGAAACGAATCTAAAACAGCATTGCTCTTTTCCCTTTGGCAGCTTTCCAGTTGCTTCCTTTTCTCAGTTTGCATTTGTTTAGCTGCAAACTTGCAGGCATTGCAATCCTCTTCATTGTTGTAAATACATTGTTCACTGTGCAGAGAAAGTTTCTTGATGCAGTTTTCCATTTTAATGTGATCAGTAAAAAAAAAAAAAATTCTCCATTCCCGGCTGTCTGTAACTGCCTGAAATCGCCCTTATGCTCTCATCCTCTACAAGAAAAAAGTGCTCTACCCCCACCTCTAAGCTACATCTCTCTCCTGCCCTCCTCCATCCCACTTTTCTTTCTTTTCTTTTTTTAAACATGGTATAAGGTGAATTGAACAGCTCACATCCACACAGACAGACATGAGACGACAGTGGACCTGATTAAAAATTGTTTTTTTAACATTAGAGAAACTCATGTCATGTTATGGATTAGAGAAACTCATGTCATTAGAGAAACTTTTTTTTAAAGAGAAACTCTTCCATTACCATGGAAGAAGTGGCACAACTTCCCAAGGCACTCTGGATGCCGGCGATGCCATAATGTGACGTCACTTTTCCCTCTGCAGTCAGTCGAGCAATCAAGGATAAATCCTCCTTCCTCCCTTCACCCACAACCTCTCTCCCACCTCTACATGCTAACTCATAGGGTTTTCATTGCAATGTCTTATAAATGCTGAGCCTCAAGTGAGGAAGCGGCACGTACCACTTTTAGTCTTTGGTATGATTCGGCCAGGGTCAGAATTGAACCGCCAACATAGCTGACTGGCAGCGGACACTCCAACCATAATGCCACTGAGTCTAGTAACACTTCCCAATCCTTTGGCACACTTCACAATATAGTGCCTTTTCCATTGCGAAATTTAGTTCATGAGTTCTTGTAATTGTTTTGTTTGAACTTTGCTTTGTTGGTGTTATTGGTTTGTGAATGTTCTGGGTTTGGATATGACTCATGTGAGATGGGTTGAACAGCATTTTTCTGCACAATCTCCTTTGCCTTTCTCTCTCTCCACCCCCCTCCCTCTCTCTCCCCTCTCTCTCCCCTTTCTCTCTCTCCCCTTTCTCTCTCTCCTCTTTCTCTCTCTCTCTCTCTCTCTCTCTCTCTCTCTCTCTCTCTCTCTCTCTCTCTCTCTCTCTCTCTCTCTCTCTCTCTCTCTCTCTCTCTCTCTCTCTCTCTCTCTCTACCTCTCTCCATCTCCCCCTCCATATATATATATATATATATATATATATATATATATATATATATATACACATGTATGGATCGGCTTGCTACGCTTGCCTCTCCACACCTCGTTGCAGAGATTGATGTCATACCTTTGTTGTGTTGGCATGATTTACACCAATTATAATACAAACATTTCTTTTCTACAAATTTGTTTGTGATATAAGAAGGTCCATCTGGTTTAAATGGTCAAAGGTCTAAGCTGTCTAATCTTCTGAAGGATGTATGGGGTCTAAATGGTGTTAAGGTCTGAGGGGGTCTAATTGGTCTTCAGTGACTTCTGGGTCTTCAGGGTCTTAAGGGTCTTGGGGAATTAATGTTCAAACAGGACGTGATTAATCGGCAGATGGTCTTCACGACTTCCCGGATCACCGCCTCACCGACCGTGCTTTTTGTGTGTGTGTGAGTGTGAGTGTGAGTGATATTGTTTTTCTCCCCCCCCCCCCCCCCGACAAAGTTCCAAGAGTAAAGCAATTTAAAATTTAATTGTAAACCTACCAATTTTGTTCAGTTCAAAGTAATCTCCCTGTGAGTCTATACATGCTTGCCTATGTCACTGCCATGCTTCAACGCACCCTTGTAACTCGTTGTCTGAAAGGCCATTTAGCTTCTTGGCCACAGCTCTCTGAATCTCTTCTGTTGATGCAAAATGAGTTCCTTTCATTGGATTTTTGGATGTCGGTCAGATCGGACCAACATTCTCACTCTTTCCACATTTTTATCCGTTTTGACAATCAATGGATGTCCCGGCCCCGCGTCATCATTCATGTCTATTCTCCCTTCTGCAAACCTCTTGGCCCATGCAACACGTGATCTTGGCATTGCGTCTTCCCTGTTCACCATCTTCAACTTGCGGAAAATGTCCATGCCACTTTTGATAAGATTGATATCTGTCATTAATCTTCAAAACACGATTGCAACACTTCTAATTTTAACAAAACTCCAGTACGGCTCCAAAAGACAACCAATCGATACAATGGCTAACACAGTACTGACAGGATGATTACGCTGCCTTCCCTTCCCCTCCCTTCATACTGCCTTCCCCTCCCCTTGCGCTGCCTTCCCTTCCCCTCACCTCACATTGCATTCTCTTCCCCTCATGTTGACTTGCCTTCCCTCCACCTCCCCTCATGCTCAACCTGAACCTCCTGGGGCGTAGAGCATTTGGTGAGGCGTTGCTCTCCTCCCCCCTTCCCCCTCTCTCCCTCCCCCTTTCCTCCCCCCTTCTCCCCCCCTTCTCTCTCTCTCTTTCCCTTCCCTCCCTCCTCTCTCTCATCCTCCCCTCTCTCTCTCCCTCCTCTCTCTCTCTCTCTCTCTCTCTCTCTCTCTCTCTCTCTCTCTCTCTCTCTCTCTCTCTCTCTCTCTCTCTCTCTCTCTCTCTCTCTCTCTCTCTCTCTCTCTCTCTCTCCTCTCTCTCCCTCTCTCTGTTTCTCCACCCCCCCATAATATTCCTGTCAGTGAAGAAAGAGGTTGTATTTGTGAGTTAGTAATAAATGGGTCAGGAGAACAAGCGGAGAGAAACACACACACACACACACACACACACACACACACACACACACACACACACACACACACACACACACACACACACACACACACACACACACACACACACACACACACACACACACACACACGTCATAATTTTATCCACAATGCAGTTATAATCCCACGTATCCACAATATCTTGTTAAGCTCGATGCACTATTTTACCCAGTCATATGACAGAGAGTAATACAGAGGGAAGAACAAGAGACAAGGATGATGGAACCATTCTCCCATGTGATGGCTTTCGTAAGGTCCCTTGGGTCCGTGCAGGGAGATGGTGTTCTGAACGCTGGTGTCTGGTGGGAATGAAATGGAGAGAGGCATGGCTCCTGTCACACCCATGCTGTGCACTTACACTTGCTTTTACTCACATTCTCGCCCTCATTCAGAATTTTTCAAAATCGCTCCTTTGTGGGGCGAGCTTGTGGCCAAACCCACCTAAGTTCCATCGAACTTCTGTGTTCAACTCCTTTGGAGAGTCCATAAACATGTCCGTTCTGACTCTGTCTGCATGCCAACTCTTTGGTGGACTGAGCTCCTGCAAGCTATATTTAACTCGCGACTGTGCGCTGATTGGTTCTCTGCACGAACCAACTCATGCCATGATGCCCACCATTGTCATGGTGTTCAGTGGCTCCTCTCTTCAGCGCACGGCCGTGAAACGTCCTGGTGATGCCCGGATGGGAACCACCTGCCCTCAATGGAGCGGCTGTCGGTATTTATTTGAGGAAAACACATATGGACATATAACAAAGAATGATTTAAGGGCTCAAGAAGGGGATGAGGGGTGGGGGAGAGTAGGTCTGTAGACACATACGAAAAGAGAGGGAAATTACAATTTTCAGCTCCCAATACATTCTTTCACATGTTCCCTACCATTTCCACATATATACTGTACTCTTTTGCTCGACATTTACTCATGGCATAGCTAGGCTATATTACTCCCATTACCCTCATGTTCCCACAACATTATTTTAAGGTGCATTGTAGTACTGTACTTTAAGCAGTATAAATGCAATTTTTTTATTGTTTTGTTTTGATTAAAGTGGCTTCAGGAACACTCCAGTCCATTTTGAAGATTGCAAAGGACAGATTTCCAAATTGTAGGATCTTTAAGGGTGCTGTAGTATAGCTTTTGCCAAAAGAGACAAAGGGGATTGTGTGCTCAAAAATCTTTTTTTTTTTTTTGGCTCTTTATGAATATCACATCAATTGCAAAAATATTACTTTGTTATATTTGAATCATGGTGTCTGCCAAATAAAGTTTATAAACCTGCAGAAGTATGGAACACTCTTAATATTCGGCTTCAAAAATAATTGGCCATTAAGATTATATTTTGGCATAAGGACTCTGTGTGAACGATATTACAATCTTCCTCAAGCATGCAATAACTTCCATCACAAGATTATTAAAAGGCCAAATACATTGTTGTTGAATAAAAAATAACCTTAACTGCTTCTAACATATGTCATTAGTTCTTATTGTCCTTTGAATTGCTACTTAGATGGTCCGTCTTGAGCAGAGCATCCGTGTAAATGTGCTGTTTGCAGATGGTGCATAAAGCCACATTCATATCAGATTAGTTTCTCTGGAAGAAAACCAAGTGCTCTGATATATATATGTATATATATATATATATATATATATATATATATATATATATATATATATATATATATATATATATATATTGTCTTTACCTTATGTCCATTATCCTTCACTGTTCTTATCTCATTGCACAGGCTTCCTGTTACTTGAAACAGGGAAAATACAAGTCTGCTGAAGCGCTATACAAGGAAATTCTTACCCGTGCGCACGAGCGAGAGTTTGGCTCTGTAGACGGTACGAACAAACCACGTCACCCTGATCTTTTCCATCCTGTATCCTTACAAAGCTCCACGTATCGTTCCAATCACTTAGGGACAATGCCTTACTGCATATCCACACAGCATAAGGTTGCATCTCATTGTGTTGGGCTGCCGATGGAGTCTTTATATCGGTGGCTGAGTATGCAAAAGGATGGCTGGTCACTCTGGTACTCAGCATGGTTGGAAGAACTGGATTAACAAAATGTTAGATAGTCAGAAAAGAATGGGTGTTATTTTATGATTGAAAAGTTCAGTTTGAGCTAAGCAATTTGTCTGTATTCCATTTCCCAGAATTGAGGTGACTATGGGGATTTAACGGGCCATTAAGCCCAGCATGACATGGGCTCTTTCTTGAAAATCAATTTTTGTTTTCACCAAGTGTCAGTGCCATTTGGGAGTGCAATTCCATTAATTTTTTTTCTTTAAGGACAGAAACAATAAGAATTTTAATAACCTTAAACTCTACAAAAAAAATCACCTGGTCTATTGTCTTTCAAGTGTAGTTCCTGAAGTGAAGGTTAACACAATACAAAAAATAAAAAAACAACTGATACACCTTTTTTGGTTTATGATGAGGAGGGTGATGCAATGAGAATATAATGTTGATTGTCGATACATTTTGCATCAAATAAACGAGTCTGCTACACATTAAAAGGCTATAATATTTAAATATCGACGCAACACTTTGTACGAATGAAATGACGAAATTATCAAAAATTATTCTATTTGGAGATCCACTTGTCAGGAAAAGGATCCAGACTTTTTTTTCATCTTATAATTTGGTATTTTCCCTGAAAAAAACAAATTCTGTTTTAATCTTGCTTTACCTTCTGGTGCTCAACATTTGCCCTCAATGGAGCTTTACCTTCAACAACACATTGCAAGTTGAGAAAAAACATCCACTAATCACCAGTAATCCTTTTGTATCAAAGGATATTTTATTATGTCAAATTTACAAATGTCATTTACAAATGTCATTTATTAGAATGCTCAACTTTTAATGAAAAATCATTTCAGAATTTCAATTTGACCCTCAATGTTTTACCTTGTTATTCTTCTCTTTAAACCCCAGTGCTTGAATAAAGTGCTTTACAACGATTTTGCCTGGCATGCAGTATTTGAATATTGCAATGTAATAACAACATTGCAAGGACGGCAGCAATCCCTTTGTGTCTCCCATTTCCGCCTTGCTCCTCTCTCACTGCTTCATGAATTGTCACCAAACTTCATAGCTATAAAGACCAATATCTTACAATTCAACCCACACCATCAAAACTTACTTCCAATTCCTCCTTTCATTCCGTTTGAGGTGGTCAAACATCGAGTTTTGTCATTGCGTCTGCCATGCCAGATGACTTTCTGGTAGGCAATGCTTCAAGCCTAACCATCACTGAATTGTTGTTTGTTTATTTGTTTGTCATGGGGTTGTTGTTCTTTGGTTCTCTGACCCTATCAAATACTTTTCCATCCTATCACCCTGTCCTTGACAGGTATATCCACTTGTTAATAAAAATAATAATAGATTAAATATGCAGGGAAATCATCACAGCCTTCATCACTAACATCAGCTGAACAAGATTAATTTTCCACTAATCACAGCATGAGACGACCATGAACATTCAAGAAATAACTTGTAAGGTTAGCTTTGTTTTTAATTGAGATATATATTTTTTTAAATTGAAGCTGGATTTGTTAGATCTGTTTTTAATTGAGTGCAAATGAAGGGAACTCAAAAATTACTTTTTCCATTTTGGATGATGCGATAATTGCCATCAGCATTATCTCCATTTCCGCATTTAAATTTGGGTTGGCATTTATGACAGTAAACTTGTTTTATGCTGCTCACCTATTTGTGGTATTTCTGGATGCTAGAACATATTGGGCAGCTCAATCGGAATTTTTCCAAATGATAATACAAAACAGAGATAGAGATGCAAACATTTGTAGAAAAGTTGCATCTCTATCTCTCTTTTTTATGATCATTTTGTAAGATCTCACACTTTCTTTTTTTTGCTTTCTTTCAAACACTGACATTTCATTTTCATGATATAGTGCATTTGCTTGCAGTTTTGATGTGATTGATTGGTAAGAAAGGCAAAAGTGTAGTTCTTAAGCAGTCTTCTGTATATTTCCTTGCAATATGTGCCTCCTTCAAATCCATTCGCCATTCAATCTCTCTCTGGCTTGCCTGAATACCTGGCCCTGCTTTGGAACAATCCATTTTTAGGTCATCTCTACCGAGATGACCTAATGAAGCCGGACCAAATGTCCGTCTGTCTGTACATCCGTCAACAATTTTTCTTTCCTATCTTGATGAAACTTAGTATGTGGGTAGAGGTCGATGAGTGTTGCACAACGACATAACTTTTGTCCGGGTTCAAGGTCAGGGTCAAGGTCACGAGGTCACGAAAGTTGTGAAAGTCGCCATTTTCAAAATCTATCTCGTCTTGTCATTTTAGGAGATATCTGGCAACAGTTCATCAATTATGATAGTAAAAAAACATTATTGAGATGACCGTCACCCCCACACGGGGTAATTTTTTATCTTGCGTTGTGGCATGCGGAAGGTCAATGGTACAAAATAGACTTTCATTTCTTAATCAAATTGATGTAAAAACATTAATTAACGGCGATTTGGGTGATCAAGCGTTGTCTGTCTGGAGCCCCCCTCATTGGGGAGAGGGGCGAAGCTTGGACTCTGTTGAAGTTTGGGAAATTAACCCATTGCATTGAATTATTTATTTTGTATTCCAAATGAAAATTAATATGCAAAGGTTCCTCAGTCTCTTCAGAACTGCACTGAGTGTAACAAGTGGTCACACGATCCTGTATGATTGTAAAACGATGGAAAGGAGGAGGCCATTTGGCCCATCAATGTCGTGTTGTTCTCCAGAGTTAATTTTTGCTACAACTGTAAACAACAATCTTCTTGCTATTTTACTAAAGTCTAAATAACCTGGGCTTGATCGGGTGACCCGACTTGTTTGCTCTAAATAGAATCAAAACATCAAACAGGTCAGGTCAGGTCAAGTATGGGAGAATGTGCCGGAGCAGTGCATCGCGACGTCCACTTTCCGCCAATCCTCCAGGGGCCTCTGACTGGCCACCCCCCAGGCAGATTCCCCGGCCCATCCCCATCTCCTGGAGATGCTGATCAACCTACTGCAACCACGAAGCACGTGGTCAGCCCGTTGGCCTCCTCCACTCACGAGGCTCCCTCACTGAGAGAATCTGGTGAGCAGGATCAGCGTCAGGAAAACGAGCCGCATGTCCATACAGCCGCAGCTGATGCTCACAGAGTATGCAGGTAACAAATCTCATTTGAGTCTCTCAGCAACCGCTCGTTGGACATAAAGTCTGATCAGTGATAGCCAAGGATTCGCTGAAGAGAACTGGTATAACGGAATGAAGTCTCCATCTCAGATCCCTGGTCAGAGTCCAACTCTCACATCTGCAGAGCGAGACTGGAAGCACTAAGGACCTAAAGACTCAGAATTTAGTCACCCTGCACAGGTACTGGCAGTGCCACACCCCATGATCCTGTGAATCCATGACTCCCCAGGACTGACCCAGACGTCTATTGACCTCTGGCTCACAGCCAGCAGAGACATGAATATCACTGCCAAGGAAAGTCAATCTCCGTGACCTCAACATCTTCACCACAAACTCACCACAAGCAGGTACAGACAAGATAGCAGCATTCAAGATGTCATTGAAAGCCTGGATCTGAGTTTTGACCCAGGAAACCCATAATGCCAGAGGCTCAGACTCCTCATTGAGCACCTTGAGGGCCCCTTAAAAGGATATCCAGAGTCTCCGCAAAGATGATTGCATCATCTGCGAAATCAAGGTCATAGATCTTGACATTTCCAAACGATGCACCACAGCTTGATCTTTCTGACATCCTCCCCAGAATCCATTCCATACAAGTACTGAAAAGTGTGGGGGCTAATACACACCCCTGACCTGCTCCAGTAACAACTGGAAATAAGTCGGAGGTAGTATCACCACATCTCTCAGCACTTTCAGTACCAGAGTATAGTTCAGACATCAGATTGATCAGTTTTGGTGGCACCCCCCAAAGACCAAGAATCCTCCTGAGGGCATCCCGATTCACTGAATTGAACACTTTGCAGTGATCAACATAGGCTGCAAGCAGCTCCTGTTGAAACTCTCGTCTGCGTTCGGTGAGGACCCGAAGAACAAGGATACGGTCAATCGTTGACCTCTTTGGTGTAAAGCCTCACTGCTCTGCACACTGGTGCGCAAGCAGATGGTGGCGAACCCCATCAAGAATTATCTGAGCAAAGACCATTTCCGGCACTGAGAGCAGCGTCACCCTTTGGTAGTTGTTGCAGTCCTGGCGATTACCCTCCCCTTTTGAGAGAGGGACAACGAGGCCCCTCTTACAATCAGTTGGGATGATGCCTGTGTTCCAGGCAGAGCACAGAACTGCATGCAACGACATGAGTGCAGCATTTCCACCAGCATTAAGAAGTTCAACATGGATGGCACAGATCCCTGGAGCTTTACCCCATTTTAAGCGTTTCACTGCAGCCTGTGCTTCCACAAACGAAGGTGGATCACAGTTTATTGGAGGGTCAGCAATAGGGAAAGTAACACCCAAACATCCAACTCGACAGCTGGTGGATCAGCCTGGTACAGCCTCTCAAAGTAACCGGCCCGGCGGGCCTTCACCTCGGACTCCTCTGTCAAGAGCCCACCACTCTCCGCTCTAACTGCAGTATACCGAGGAACAGGCCTTGAGGAAGGCATTGCACAAATTCCCCTGTAAGCAGGATGAGAATCACTTGACCACAGGTCAAGATGCTCTACCCCCTCACAGATTCCTCACACATCTACCTCCTTGTCCACCTTCAGCGCACGTACAGTTTTATGCCTCAGCTCCCTGAACAGCTCAGCTCTGCCATTAAGCCTGTCCCTACGACTCTGGTCAATGGTATCCTGCGTCCCTTGAGAGATAAAATTCTCCTTCGCCTGACGGTGTTCCAAGACATCCACCAGCAACATCAAGAACGGTGTCTTGAAGGCACTCCACAACTTCAGGATTCCCCAAAACACCCAGCCCCCCCCCCAAATCTCCACTCAGCCTGTTCACAAACTCCTCAGCTGCCCTCTCATTCTTGAGTTTGCCAACATCCAGCCTAGGCTGGGATGGTACCATTCTCCCGGATTTAAGCCACAACTCCAGAGTTGCTACAACAAGCCTGTGGTCGGTTTTGAAGAACTGAGCACTCCAGTAGACCCTGCAGTTCGAGGTCATCATCCAGCAACCATCAACGAGCACATTGTCAATTTCCTTTGCCACACCACCAGCGTTGGAATACCAAGTCCAGCGATGAGCCTGTGGGCGTTGAACCATGAGCCAGCCACCCGAAATGCGTGACTTCTTGCAAAGTCGAGGAACTTAGTTATATTCTGGTTCATAGTTCCAGACCCATAGGGACCAACACATGTCTCGTAACCATCGCTATCAGTTCCAGTCGAAGCATTGAAATCCCCCAAGATGAGAAGAGTGTCTCGTCTTGGGTATTGATCACCCACAGACTTGAGCGCGGCATAGAATGCGTCCTTCACAGTGATACCACGCACCTCAGTCGGAGCATAAACAGAGACCAGGGAAACTACACCGAAGGAGTGATGAATACTTCGTCTCGTAATACTGTTGTGGTCCCGCCAGCGCGTTGCCACGAGCACGACCCTCGATGAAGCAGTGGGGCCGTCTCGGCTCGATCGCCCAGAATTGCAGATCACCGGCCCGGAGAAGTCCGAGGTCGGCGGGTCCTGGCTATTTTGGACCGAGATACGCGAATGGGTAGATCACGTGGGGTAGGGTTAATTGCCAACTTCAATTTACTTAAGTAACCACGTGGTCCACCTACCGGGGAATTTAACCCTCGACGGAACTCGTACGGAAGCGAGCCGCCTAAGCGCGCTCGTTCCGCGTGCGTTGCCGAGGGGTTGTATCGCCGAGCTCCGTCGGCCCGATTATCTTGTGACCCCGGCAATGGCCAGCTAATCCCTTACACGCACGACATGCTCAGTCAATGGAAGAAATACAAAACGAGCTGAGTACATTCAACAATAGGACATTTTATTCACAATAATGGGGGGAATGAGGGAAGCACACAAGAGCAGATTTAAACCGAATATAAGGAATGCAAGTATATACAGCGAAGGCACTGAAACAATTCACTACTTACTAGACGGGTCCACGAACACACACACGCACACACACCCAAAGAATCGGACCAATGGTCTTTATTAGGACCTGCCTCGGACCTGTCCACCTCGTGTGGTCTTCGAGCTGACGAGCGACCCAGACCAGCATCGCGAAGCGTTCCGCAGAACCAGGCACCAGCGAGACACCTCCGATCCGTGTGATGCAGTCGGTGCCAGACCCGGCCAGAGATGCGCACTCGTCAGACTGGTCGCGCACTCGTCAGACTGGTCGCGCACTCGTCAGACTGCTCGCGCACTCGTCAGACTGCTCGCGCACTCGTCAGACTGCTCGCGCACTCGTCAGACTGCTCGCGCACTCGTCAGACTGCTCGCGCACTCGTCAGACTGCTCGCGCACTCGTCAGACTGCTCGCGCACTCGTCAGACTGCTCGCGCACTCGACAGACTGCTCGCGCACTCGACAGACTGCTCGCGCACTCGACAGACTGCTCGCGCACTCGACAGACTGCTCGCGCACTCGACAGACTGCTCGCGCACTCGACAGACTGCTCGCGCACTCGACAGACTGCTCGCGCACTCGACAGACTGCTCGCGCACTCGACAGACTGCTCGCGCACTCGACAGACTGCTCACGCACTCGACAGACTGCTCGCGCACTCGACAGACTGCTCGCGCACTCGACAGACTGCTCGCGCACTCAACAGACTGGACGCGCTTCGAGCCCACTAACGCAAGCTTTCGTTACTCACCTTTCATTGTCCCCCGAGATGTGATGTCCACGAGCAGTGATGTACCTCATCAAGATGAGTGCCCAGATGACCACCAAGGCCATGCACCGAGATGTGATCTTTTTAGCAAGCTCCGCGGCCGCGTACTTATTCGCCCTGTTTCCGGGGTGGGGGGGAAGGGGGGAGGAAAAAACGTCTCCACCCTCTCCATTCTCATTCTCAATCTGAGGTGGTGCGATTCCGGACTGGGCAAGGGACACACTCCTCCCATTCTGGGCAGAGTCTCGAGCTGAGGTGATGCGGCTTCTGGTTGGCCAAGGGGCACACCCCTCCCATCCTGGGCAGAGTCTCGAGCTGAGGTAATGCGATCCCCGCCCACACTCGTGGTTGAGCGCAAGAAGACAATGGTGCCGGTCAGAGTGAGGGGAACATGGACAAATAAAAGAAAAACCCTATCAAAGGAACTCACAGCGCATTTACATTTAATTACCCACAAGACTAGGGAAAGGACTATCTATAAAACACGTACTTACCGATTATAACTAAACCAAAGGACCTCAATGTTGGGTGTGACAGCTTTCCAGATTCGCAACAATACGATGTTGACCAGTGTTACCTCAATTATCATTGGAGTCGGCTTGTTGGACACAGCGACAGGAACTCCTTGGGCATGGTAACCATCAGAGCAACCAGACCAATAATAGGTGTAACCACTTGCCATGATATCACCACTGTCCGGTCTCCGAACCTCAGAGTGCTGCAATACTTATGTTGAAATGCTCGAGTTCAGATGATAACAGAGACAGCTGATCATCCTCTCTTGGAGATGGGACATTCCAGACATCCACCCGAAGGGACCGCCTCGGGTTAACCCAAGGAGACCGCCATCTGGTGGACGACACCTCAGCATCACTCCATTACACATCACCGCAATCTGACCCTGGAGATTTATCCCGTGGTTTTCCAACTCTCATTAAGGAATGGGGTGCCAGAAGGCTTTGCCTCAATCCCGTCATCCAGTGAGCTGCCTTGCGGAGGACCGCTGCATAGGAGGTACTCTCATGGAGTGCATTTTCAGCTTTAACATTTGTTGGTTTTGCGGAATGAAGTGTTTTTTGATTTGTGGTGGCCGGAGTGCAAATCCTGCCACCAACCTCCGAAAAAATAAATAAAAAGTTACCCAACTGCAGGAGAATGTCCGCAGACACAGTTGGGCACCAGAAATAGATGGCCGTTTGCTCACAAGAGCTACTCTGCCCTTTGACAGGTTTTGTTTTTAATTCTGCTGGGTGTCCATATCTATACACCCTCCTCACTAGAAAACCTGGTGGGGGAGATGGTTTAAACAGGCCTCACCAAAACCCTTAAATTTTTAAACTTTTGTTTTCCTGATAACACCTGTAGGTAGAAAATATGTGACCAAAACTGAAAACTTAAATGCTGCCTTAAATACTTCCATATTGCGGTTGTTCTTAATTCTTTGCACAAATTTTCTTTTTAATCACCACTATTTGGCCATCAAATTACCAAGCACGAGGATATAAGTGACAAAACAAAGTTGCAAAAGTGGCATAATTGAAAAGTAATTCTGAAAACATCAACAAGAATATAGATGTGAAATGTACAACCCTGTGTGTGGTTTTGATCTCATGAAGAAAGCATGTTCATACTTCATTTTTCTATGTTTTTCTGTTTTTGTTCTTTTTTTGGGGGGGGGGGTTGTTTTTGCACACTTGCCCTGCACCTTCGTTGTTGTACTTCTTTCGGCTGCTCCCGTTAGGGGTAGCCACAGCAGATCATGCGTTATGATCCGCATACTGATTTGGCATAGGTTTTACGCTGGATGCCCTTCCTAACGCAACCCTGGTCACCTCTTACGACACATGGATAAGGATTGGGTTTCGCCATGATTCCGGAATGCCCTACACCCTCTCATCGTGTGGCCCAGCGCAGAGCACCCGTCCTCAAGCGATCCTCCATCCCAAGCCTCCGAGTAGCCAGATTACAGGCGCACGCCACTACGCCCGGTATATATATATATATATATATATATATATATATATATATATATATATATATATATGTATATGTATATATATGTATATATATGTATATGTGTGTGTGTGTGTGTGTGTGTGTGTGTGTGTGTGTGTGTGTGTGTGTGTATATGTATATATATATATATATATATATACATATATATATATATATATATATATATATATATAATTACGGTGCCGGTGCGTCGGCCGTGAGCCGACCGCTCTGACGGAGCCGCAAGTCGAGTCGGCCCGACCGATCGCCCGGAATATAGATCGCCGCCCGGATAACTCCGAGGCCGACGGGTCCTTGTGCAAGAACCGAAATACGCCAATGGGCAGACCATGTGGGGGAGGGTCGATTGCCAATCTTGCCCTGCACCTTCGTCTCTTTCACATTCAGTCTTGATCTTACTGTCTCCAGCTTAGTTCCTGGTTATGGTGCCATGATTTTGTTGACCAGTTGGTTGCAAGTGCTGTATATTTACATTTGAGTTTACTGATCTTTTATCTTGTTCCCTTCATGTTACACTATTTTGTTTTTAGTTTGAAACAAATGTTAATGTGAGTAATGCATGGAGATCATCATTTATTTTAAATGCTATTAAGTGCTTTGGTTAATGTTTCATTAATCTTAGATGCCTGCATTTTTCTGAAGCTTTTTTGAACTGGTGGACAGTTTTTGTTGTTTGTTTGTGTATTATTTTTTTTTCTTGTTATGAAAAATGCAGGTAATTGGGAGTCTAAAATTTGCGTTCACAATCGCCATTGTTACTCTACACAAGTTTAAAAAAGTGTACTGACAAAGGAAAGGATTTGGGTTTTCATCATTTTGTCTTGGAAAGGCCATTTCAATATTTTTAATTCCCCAAATAATCTGTTTATTCCTGGTTGATACTGGTGTTACCCAACAACTGGATTATTTGAGTTTGCTGTAGTCTAACGACTTTGAAAAGGGTGAAGCTATTTGAATTGGATGTGAAAGGGTTGTGGCAGTAGCTTGGACAATGGGAAATGTTTTGGTTTTAAGATTCAGTCGATATACTATATCTGAATTTTTATTGTTCACTATGAAATATTAATTCGGTAGGTATCCATTCAAGTTTGACTTGTGTTCCCATTTATGCGTAGGAGACAACAAACCTATTTGGATGCATGCAGAAGAGAGAGAGGAACGCAGCAAGGTAAGGCTGCTTGCATCTTCTACTAAAAGGAGAAAAGTCCATCCATCTGTGTGCGCCCGTCATGCTTACGATAATAATAATGATACCGTTGGAAAGTTTGTGATCAACTTACTCGGTTGGAAAATTAATGATCAATTTAATCGAACAAAAAAAATGTCCGTTTAAACATACAAATGCCTGTTTTGAAAGCCCGTCTTTCAGGCATTGAAGAAGAAGCAGGATTAGGAACTTAATGTGGCGGTTCCAACAGTAACATTTTTATTCTTCCACGAGAGCAGAAACCCTTTCGAGTAACGTGTGATAGACATGGAAGGATCACACAAAATTATATGGAGTAAACTTCTCAAGGCTATATAAAAGTTACCTGAAGTAGTGCACAAACAACAACATCCACAGCCACTATGACAGCAGCAGCAACAATTACGTGTTGTAAAAGATCCTTTTTTTCCACCCGCTTCACTTCATTTTCCATCCTCATTGCGATTCAGATAGATATAAAATATGTTTGTGAAGTGTATTGTTTCACTGATCACACATTGGGTTGCGCAAATTGTGCATGTGCAATATGCTGTCTTTTGATTAAATCTGTCAACAAAGCAATGGGTATGCATCGCTCGTACATGTTAAATGAAAAGAATATGTTAAAAAGATGCTGAATTATTTTTGGCCTTATTTTTTGCAGAAGTGGTTTTTTTTCTTTTCTTTCATTTTGACCACAACTGCAATAGATAGTGAAATTAAAATCATTAAAGCAGCTGAAGTTGTTTAAAGGACAGCGAGGAGCATTTTAATGGTAAATCTTTTATTGTTAATGAATAAACTTCAAAATATCAAAATTGTTTAGCTTACTCTATGCACATGAAGTGAAAAATGGGCTTAAGCAATTGGTTCATGTCTGTTGGTCTGTCTGTCTTCATGTGTCAGTTTATGATCAAGGAACAACTTGATTTAAATTGAATGTTACATTTTGAACATAAATCCGAAAACAAACCTGCTGTTTTGCAGTGCTTTGTCTGTGGGGCATGGCAGTCAAACAAAATTGAAAATCATTCCAAACAGGAAACTTACTGTTTTTTTAGGATGTCGCAAAGGACACATACAACAGGCGCCAATGACTCATGTGACGTACTAGATAGGGTGGTGTAATAGACACTGCGTCAGTGGCGGTAAATTCCGGAATTAATTATTTTATATGACTTTTACAATCTTTATTTTATTTCAATTGATGTATGTACGTGAGCACTGCTGTCATTATGCGAATTAGCTTACTTGCATCATTGCAGCATTATAAAATTTGCACCTATTTTATCCATACGACAGGGAGACCAGACACATGCTGTGCTTTATTTGAACGAATCTTTCTAGCTGCTTTGTCAGTGATAAGGATATACAGTATTTTAAAAAGCAACATCTTGGGATGTTTTTTTTTTTTCCTCTGATTTGAAAATCAATTAATGATCATGGTATTTGGAGTCCTTGATCCACCATCTGGCAAATAAAGGGTAGTCATAAATGATAGCATTTGGATTGTAAACACATTCTCCCTCCCTGGTAAGCAATGTTATGCACAAATGGTAAGCAAAATTGAATGATAGGCACATTTAATATTTTACATTTATTTTTTGGTGTTCTTTGATGAGTGATGGAGATAAAAGACAGGTGGAAGGAGTATTTTGATGATCTGCTTAATGTTGAAAACGATAGAGAATAATTAATGGATGTAGAGCCAACACGGGGACCAGAAGCAACAATTACAATAGCCGAAGTTCGGAAGGCAATCGGTCAAAAGAAAAATGGGAAAGCCATGGGACCCTCTGGAACCACCATTGATGGGATAAAAATTTTCGGAGAAGAAGGCAAGGAATGAATGAGTCAGCTACTTTGGAAAGTGTGGGAAGAAGAGCAGTATCATACTGCCTATCTGTAAGCAAAAGGGTGATTCTTTAGAGTACGGCAACAATAGAGGAATTGAATTGAGACCATATTATGAAGATATTGGAGAAAGTAGTATATACAGGACTGAAAAGGGTGACTGGTCTAAATGAGATGCAATTTGGTTTTGTACCAGAAAAGAGAACTATTGATAATATCTTGGTTGTACGAAAGATTCAGACGTTTCTTGAAGGCAACAAAAAGCTATGCTTCACCTTTGTTGACCTCAAACAGGCATTTGACCAACCACCAAGGAACATTGTTTATTGGTGCTTGAGGAAGGAAGAAAGGGGTATCAGAAAAGCCAATTGGTCAAGTCTCTACAGAGGTTATCGTGCACCCCCCTCCCCCCGCCCCAGGACTCTACCAAATCAACTTTTTTCGCTTCCTTTTATGGTCCTATTACACATTTGAGATGTTAACAAAAAAAAATTCCCAGCACTCTGGCGATATTCAAGCTGGCGTCCAAAATGGCCACCAAAATGGGTAAAATCATAGAATACTGTATATAACATCTCAAAAATGTGGCAAATTGGAAAAATACTCATTGGGATTTGGTTCCTGATCATTAGTTAGTTCCTTTTTCCATTAATTAGTTCCATTAGTTGGTTCCTGATCATTCCTGAAGAAAAACAGCTGGATCAATAGATTACTTTGAAATCAAGGGAGGGTTACATCAGTGATGGTACTTAGCTCTCTGCCTTTCATAACTCTGGTGGACGTGCTGAGTGAGGAGACAAGATAGGGGCTCTATGCAGATGACTTTGCACTGATAGCAGTCAGTTGAGTTGAAGAGAATGTGGCTGATCTGGAAGAGACAACTGGTTAGGAATGGTCAAGACTAAATCAAGAAAACAGGTGATTATGAGTTGTAGAGGAGAGGCAGAAATGATTACAGTTAGAGATTTAAATGGTGAACAACTGAAGCAGGTGGGGAGGTTTTAAGTATTTAGGATCAACAATTGACAAGAAGGTGGGATGGAAGGGATAGGGTGGAGGAAATGAAGGGATGTGGCAGTTATGGGAGACAGAACACCAATGAAACTCTCAACTATAAGTTAAGATTTACAAAACGGTGATAAGACCAGTGATGTTGTATAGTGTTGAGACTTTTGCATTGCATAAGAAGGAAGAGCAATCACTTGACAAGGCAGGGGTGAAGGTACTGTGATGGATTCAAGGGGTGTTGTTAGCAGATAGGAAAAGTATTGTCGAGAAGGTTTGTGAGGCAAGGCGAAGGTGGTATGAACATGTTATGCAGAGTGATTGAGGAAGTGCAGTGAAAGTATAATTAAATAGAAAGGTGAAAGGGAAGGGGCAGACCAAGACTGAGATGACTCCACCGAGTGAAAAGTGACATGGAGAAGAAAAGGATTCATTATGATAACTTCTGGTTCCGGTTTTTGAACGACGGTTAGTTCTCTCCAGGGGTCTCTGCTGACTTTCTCAAAAATAAGTTTCCGGTCCTTGGTTGTCGTATTTTGACTGTTATTTTGTTGCCTCCATGTTTACTGCGTATTCCTAGTTCGGGTTTGTTTTGAAACTTGTGCTAATTTGGTGAGTATTCATCGGTATTGTCATATCGGGTTTCCCTGAAGCCTACCCATCTTCTTGTCTCTGTGCACGATCGTGTTTATTTGTATTTTCTCCTTATTACCATCAGTTTTTATTTCCTCCACTTTTCCTGCCACCCTCCTTCTATCCCTCTCAACTATACCCTCTGTTTCATGTCTTAAAATATGAAAAATACAACAACAACAAAAATATTTTCCCTTCCAACCTTATAACCCACGTAACTGCGTGACTTCCTCTACCGACTCTTCTTCTTCCTTCTCTGCCCTCTTCTCTGCCAATCCCACTGATCGTGAAGGTATAGCACCACACACCTTCACTACTCTTACCCCCCCCTCTTCCCTGATCTTCAAAAAAAAAGTCTCTTACAATGCTTCAATTTCCCCTCTCTGTCTGGTTCTTCTTCTTCAAAGTCTTGTGTTCAATTTGACCTTTCTTTCATCCCGTGTCTAAAAATTCCATCTGTTATAACGCTTCCTATCTCCACTCTGTCAATTCCTCTGCACTCCATCCATCTGACCACATGCAAAGTTTTCATCCGCAGCCTGATGGAGTACTGCTCTCCCACTCCTCACGCTGGTGTTCCCGCCTCTTACCTTTCTCAGCTTCATGCTGTGGAAACCAAGGCATTTAGGATCATTGGTATCTCCCGCGATGAGGCTGTCTATGGGTCTCTCACTCTGTCATTGCAGGCAGGTCTGTGGTCTTTGTCTTCTTCCACCTCTTCTCCGGCATTGCCCTCCTCCCCCTCCCACCCCCACTGCTCTGTGTGTGATCTGTCCCCCCTATATTTCCATAAGGCACTCAACGTCCACCAAAAAACCCCTTCTGGTGAAACTGCCAACTTCAAGAATCGCTGCTCACCTTCACTCTTTCATTCCTCTTCTTTTCCCCACCTCTGAAACAAACTCCCACACTCTCTTCAATCCCACTCCTCCCTCCAGGTCTTCAAAACAGCTGTTCACCTCCATCTCGCATCTTTCCCCATCCAAAATCTTGATCTTTGCGAGCCCCATTAATCCACCCCAAACCCACCTTCAAATTTCCTGTTTTCCTTCCTGAATGTCCCTGTAGTACCATCTTGTTTAACATGTGTACCCTGCCCCAGCCCTCTCCCTTCCACTGTCTCCTATTGTCTCTGTGCCCCGCTATTTTGTGCTTCCCTCTCCTGCCCCTCTCGTCTCCTGCCTTGTTATATGTTCTGTGTATTTGCTTTTACACGAGCCTCGACATGGTACACCAAAAAAAATAAATCAGAAGATGCAGAG
>NC_140967.1:42625687-42635687 GCF_056783735.1 Eptatretus burgeri
TTTTTTTGTGTATTTTGTTATTATGATTTGTGTCAGGCTGTGGGACTGTGTTTATAAAGCGGAAGTCGTGTTCATAACAGTTTTAGCGGGTATTTGTGTTCGTTTATTGATAGAAGCAGGGGGAGGGCACAGGCAGCGGTCGACGGAGGTTATGTTTTTACATGTCTGTCTGTCTGTGTCTTAGCAGGATATCTCAAAAAGTTTTCGAAGGATTTAGATGAAACTTGGTGGACATATTGTGTGTTTGACGAGGAAGAATTTATTTGATTTTGGTGAAGATGAGAGTCAGGATACCAATACGAGAATTTTTTGATCTTATGTGATTCGCCACCATTGAGAGATGGGGCTAAAAGCGATATATAGCATGATATTTCAAAAATTGTGGGTGGATTATGCCGATTTAAAACTTGGTGGATGACTTGGGTCGGTGACAAGAACCTGGCAACATATGCCATCCTGTTGAAATTTTAGTATGACGCTTATGAGGCACTTTCATGGCTGGTGTGTGTCACACTAGGGTCAAAACAAGGACAGTCCACCATATGGAGAGTATGGACAATGGTACAAAGCCTGCAAAGTTGACAGGTAAGGCCAGTCACACGGCACCGCATCTCCACAAAGTCCAGCATTGAGTGTGGTGTGTGATGCATTTGTGCTTTTTAACAAGTGCAGTTTACATTGATGGTTTGAATTTACAGGATCACATTGTTAATATTTTATAAGCTTTGGAAATATCAGACTGGTGCCAATTAGTGAGTTTCTGTATTTTTTCCCCTTGAATATCATTGCATGGAGATTCAATCCTATCTGCTGAAAAGGTGGTTTTGGGGTGGGGTGGGTATAAAGTTAGCTGGTGATGTTAATTTATCCTGGGAATTCTTCCACAGAAAATCTTTCTCTGTCTCTCTCAGTCTTTCTGTCTCTATTTCTCTCTCTCTCTCTCTCTCTCTCATCTTACCCATCCTACCACTCTTGGTTCTCTGAATCCTGTGGTGGGGCTGTTGCTTTAAAACAACTTGCATTCTCCTCCTGGAAGGCAAATCCGACCGAAGACAACTTCAGATCATTCCGCCAAGCCCACAACAAGTGTGTGTGTTTATTCTCAGTAGAGCCAGAAAACATGTCTAATCTCAAGAATGATCTTTCAAACTTGTCTCCCTCCTCTGCTCCTGAATTCTGTCTTTTGCACCTGAAAAGGTGGAAAAGTTTCTGGCAACCCTCAACTCTGACTCTGCAACTGGACCTGACAGCATCAGCTCACGTGTCCTAAAAACCTGCTCTGCTGCTCTTGCGCTTCCTCTCTCTCTGTCTTTTTCACCCTGCCATTTACCATTGTTCATCTTCCATATGCTTGAAGGTCAGCCAGCATCACAGCATTACATCAAAAAAAGGTGCAAAAATTGATCCTCTGAACTACAGCCCAATTAGCTTACTTTCAATCATCAACAAGGTCATGGAATCCATCATTGCAGTGGACATAAAATCATTCCTTTTCTCCAACAGCTTCATCTCAGATCATCAATTTGGATTCACACCTGGTCACTCTACGTCAGGGGTTCCCAACCTGTGGTACGTGTACCACAGGTGGTACATTTGGACTTTCTCGGTGGTACGCGGCAGCTTGCTTTTTTTTCTTCTTTTTTTTAGATGCAGTTTTTATTTTACTTCTCTCTCATGCAGCTTGTGCACAATAATTAAATTTATATCGAAAGTGGCTGGACACTGACAGCTGTTTATCGGCCATTGTGCACAAGTCTTATTATTTGTTTTGTCTCTACATGCCACACTGTCATCATTGCTTATTGCCCGGCTTATTGTTACCGTTATCGTTCACTAGCATCATGTCAATGCGAAAATATTCGGAGAGTTATCTCAAGTTAGGCTTCACTTCCATCCAAAAAGGTGAATTTGAAGCTCCACAGTGTGTGATTTGTGGAAAAGTTCTCGGTAATCAATCTATGAAGCCAAGTCTATTGAAGCGCCATTTTGATTCTGTTCATCCTGAACACAGCGACAAGGACCATGATTTTTTTTCGTCGGAAGGAAAACGCGACATCCCACTTAGTTGCACTGGGAATTGCAGAACAGAAAAAAACCTCCCACCGTCGGTGAAAGCCTCATCCTTCCTGCCACAAAGGATATCATACGTCTCCTGCTGGGAGAACAAAGCGCCAAGAAGCTCAATTCTCTTTCGTTGTCAAACAACACAGTTCAGAGGCGCATTGAAGAAATGTCAACCAATATTCGTGACCAGGTGGTGGCAGAAATCAAGGCATCTCCATGCGGATTTTCTATGCAATTGGATGAGTCAACTGACGTGGCAAATTGTGCCCAACTGTTAGCGTTCGTTCGGTACGTGCAGAAAGCCAAGTTCAAGGATGAAATACTATTTTGTCGCCCGCTTAAAACCACAATGAAAGCAAAGGACATTTTCGAAGAGGTGTCTTCCGTATTTGATCAAGTTGGGCTGTCATGGGTTGATCTGAAAGGCTGTACTGCAGATGGTGCTCCAGCTATGTTGGGGTGCAGATCAGGTTTCCAAACACTTGTGAAGGCAGTTGCTCCTGAAGTGCGCGGCCTACACTGTACGATCCACCGCCACGCACTCGCAGCCAAGGCGCTCCCCCAAGCCATTGACTGACGTTCTCTCAACCATGATCCAAATTGTGAACCATGTGAAATCCCAGGCTCTCAATTCGCGACTTTTCAAGAAACTTTGCGAGGATTTCGACTCCGACCATAACGTTCTCTTATTCCACACTGAGGTGAGATGGTTATCCCGTGGAAATATGGCGGAGCGTGTGTTTGAACTGCGAGCTGAGCTTCGTGAATTCTTCGAAAACGATGGAAAACCAAAGACTGTCGATTTCGTCGCTGCTTTGAACGACCCCGGCTGGGCATTGCACTTGGCTTATTTGGTCGACATTTTCTCTCAATTAAACGCCCTGAACAAGTCTCTTCAGGGGACTGGCGCGACTATCATTGACTTCATAGACAAGGTCAAGGGATTTCAGGAAAAACTCCGTCTGTGGAAGACGAATGTCGAAGCGGGAGTGGTGGTCATGTTTTGTTGCACGGCCGATATTCTTCAGAAGCGTGAAAAGAATCCCCCAAGGGAGTTCATACAACTGGTAAAAGATCACCTCGCTTATTTGGATGAGGAATTAAATTCCTATTTTCTGGATCTCAAGGAACTGGATCTGAAAATGATTCGCAACCCATTTCGCATGAATGCATTGGATTTGCCACCTGGAACAGGACTGCAGGAAAGCTTGATTGATCTCCAGAACGACTCCACAGCCCGAGATCAGTTCGACGAGATGAATCTTGCGGACTTCTGGTGTGGAATGTTGGGGTCTCACCCTAAGCTAGCTGCCCTGGCTGTTCATTCGCTCATAGTATTCCCATCTACATGGCTGTGTGAAGCTGTGTTCTCATCAGTCGTTATTCTAAAAACAAAACAAAGATCCCTACTGGATGTTGAACATGATGTTCGGTGCGCTTTATCCAAAACAAAGCCTGACATCGACCTGCTTGTGAGTAAGAAGCAGGCTCAACCATCCCATTGACTGGACATTTAACACAATCAAATAGGTACTTACTGTATCATTCTTTTGTTCAGATCAGATTGCTCAATGTCATAGTTGTGAATTGTTAGTATTGTTTAACTCCCCATTGTCGTATCTGTATCGCAAATAAACACTATTTTAGGTGAATTTTGGTACAGTGGTACTCGGTGGGACCACAAACATGTGAAATGGTACCCCAGTAAAAAAAAAAAAAAAAATGTTGGGAACCCCTGCTCTACGTGGACATGCTTCTTCGGCTCTCCCAATAATGATGGAGGCGCTTAATATCAGATATGAGATTAGGGCCGACTGTACATATCTTGAGCTTTTGATACAGTCTGGCATCCCGCCTTGCTCTCCAAACTGTCTGCTTATGGAATCCAAGGCCAACTCCACTCTTGGATTACTGACTTCCTCCACTCTTGCCGACAGTATGGCTCTCAATGGAACCCTTTCATCTCCTCTCCCTGTCAAAGCTGTAGTACCACAAGGCAGTATTCTAGGCCCCATATTATTCCTAATCTTCATCAATCATCTCACTGACCCTCTGAAAAGTCCTCTTTATCTCTTTGCTGATGACGCCACACTCTGCCGTGACATCTCTCATCCTCTGACAGACGGGCAGCAGCCTCTTCCCTCTCCTCGGACCTTGAGAAAATTACAAACTGGTCAAACACAGTTTTGTTTATGTATCCATATTGTCCACCCTTTGCGTTCTCCCCTCCCCCTCATTAACCTCCACCATCGAAGATCAGAGGTTACTGTTTTCACCCCTTTCTGTTTGTTTGTTTGTTTGTTTGTTAACAGTATTACGGAAAAACTCCTCAACGGATTTCGACGAAACTTGGTGGGGCGATTACGTATAGTCCAAGGATCATGCCATTAGATTTTGGACATGGTCCAAAATCCAATATGGCCGCTATGGCGGCCATTTTGAAAAAATATTTGAATTTTTTTGCATTTCTACATGTTTTAAGTGATTTCCCAAAAAAAAATTGTTAGAGAAAAAAAAAATTTTTTGCAATTTTTTTTTAAACAAAATTTCAATATTTTTTTTTTTGCATTTCTACATGTTATAAGTGATTTCCAACAAAAAACATGCCAAAATTATAATTGCGGCTGATTTTGGAACTTCAGGTGGATATACCCACGTAAAATCAATTTCTGTCTCAAGGAATCTAGTTATGACGAATGAATTGAGTATGTAAAAGGGAAAGTTGCAAACTATAACTCTGTGAGCACTGTTGACGTCAAATTGAATGAATAGGACATCAGGTTCACTTGAGTGACCTAGCAGTATTGGCGGCGGAGGTTTTGCACTCTACCGAGTGCTCCCCCTCTAGTTGTTACCTGTATCCCTTGTTTGTCCATCTCTGACTAATTCATCCCTCCATCCTGCTCTTGGTGTTTCTCCTTTTTTCCTGCTGTTCCCTTTGTTATGTTGTGTCCTGATTTGTTCAGTGTCATCGCTCTTCCATTAGTCTAGACCATGTTTAAAAAAAAAAAAAATCAAAACAATGCTCAGACATTCACGGTATTTATCAGGAAGATATCCTCCACGAATGTCGGGGTCTGGCAGTATTCACAAACGCACTGCATTCTCCTGATGCTGGGATTTGAAGTAAGTTGAGTAAATGTTCCTAGCCTTCAAACTAAATTAAATTTTGATTATCTCCAAATTGCATTGAAAATTGCTGTTTTTCTTCCAATTGTTTTAAGCCTCTTCCTGTCACAACGGAAAATAATAAATGCAGCTTTTGTTCGGAGGTAAATTATTCCCCCCCCCCCTCCAAATTATTTTTTGCATTACTTGTTGTGCTTGATAACAATGGCTGTTGAAAACAATTGCACCAACACTAAATAAATTTTGTATGAACTTGGATGTCTGGAAAGTCTACAATTTAAGGGATCCTTTAGCAGGATGGCAGTGTCTTGTTTGTTGCCAAAGTGTTTTCAAGAATATGGATTTGCTTATTTAATATTTGGTAAAAGCATGTTTATCAACACAGGAAACTGTGCACTGACATTGCAATCATTGACCATTCAAAAGCAAAAGAATTGCTCATCCTCATCCTCATTATCATCATCATCATCATCATTATCAAGAGCAAAATAAATGTGCATCATCATCAAGCGCAAAAGAAATGTACATCATCAAGAGCAAAATAAATGATCATCATCATCATCGATCATCATCGTACATCGTACATCATCAAGAGCAAAATAAATGTTCATCATCATCATCATCATCATCATCATCATCATCATCATCAAGAGCAAAATAAATGTTCATCATCATCATCATCAAGAGCAAAATAAATGTTTATCATCATCATCATCATCATCATCATCAAGAGCAAAATAAATGTTCATCATCATCATCATCATCAAGAGCAAAATAAATGTTCATCATCATCATCAAGAGCAAAATAAATGTTCATCATCATCATCATCATCATCATCATCATCATCATCATCATCATCATCATCATCATCAAGAGCAAAATAAATGTTCATCATCATCATGTTCATCATCATCATCAAGAGCAAAATAAATGTTCATCATCATCATCAAGAGCAAAATAAATGTTCTTCATCATCATCATCAAGAGCAAAATAAATGTTCATCATCATCATCATCATCATCATCAAGAGCAAAATAAATGTTCATCATCATCATCATCATCATCAAGAGCAAAATAAATGTTCATCATCATCATCATCAAGAGCAAAATAAATATTCACATCATCATCATCATCATGAGCAAAATAAATGTTCATCATCATCATCATCATCATCATCATCATCAAGAGCAAAATAAATGATGATCATCATCATCATCATCAAGAGCAAAATAAATGTTCATCATCATCATCATCATCAAGAGCAAAATAAATGTTCATCATCATCATCATCATCAAGAGCAAAATAAATGTTCATCATCATCATCATCATCATCGTACAACATCATACATCATCAATGTTCATCATCAATGTACATCATCAATGTACATCATCATCATCATCATCATCATCATCATCATCATCATCATCATCATCATAATCATCAAGAGCAAAATAAATGTACAGCATCATCATCATCAGTGTCTTTTGCTCTGATGAATGGCTAATGCTTGAAATTCCAGCCACATCCTGTTTCCCACAGTGCTAATCATACTGTTAATCAACTTGATCATATCAATTGTTTGTCTCCTCTGCTGGCACACAGACTGAATCTTCACATCGACTCGTATAACATTGTGTTCACAAAAGCATTTCTGTTGTCATTGAGATGCCATGGTATTGCAGCTTTTTGGCTTTTGTTGTACTGTTGTTAAACCATTAAGTGGTAATCGGTGTGCTAATTGGTGTTGATTGTTCATGCTGAGAAGTTTATTGACCTTTTTGGTTTGAATGCAGTTCAAGCTCTGTTGTTGTTCTTGTTGTTTACCCAATATATGATGAAGTGTGTGTGTGTGTGTGTGTGTGTGTGTGTGTGTGTGTGTGTGTGTGTGTGTGTGTGTGTGTGTGTGTGTGTGTGTGTGTGTGTGTGTGTGTGTGTGTGTGTCTGTCTCTCTTGTCCGTGCTTGTAGCCCGACAGTGGCGACAACATTGAAGAACCTGAGTGCACTGTACCGGCGCCAAGGAAAGCTTGAAGCGGCTGAGACATTGGAAGAATGTGCTGCTAGATCCCGTCGCCAGGCACGCACTATCACACACACATTCTCAATTTTACTATAGTTCCTCATAAGAACATGGAGCATTTGGTTAAGTGGAATTACCTGGAAATGCTAACACTCATTCAAAATGACCCATTTGATGTTCCCAGTTCATGATAGAGCTCATGATACTGATCCCAGGTTCAAATTAAATTTATTATTGTCATGAACCTGAGGGCTTTCCACCACTCCCGTGATGTCCAATGGGCCAGAAATCTTTGCAAACTGCAGTAGTTGTAAGCCTCAGCCGAGTAGCTGTGCTTCCTTAACAACCCAGATTGCCCGAATAGGCTGACAGTGCTTTAACATAACCATTTATGTGCAGGACATGTATAAGTCAAAGGGTCAAGATTCAGGCCATTAAAAAAAAAATCAATCCCCAGTTTATTACCACCTTGATACTTCTTTAAACATGCAAGTTCAATGACTGCTTGCAGACTTGTCCTTTTATTTCAAATTTACTTTTGACCTTCCTCTTCCTTGCTACTACCCTTTGTTGGACAAAATGTTTTTTTTTCTCCTTTTACTTGTTCAAGTCTAGCTTTGAAAGTGTTTACTTACTCAGCCATTAAAACAGGCTTTGGTAGTTCATTCCTGCAACCAAAGGTCAACTCATACTAATTATCATATGCACATACCTTCAAGTCAGCTTTCACTGGAATTACCCCTCCCTTTTTCCATCATTTAAAAAATTGTCATCAACTGTAACTCGCAGCGAGATATTCAAAGAGTATGATGCAGGTAACTCCTTTTTACAGAGGCACCAATTGTGCTTTTGAAGTTTAATTGTGATTGTGGGGCGGCAGGGTCTAGATGTCGTGCGGCAGGCCCGTGTGGCTGACATTCTTAATGATGGCGACTTAGAAAAGCGACGTGTCCGTGATGGCTCATCTTCGACTGACGTCGTCGTCAAATATGAGAGCGGGCGTCCGGGTGGCGGGGAAGTGAGTATGGGCGTCGAGTGGAATGGGGTAAGTGTTCATGCAGCGACGTTTTTTTATTGTTTTGATTTTGACATGAAAGTGTTGTTGAGGTGAAAGATTGATGGTTCAACTTTGAAATCGTACTTTATTTTGTAGAACTCAGAGTGTGTTTGCAAGTTTCCATTTCAAATATCTTATATGCTGTAGTTTGGTTTGGAAAGATATGTTTTGTTTTGGGGGTGTTTTTTTTTTTTTTCTCCACAAACTCCTGTTGCCTGTAAGCTTCTTATGCTTTGTCTCCATCAGCAGGTTTGAGCCGTTCGAGGCATGCCCCGGCCAAGTTGCCTCTCAATTTAGCATCTTCTAGCCCAAGACAACGTCATTGTGTTTTTTTTTTTCTTTCAATGAGCGGGATGTATGCAGCTCGTTTTTTGGATTTTCCCTTTTGTTTGGAGGCCATTTGGTCATCATTCTCGTTTCATCTACATCCCATTCATTTAATCTATCAGTTTATTCATCGTCTACAATACAAACCCAATCTTTACCATTCCTTTACCATGAAAAAAAATAATAAAAGTGGCATTTCTTGGTGAACTGTAAATATCTCGTTGCGTGTCTGCTTACGTACTTTGTAAATAAGTCGGCCAACACTTAGGACGTTTTTTTTCTGATGCATTCTCTTGTCTTGGTTACTTATTTACATTTTGTGATGTAATTTGTGGCTGGAGTGGATGAGGAATATGCGGAAGGACTTTGTACGACAGAATATAAAGAATGAGGAATATGCGGAAGACTCAGTTGAGGACAGAAGCCGAGTGAGACAAACTCGTGTACGTGATGCTTGTTTGTTAACGGTGTGATGTAAGGTACTGGGCGGAGCCACAAAACACCAAAGCTGAACCTGCCCCGGATTGTCGCAATTTGGCCAAGTTTGAGTCGTAAATTATCAATGGAGATGCAGAACCGGGTTTGTCTTGAACGACTTGAACCTGCTAATGTGGACGAAGCATTAGTTTCCCAAACGAATAACATATTTGTTGGTATTCTGGTATTGCATGAGTTTAACATCCGTTTCATCACTATTGCTTATGTCTAAAAGAGTTGCTGTGCATTGAGAAGAAGGTATGGCATGTAAAATAATGGGGATGTTTTTGTTTCCCATTTCCCCTCTTCCCTCCCCACCCCTTTCTTCTGTGACTGTACCTGATTCCTGAAAGTATTCTAATTCATTAAAATTTCTCAGCATGCACTTACCTAGTTGGCTGAAAGTTTGGCAATTTCGATTTTCTGTTGCACCAATATCTTCTTCCTTCCTTTGGTTTGGCCAAGAGAGATTGCCAGCTGGCCTGTTCATAATTTTCAGGAATTCGTTTTATCCACATTCAAAGTTCACTGGGCTATTATCCGAACACGATCTCTTTCACTTTTTATTCTGCATATCGTCAATACATTTTGCATCAGATCATGTAACCAGCCATTGAACGATTGTTTGACATCAAAACAAGCCAATTAAGGACGTTTATGTTGAGCATTACAACCAATTGTGCTGTCATTTCTAATTGCAATTGCTGGGGAAAATATCACAGAACTTTCCTGTTCCCTTGTTTATGCATATTTTTTAGCTTATCTGGAATTTACATTTCAGATAAGTTATTGTCATTGCGCACCGTCCGTCCCCTTGGCTGAAATTTTGCAGCAATGTCCCTCTCCTGTAACGGGAATTGCAAAGCTCGTTCTTAGTAGGTCAAATGTAGTCACATGACACTTAGTAGGTCAAAACGGTCGACT
>NC_140967.1:42640687-42660687 GCF_056783735.1 Eptatretus burgeri
GAAGAAGATATATATATATATATATATATATATATATATATATATATATATATATATATATATATATATATATATATATATATATATATATATATATATATATATATATATGGACAGATGGAGTCATCACTGTTTTGTGGACGGGATAACGCACAGACAAACAATGAATTATTATCAGTTATCGATAATTATGATTGTTGTGAGAAGTTGAACTTTGCAAACTGGACTTCTCAAGATTCCCATTCTCGACATATGGAAATAGAGATCATGGGATGGCAGTGGGGCAACTTAGCATAACAATTGTGCATTTTGTGAGGAAAGCACCAAATTTGGCACACTAGTAGCCTAACATATAATGAACATATTTGGATATTGGGTCATCTCAAATTCAGCCGCTGATGGCTGTGGCAGCCATTTTCCACTGCCATCAAAAATTTTGAGATGGCCCAATATCCAAACCTGTTCATAATATGATAGGCTACTAGTGTGCCAAATTTGGTGCTTTCCTCACAAAATGCACAATTGTTATGCTATATTTAGCTAAGTTGCCCCACTATGGGTGAAAATATTACCACAACTTTTTGTTGTGTCCACCACTTTTTGAGATATCGTGCTATATATCGTTTTTAGCCCCACCTCTCAATGGTGAAGAATCACTGGAAAATAAAAATAAAAATTCGAGTACAGTATCTGGATCCACGTACAAATCTTCACGGAAATCGAATCAATTTGTCCTTGTCACACACCCAACCTGTCCACCAAGTTTTGTCCAAATCACTCTATAACTTAAGATATGCAGCTCACAGACAGACAAGCAGATGGGTGAAAACATCACCTTTGTCCACCTTTTGTGGTGGAGGTAAAAATTAAAATGTATCTGCTTCATGATACACTTCGTCACGTGGTTGTAAATTGCAGTGGATCACTTGCTGTTGTACTTAACAAGTTAGGTGTATTTTAAAAGGAGCTCAACTGGTGCATATCGGGGTCAACACACAAGGATCGATGCGAGTTCATAAGGTGTATGATTGTGTGAGCCATGAAGCTTGCCTGGCCCTCAAGGAAATATTTAAGCTTACAAAAGTGTCCTTCAGAAGCAGTTTTCTACGGTTCACCCAGTATCGAAAACTAGGGAATAATATCCATTAGAAAGCCTGGACATCAAAAGAAATGTGACTGACAGGGATAGTCGGCAAATTGGGCTCATTATTACTTACGAAATCTAAAGATTTCGTAAGTATATTGATGACTTCTTCATCTGTTTGTGTGTTTGTTTGTTTGTTTGTTTGTAGGAACGATAACTCGAGAACCGAAGAAGCTACCAATGTCAAATTACACCACGTGATTCAGGAGGGTGATGGCTAGCGCTGATTAGATTTTGGTCAAAATCGGTCAAAGGTCACAGTGAGGTCAAACATCCAAAACATGATGACTCGAGAACAGAAGAAGCTACCAATGTCAAATTACACCACGTGATTCAGGAGGGTGGTGGCTAGCGCTGATTAGATTTTGGTGAAAATCGGTCAAAGGTCAAGGTCACAGTGCGGTCAAACATTCAATTTTTGATGGTTTGGTAGAGAAACATCGTAGAAACTTCTGGTTTGCGTCGCTACCTTCTCAGAGACAACTTTTATTAAACAAGGTCAGAGATCAAGTTGACGAATTCGTAAGTACCAGTCTATGACTTTGTTTGTTTGTGTGCAGGATATCTCAAAAAGTTGTGGACATATTCGGATGAAATTTGGTGGGCAGGTTGGGTGTGTGATAAGGACAAATTGATTATATTTTGGTGAAGATCCGGATCCGGCTATTGGAATTTTTTTAGTGCTTCTTCACCATTGAGAGATCGGGCCAAAACAATATATAGCAGCAACCATCCATCCATTGGGACCATACTCGTCGGTGCTCCCAAAGCAGTCTCTTGTGCTAATGGGCACAATCCTGGATGGATTGCCACTCCGGCGCAGGATACTCGAACTGCTAAATCATCCCAGCATGTTGGTACTCATTTTGCTGACCTCGGAAGGATGATAGGCTGAGTCAACCCCACCTGGTATTAATTGAATGGCTGAGCGGGATTTGAACATGGGCCCCTTGGATCTAAGCCTGCCACCCTAATCATTAAACCACCAGGCATATCACCACTCCTTAAATTCTCCAATCCCCACTCCTCGAATCGCCCATCCCAACTTTCCCCCCACCAATCCCCATTCCTCGAACCCCCCCCCCCCAAATCCATTGGGACCATACTCTGTGCGGAGCGTTGGTGCTGCCTCGGCAGTCTACTTGGCTATTGGGCACAATCCTGGACAGGTCGCCACGCGACACATGATACCAGCATGCTGGCACTCATTTTGCTGACCTCGGAAAGATGACAGGCAGGGCCAACCCCACCTGGAGGCCTGATGTTGGCTCAGTGGTTAGGGTGGCGGCTTGGGATCCTAGGGTTCTGAGTTCAAGCCCCGTCGGGCACTGAATTAATACACCAGGGGGTTGACTCAGTCTGTCATCCCTCCGAGGTCGGCGAAATGAGTACCAGTTCCAGTGTGTGTACTGGTAGAGGGGTACTGCATCAGCGACACAGTCACGCTTCAATAAATGATAGCTACCCCGGCAGCTAATCCGCCATACGACCACCATCAACCCCACCTGGTATTAATTCAATAGCCGAGGGGGATTTGAACTCAGGATCCTGAGATCCCAAGCCCACCACCCTAACTATTTAGCCAACACCAGGCATGATGTGCATATTTCGCACGATATCTCAAAAAGTTTTGGATGGATTCATGTGAAACTTGGTGGACACTGAGTGTGTGATGAAGACTAATTGATTTGATTTTGGTGAAGTTCCGAATCAGGATCCTGATCTGATATATATATATATATATATATATATATATATATATATATATATATATATATATATATATGTATATGTATATATGTATCTATATATATATATGTATATGTATATATGTATCTATATGTATATATATATATATGTATATATGTATCTATATGTATATATATATATATATGTATATATGTATCTATATGTATGTATATATATATGTATATATGTATCTATATGTATGTATATATATATATATATATATATATATATATATATATATATATATATATATATATATATATATATATATATATGTATTGTTACGGTATTCGCGCCCGCCGGCGTGCTGACGGCCACGTAACTCGAATCGCGGCACGTCGCCCACCGGACGGACAATCCAGTCGTGACCCTCTCGGACTAACGCCGGGAACCAGTCACGGGTGGACCTTTCGGTCTCACCGCGATCGAGCCAATCAGCCCCCGCGTGGGATAGGGTTGCTCGCCAAATTCGACCTACCTAAGTACCCACGCGGAGGGTAGACCGGGCGATCGCACCTCGCCGCAGGTCGACTTCGGACACGGGCCACTTAAGCGACCCGTTCCGTACTATCGGGATAACCGAGCGGTGTTATCGTCGACCTCGACGGTTCGATTAATTATCGGGCGTATTCAGCCCACTACCAACCCTTTACGTGAAGCAAGATGAGGATTCAATGGGAGAAATGACGAAGCGAAGCGGGAAACAGTTCAACACAAAGCACATTTATTCGCGACGAACGGAAAGCACACATATTCAATTCCACCAAAAGCACACAATATTACACAAAAAGCAAATATAAAAGAGAAACACAATGCAGAGCTATCCGACTACCGAGCACACGGCAACACTTATACAATTTTACTTCACAAACGGCGCCGACAACACATACCCAAAACCAAGGAAAAGAATACCCTCAAGGATGAGGTGGGCCTGAGGCCGAGACCGGGTCGGGCCTACCCGTCTGTGATGAGACGCGGAGCGGCGATGGTGCCTCAACTCCGCGGGCCTCGCGGGCAGTGTCTGGTAGGGGGTGGGAAAGGGGCCCCCTTGGTCGCACTATCTCAGCGCGGGGGGAAACAGGAGGGGGTTGCTGATGCTCGGGGTATAGAGGATTTTTATTGTCCCGCGACGAGCGTCTCCACCTCGGCCAGGTCGCGCTGTCGGCCTCCCTGGGGTGCAGCTCCCTGCACGACGCGAGCACCCCCTCGTCTGCCCTCGCCGCCTCTCCACAGCTCCGTCCCCTCCGCTCCGACTCCAACGCACACGACGACCAGCTCCTTCTTGCCAACTCCACCGCCCGCGAAGTCTTAACTCTCTGTTCCCTTCTCTTTCTCTACTACTCACTGGACTGACGAACACGGTCGCTTATATCAGCCCCGTGGCTTCGCCCTCTCATCTTTGACCCCCTCCCTTCGACCTTTCACCTCGCTCCCCATTGGCCCGAGAAAAAAGTGGGCGTGAATGCTTTTTGATCCATAAATTTGCATATATCGATCGCCCTCCAACGCCCTGGAGGCGGGGCCAAATCGCCCCTCGCTCACCGATTGGACGGCAAAAAGTGGGCGTGTGTCGTTTTTGATCCGTTTTTGAAGCACAAAATCCGTGATTTTGTACACGCCGTTCGGCGCGCGCCCTGCACGAGTCCAACACCGGTACCCACAAGCGGCGCAAGAACGGTGGCGATGCGACAGTTGCGAGGTGTGACGTGAAGGTCGTGGCGGTTGTGGGCAAGCGGCGTTGTGGTTGGTGGTTGATGTTGTGGTTGTGGTGGTAATCATGGCGGTTGGTCCAAAATAAAGATAGCAAAAGAAAAACGGCTATCCTGAAGAGTCGCAGCACGCATAAATGACATGTATTCCCACGAGACAACGGGTTTGGGCCTAACTACACATGTACTTGACGAGATACCTCACCTAAGGGACCTGAATGGTGGTTTGCGAATTTGGTAACCACAACACTACCCCCTCCCCTTTTTACAGACTCGTCCCGAGTCGTCAAATTTTCGTGTGCCATCATGTGTAGTTTTCCCCTAGTACATTTTACCTACGGATCCCTGAGTGCGACATTCATGGTATTCGTGTCCCCAAAATAAATAACCTGAGGGCTGCGTAACTATCTAAACAAACTCACTCACACGGACGACTTAAATAAAATTGCCGGCGCTAGGACAGACATGCCGGGGGCGCACTCATATTTACAGTACATCTTAACCTTAACTTACAAATTTTACACTAAACCATGGCCCAGGATCATTGAACTCTGCAAAAAGAAAGCAGTTAGCAGGGAGCCAGGCTGCCCGCATGCAGTCTCTGGCTCAAACAATGCAGGTGACAGGGAACGTGGCTGGCTGCTCACACGCAGTCCAAGGCCTTCCCTTTTGAACTGAACTCAGTGAACCACAACGGTGCATGGGCTGCACAAATGCAGTCTCCGTGCCAGCTCAAGTGGCACACGCAATGAGCACACGAATGGATGGAGGAACACAAACACGGTGCATGGGCCGCCACTGCAGGCCCGTGTTGTAGCTGCCAACAGGGCAGTTCTTGCAGCTTGCAAACTGTTGCCTTGATCCTGGCGCACATGGAAATGAACAGGGGGGGGGGGCAAAGCAAAAATTGAACGGGGCTGGTGAACATGGGCAGTGGGCATGGCATGGCAAAGGCAGCAGGCAAACACAGCCCGCAGAAGAAGGCCGCTGCAGGCAAACACAGCCCGCAGAAGAAGACCGTTGCAGGCAAACACAGCCGGCAGATGAACTGGCCGGCACAGGCCTTGAAGTACAGCAGCTGCAGACGAAGTGGCCGGCACAGGCCTTGAAGCAAAACACGGCCAGCCGATGGCACAGGCCTTGCAGCAAAACAACAGCTGCCGATGAAGTTGGCCGATGAAGTTGGCCGGCCTCCGCCTCGAAGAAAAACACGGCCAGCCGATGAAGTTGGCCAGCCTTTGCCGTTCAGTGGAGGTTGGTGGAGGGAGTGCGGTGGTGCTGGCCACTTGGAAGGCGGGCTCGGACCTACCTACCTGTCTCCCTCCCACCTATCGCCTTTGCCTGTCACTGTACATACCCACTCCCTTAATTTGTCAAACCCCAATTTAGCCCCAACTTATTTTTTTGTTGTTTTTATTTTTACTTCCCCACTATAAATCGTCCCCTAACCCCCTTTATCGTCCTTGTTCGGCTAACCTATCCTGTCACCTAGCCTACTCCCAAGCCTACGCCTCAGAATGGCCTCCCCAGAGTTCGGCGATCTAACCCAAAGTGGGTCCAGCGGCCCACAACGACAGCGAGGGGATGGATGGTGCGGAGGGGTACATCTCCTAATCTACCCTAACCATTTAACTGTTAAACTACCCCGGGGCTTTCAACAAGCGCCTCTCGCTTAAACTATTGGTTCTAACAACCCAGATTCCCGTCGCCTGTGTTGGTGTCCTCACAATTTCGGGCCTCGCCCCCCAATTTTCTCTCCGTGCCCTCACACGGTCTCCTGGCTGGGACACGTGGCTCCCTTTACAGGCACTCCGACCCTCTGCCGAATCTCCCGCTATGGCACCCCGGGCACTACACTGCCTCCGAGCCTACCAGCTCCCTAACTCCGGGAGTGCCCCCATGGCACCTCCCCTGAAACGCACACGTGGCAGGCCGGCCTCCCGGGCCCCTTTCCGAGGGTCACCCGTGCCCACAACACTGCCCACGCGGCCAATGGCGCCCGGGCCCCGCACCAAGCAGGCGCACCCGTGCCCACTACTCTATCCCGGCCCCCATGGGCCCATGGCCTACCGCGGCCGACCAGCCTGGTGCCCGGGTACCCACTCAGCGATACTCACCTTTCGCAGCCACGCTCCCAAGCCCGGCCAACAGGGCTCCTGCACCCCTCCAGATGGGTTTCGAGCCTACATTCCCACCAACAGCAAAACGACCTCCATTTTTCAATTTAACTAACCCAGCTAACTTACTTTATACTGACCCCGGGGTCCCTTGGGCGGGAGTCACTCCTCCCCCCAATCACTCATCGCACCATGCATTCCCCATTCGCTCCACTCACACAGACCCGCTGGCCTCACTCACTCATCATGTACTCACCTCCCAACTCACCAACACACACACCGCTGAACTCTGCCATCCTTCTATCTACATCCCCTAACTAACTCGTGCTCCCACGTCGTCCCTTGAACTACAGCACGTTCCTTTTAACCTACGTAGCTAAGCTACGTCCCCACTACACATCCAAAGTCTGTCCATGTCTCCAAATAAATCATTTAATTTCCCAACCTAAAGCTCACTAAATCCCTCTACCTAATCCATTCCACGGACTCCATGAGGACATACCCCTGCCCCATGAAGTCGGTCTAACTAAGCTAACCCTTCCCCCTAACTAGTTTCCATCCTGTGCCCAGGGTCAAGGGGGTCTTCCACCCCTTGCCCAGGAATCCTGTGCACCCGAAAGTGAGGCTTGCTTTTTTTTTTTTTTTTTTCCATGCGCATCACCAGCGCGGCAACTCGCGCACTTTGCACCTGCCCGTGACGTCATGCAGCTGCACGTGTTCCTCGTCCCTCCTTTGACGGTACCATCCGGCCGGGATACCCCTCCTGCCGGATTCCAACCACACGTGCAGCCATGACGTCACCGTGCGCATAAAAAAAACACAAGCCCCACGTCTCGAGGGGTTCCCCACGCGAACACATGTGCTTTGCCCGTTGGAGCTTAACACACACGATCGCGTGGAGAACCCGTCCGGTCCAAATCCGTTATCCTGCCTAAACTTTGTCCGTCCGCGGGATCGGCAAATCCACCGCGTGCGTTTCCGGACCGGGACTTCACTCTCGCAAGCGAGCACGTGGTGGTCTCGTGCGTTGCACAGCACGAACCGCGTGCTCACTGCTGGGTGAACCCGGCACGGTCCCCGAAACAACTACAGCCGCTACTCGGCTTTCTCTCCTCTGTCGCCGTCTCCGTCTCCATTCCACACATGCATACCTGCGTGTTACGACGCACACAGTCCACTTCATCACATTCACACCGGGAGACGCGGCTGCGTGCTCCCGCATGCCAACCGACATCTCCCTTACATACCGCTCTCTCACACACACGGTCTCCCTTGCACACAGCGACCTTGCACACGGCCGTTCACTCACGCGTGCGGGGGCACGCACCCGCGGTGCCTCACTCGCACTCCGTGCCTCATCCACACACGCGGGGGCACTCAACCGCTGTGCCTCATCCACACTGGCCGTTTCACTCACACACACGGCCTCTTCCACACACGGTGCCTCACTCATACAGGCCGTTTCACTCACACCCACGGCCTCTTCCACACACGATGCCTCATCCACACACGGCGTGCTGGGAAGCACGCACTCCGGCACCATCGCCACCATCGCCACCACACCACTCACACACGGGGTCGCTTCCACACACGGGGACGCACTCACGCCTTGCACCACACACACAGGGACAACCACACTGGGGATTCGTGTCCCCACAAGGGTCTCCGGGGCCTCTATACCCCCCAAGCTCTCCAAGCACCCGTTCGCAGCACTCCTCCCCTCAACCTCGCAAAGCACGACCGAACTCACCTGGTCGTGACTCGCCTCAAGGGGGCATACTCCCTCCCCTCGTTCCTGGAGGAGGCCACCCAGGTGCTCGCACTGGGTCTCTACACGCTCCGCGAGCTCACCCCCATTGTCCTCCACTACCTCCGTGTGTGTGTGCGCGTCACTTACCCCGTCTTCATCGTGTTTATTGGTCTCTGCTTCTTTCTGGCGTCTTTCCCTTAATTTTATGTAGGTCAACCTTGCTTTCTCTTTAAGTCGCTCCCGTCCTTCCCTGTTTTTCACTCCTTGCTCTTTCACGATCTCCGCGTACCTCATCCTTGCTCTTCGTATTAATTGTTCTTTTCTCTCCCTCGCAATTACTTTCACCTCGTCTCTTGTCTCCCGAATTACTTTTTCCTTACCCGCCTCCACCGCGGGCCTGTCAGCCGTTGCACCCCCTTCCAGCTCGTTTGCTCCCACACGTGGAGTCGCCATTCCCAGCTCCCTGGTCACGGCCTTCATGCCCGCCTGCAGGCATCGGCCCATGTTCTGCGTCTCACCCCGCAGCTTTTTCGTTTCTTCCTTCATTTGCTGTGTACTTGCATCGATCTTTTCGTTTATTTGTTTGCTCATGCCTTTCATTTCGTTTATAAATTCATTTGCGTTTGCATCCATTCTCGCTGTCATTTCCGCATTCATTTTTGCCAGCATGGTGATTAGCTGGGCCATGTCGGGTGCGCTTGAGTGAGCCGTTTCGGCAGGGGTTGGGGAAGGGTTTTGGTGGAGAGGGGGGGGGGGTAGGTGTCATACACCGCTGCCGCACCTATTTCGGGCTCTGGGTTCAGTTGGGCGAGTCCGTGTTCCTGCACAATCAACATTTCCTGCTCGGGGATTCCATCCTGGACCATGGATTCTACACACTATTACACATACCTAATCCACCCGGCACCCGCCTTGAGACGCCATCTTGCTTCTCGTGAAGGGTTAATTTTGCTCGCTCGTAATTTGGAGGGAATCGGGGGTCGCTTCTCTCACCCCTGGACCGATTCCCGTGAATTTAGCCGGTGACAGGAGAGCCCGTTTTCCTGTTCTCCGATACCAGTGCCGCGAGGAGGGCGATGAATTTGTATCGCACGACCTGACACCAGTGTTACGGTATTCGCGCCCGCCGGCGTGCTGATGGCCACGTAACTCGTATCGCGGCACGTCGCCCACCGGACGGACAATCCAGTCGTGACCCTCTCGGACTAACGCCGGGAACCAGTCACGGGTGGACCTTTCGGTCTCACCGCGATCGAGCCAATCAGCCCCCGCGTGGGATAGGGTTGCTCGCCAAATTCGAACTACCTAAGTACCCACGCGGAGGGTAGACCGGGCGATCGCACCTCGCCGCAGGTCGACTTCGGACACGGGCCACTTGCCACCCGCTCCGTACTATCGGGATAACCGAGCGGTGTTATCGTCGACCTCGACGGTTCGATTAATTATCGGGCGTATTCAGCCCACTACCAACCCTTTACGTGAAGCAAGATGAGGATTCAATGGGAGAAATGACGAAGCGAAGCGGGAAACAGTTCAACACAAAGCACATTTATTCGCGACGAACGGAAAGCACACATATTCAATTCCACCAAAAGCACACAATATTACACAAAAAGCAAATATAAAAGAGAAACACAATGCAGAGCTATCCGACGACCGAGCACACGGCAACACTTATACAATTTTACTTCACAGACGGCGCCGACAACACATACCCAAAACCAAGGAAAAGAATACCCTCAAGGATGAGGCGGGCCTGAGGCCGAGACCGGGTCGGGCCTACCCGTCTGTGATGAGACGCGGAGCGGCGATGGTGCCTCAACTCTGCGGGCCTCGCGGGCAGTGTCTGGTAGGGGGTGGGAAAGAGTGCGACCAAGGGGGCCCATCTCAGCGCCGGGGGAAACAGGAGGGGGTTGCTGATGCTCGGGGTATAGAGGATTTTTATTGTCCCGCGACGAGCGTCTCCACCTCGGCCAGGTCGCGCTGTCGGCCTCCCTGGGGTGCAGCTCCCTGCACGACGCGAGCACCCCCTCGTCTGCCCTCGCCGCCTCTCCACAGCTCCGTCCCCTCCGCTCCGACTCCAACGCACACGATGACCAGCTCCTTCTTGCCAACTCCACCGCCCGCGAAGTCTTAACTCTCTGTTCCCTTCTCTTTCTCTACTACTCACTGGACTGACGAACACGGTTGCTTATATCAGCCCCGTGGCTTCGCCCTCTCATCTTTGACCCCTCCTTCGACCTTTCACCTCGCCTCCCCCATTGGCCCGAGAAAAAGTGGGCGTGAATGCTTTTGATCCATAAATTTGCATATATCGATCGCCCTCCAACGCCCTGGAGGCGGGCCAAACCGCCCTCGCTCACCGATTGGAAGGCAAAAAGTGGGCGTGTGTCGTTTTGATCCGTTTTGAAGCACAAAATCCGTGATTTTGTACACGCCGTTCGGCACGCGCCCTGCACGAGTCCAACACCGGTACCCACAAGCGGCGCAAGAACGGTGGCGATGCGACGGTTGCGAGGTGTGACGTGAAGGTCGTGGCGGTTGTGGTGAAGCGGCGTTGTGGTTGGTGATTGATGTTGTGGTTGTGGTGGTAATCATGGCGGTTGGTCCAAAATAAAGATAGCAAAAGAAAAACGGCTATCCTGAAGAGTCGCAGCACGCATAAATGACATGTATTCCCACTAGACAACGGGTTTGGGCCTAACTACACATGTACTTACCGAGATACCTCACCTAAGGGACCTGAATGGTGGTTTGCGAATTTGGTAACCACAACAATATATATATATATATATATATATATATATATATATATATATATATATATATATATATATATATATATATATATATATATATATATATATATATATATACACATATATATATATATATATATTTTAATTACCTAAAGGGATTCTTCACCATTGAGAGATTGGGCCAAAAACGATCGATTATATAGCATGATATTTCAAAAATTTATTGGGCCTGATGTGTTTTACTGGATCATGCATTGTGTGTCAGAGGTTTACGCTCTAGCGATTGCCTTTTGAGTTTCCTCTTGAGATACCCCATTTAAAGCCTCCATTTTGTTTTTAACAATCTGAATTTGTCATTTTGCCATCTACATCAAGTATGCAAAAATGGTGAAACTTTTTTTTGACACAGTGTTAAATACTACTGTATCTATTATTCTTTATTTATTCATTTTTTTTGCTTCTGTCTCCTCCCAAACTCCTTTCATTAAAAAATATGTATATTTCTCTCTATCTGCCTCATATTTTCTTTCTCTATCCTTCTTTCTCTATTGAAATTTACTTCTTTTCCAATTTCCCCTTCCCACCCCATTCCTCACTGGTATTTTTTGCTCCTTTCAGGGTAAAGTATGCAGATCAACAAACCTGGCAAATACATTCTCCTGATCATTTGTTTGGGACGTTTGGTTCCTTCAGAACCCATAAGCAGCTAACATTCTCTTTCTTCTTTTACTTACGTATGGTAACTTGGCTGCCGGGTAGCTATCATTTTGTTGGGGCATGGCTCTGCTGCTGGTGCCATGCCCCCCTATACCAGTGTACCGGTATTCATTTTGCCGACCTCGGAAGGATGACGGGCTGAGACAACCCCACCTGGTGTTAATTCAGCAGCCAACAGGGCTCAAATTCAGGACTCTAAGATCCCAAGCCAGCCACCCTAGCCACAACGTTCTCTTGAATGAGAAACTGCATGTCCTTTTAATATATTTTCCTGCTTTAATCCCAGCCAGACATCATTAAGTGCATTTTGTGATTATTTGATCAGCCACTGCAGATGCTCCACATTCCTTTTATTATCGTGCAAATGCATTGTATTTCACCCAAGATTATGGGGAACTCCACCAAATGGACAGTTATATGGGTGTTTATTGGAAAATTAATGTTGTGGAAGAGAAGGCAAACTAAAAGTGGTGTCAAACAATAGCTTCAGACAATAAAATTGATTGTTAAATGGTGAAGACACGTGCACACATTCTACAAAAGGGCCCATACATTTTTTTTTGGATCTCTTCTCCTCACTCTCTTTTTCTGTAAACTGCATTTGTCTTTTTTGCTCCTTTTCTGTGTATCATTCACTAATGCCTTCTGTGATGTTTCTGAACCTGGCTCAAAGCTTTTGGCAGACTTGTTTGCCTGCATTTGACCTGTGGGTGTATCTAACCAGCTTCTTTGTACTGTATCTTTGTCCAACAGGCCTAATGGCTCCTACGCTTGCCTTGCTCTTGGATGGCACCTTTACTCCCTTTCCGTACCCCGTCCCTTGCCGCTCCTGACTCACACTGTCCAAGTTTCCTCACCTCCAGCAGCACGCCTGTTCTTTGCCTCGGACACGTTACATAAAGCGCATATGCACCACATTGTACACGGATCTTGTGGTGGCAGCTTATTCGCAGGCCATAAGCACTCCTTTTCACAAAGGGAAGGAAGGAAGGAAGGCACTGGATGACGATGTATTTCTTACCGTGCTTCCCTCATTCTGCAATTTCCACCTGAAGCTGCCAACATCCAGTGCCATTGCTCTATATCCCACAACTGGCGCATTTGCCGATGTGGCTTGGAGTATTATACTGTATAGGCGCACAGCAAACTAATTGCTGTTTACGATTCATAATTGTGTATTTTTCACACGACATAATATTGTGTCTGTTTCCACTCGTGTCGCCTATCTTATTCCTTTGGCATTTTGACCTGCTTAGCAACTTCTCCTCTGCTTTCCCTGCTCCTTGATTGATTGTTTCCAGTACTCGATGGACACATTGCTGATGTATCCTCATTCTCGCCATAATGGCTTTGTTCACCTTTGCCTGTGTAATTTTTTTCTGCTGCTTTGCTCACACTACTGATGTTCAATAAAATGATGGTACCAGGTGTTTCCTTTTGCCCTGTGATTCTTTGTGGATTTCTCCTCTTTCAACATCTGTCCGTCTCTCTCTCTCTCTCCCTCGCTCTCTCCCTCGCTCTTTCTTCGCTCTCTTTCTCCCTCCCTTCCTCTTTCTCTCTGTTTCTCTTAATGACTCCCTCTTCTTTTTGTTTTCTTTTCTTCTTTCTCTTCTGGTTTTTTTGGTTAATTTCTTCCATTCCTCACATGAGGGAGTCAAAAAATCTTTCCACCAATTATGAAGGAATTTGTGCCAGTGAAACGGCACAGATTTTATTCCTTTTTGATATCGTTTCCTGCCAGTGTCACACTTTTTTTCTCAGCAATGGTCGAGTTTCCCGATTCTGTGGGAACATAGATCTGAATCTTTGAAACAAGTCTTTTCACTGTAATATTTTTAAAAAGAGAAAAGCCTTTTGACTTTGACCCCCCCACCTCCTCCCCTTCAAGACTTTATTTTGTGTCTTAACATGAAATCCATCTCCGCTACAAAAATATAATATCGGCTTTTTATGAATAGCATCTCAGGTCTGTGATGGTCTTGTTTTTTTTCAGTGCTTTGCCGAACTTCATTCAAATTGTATCCTCAGTCTTTTCTGCTTGTGTTTGGAATTCAATTTTATTTTCTTGAGAAAATATAATTTCAATTTTGGACTTTCCTCTTGGAGGAAAGGTATTTTAGCGCATTGCTCACTTAGTCCTTTTTACCCCTCAGCCCGAATTGGCTAAGGGGTATTGTCATCAGGCGTTGTCCGGGCGTCCGTCCGGGCGGGCGGGCGTCCGTCCGGCGGGCGTCCGTCTGTCAACTTTTGGTTTCCGTCAATTTCGAGGAGAACGCCTTGTCCGATTAAATCCATTTTTGCAGGGTATGTTGGGGTTGAGTAGAGGAAGGTTCCTTTCGAAAATGGGCACGCTGTGATTTTCAATGTGGCCTCCATGGCAGCCATCTTGAAATTGGTTTCCGTCGATTTCGAGGAGAACGCCTTGTCCGATTAAATCCATTTTTGCAGGGTGTGTTGGGGTTGAGTAGAGGAAGGTTCCTTTCGAAAAGGGGCATGCTGCGATTTTCAATATGGCCACCATCTTGAAATTGGTTTGCGTCAAGGGGCTGAGGGGTTGCGCCCGCTTTGCGGAGCTATTTTTTATATTTACGTGCAGAAATACCTCTGCGAGTATTAAATGCCAAAAATAAAATTGTGATAGGCACAAACAGTTTAATTTTCTTGAGTGACACTTAATTGAAGTCAATTCTTCCGCTTTATCTTATTCAAGATAAACTGTTTATGTTTCGTCTCCATAGAGGTGAAATCGAGGAGTCCTAGCATTGGCAAGAAATTACATTATTTGTTTACTGCTTTCACAAGTGATATCATTTTGGCAATAAATGGTTCAAACAAAACATTGGTAAAACAGCAAACACGGCACCTTTTTATAGACAATTGTAACCTTCCCTTGCATTTTCATAAACTGCGAAATTAACGGGAGCATTAAATTGTCTTTGAGTTGGCATGTTTGAAATTCCCATCTGAGTACTTTCCTTTAGATCCTGTGACCTGAGATTAAAATCACACGTACTGTGTTGACTGGTCTGTTGCCTTGTATACATGGGTGCTTGTGCCTTCGTACGTGCATGCGAGCGCACTCATACTTTGCAAAAGTGGTTTCATGAACATTAGACCATGTTCGAAAAATGTACAGTGAGTACATTTGTTGTGTCTCAGCAAGCATGGCAGTTGTCCTTCAAAAAAAAGCCATATGTAATGTCTGTCTACTCCCACCTTTACCTTCATTCCAATCTTGTTGAGTAGGAAGTTTTGGATACTTCAAACTTCATTTTCTAGGAGTGGGTGAGGCAGGTTATTCTAAACTGAAGGAAGACATCCAATATAATTTCACAATTGATGCTGATTTTCTGCATAATGTGCCGCTGCATAGTATTGCACTAACATGTATCCCTCTAAAGAAGCATGATATATTTCAGAATGAATTTCATAAGAGGTACTTTTAAATCCATTATTTTAGGTCAATTTGTGATCGATTGTTTAATAAGCAAGTAAAAGGAATTTATTATTTCTATTAACAAGGCTTATGCCCAAATCAATGAATTTTGAACTTGACCTGCATTATTGGACCTAATAATCAGTGAGGATAAGCAGTATAAAAGACAAATGCTAATAAAATTCCACTCCTTTAGCATAGGAAAATGTAATGCACCAGAATACACACTTGTGTTGATAGTTTTCTCTGTGATCCCATGTCATATGACCAAAGTGCTATATCAGTGCAATGCCTATGAAAGAATGTGGAGTCATGTTATAAGTGTAATAGTAGTGTTTGAGGAAACACAAGCTTTCTAAAAAGAGGTGTTAAATATCCTGCGAGTGTGGTCTTTATGTGATTGATCCCCTGATGCAGAACATTGCTGCTGATGACTTCATTTCTGTGGGTTTTTGGTTGCGCTGTGGATGCAGTGGCTCCTGCAGTTAAGGACAGGATTTTTTGAAATTGCCCACAATAACTCACCTATTCTTCAATGAAAGACACTGTGCGATATTTTGCGTGATCCACAGCTAATGCTAGCAGACAAGTCCCAAACTTAAGATCTCCAAGAGATGGCATAGTCATCGATGCGATGCCATGCCTGCAAAACACCAGACTGGAAGTTTATAGTCTGTTTGAGAGTTGAATCTAAACTAGATGACTCGAAGGCAAGTACCTCTGAGTTAGCCTTCGGCTCTACATGATAAAAGCTGATCAATTTCAGATCTTGTCAACGACCTTGCAAATGCAGGTGTGAATTTTACCTGGAAGAGCAACCATACACATTAGCATAATTTGCCTTGTATCCAATATGTTTGTCATTTCGCTATACTTTGTGCTTGAACCCGCACCCCACCTCTCACTGCCTTTCCCTTATTTTGAAGCTCTCCAGTCTCTTTTTTAAGCTCCTCTTCCTTTCCTCTCATGGCTTGTTTTAATATAATGTTCATGTCAAAAATTAACTTTTAATGTAAAAATTGTTAAAAGAAAAGAATTTCCCCTCTGGCACATGTTATTTCATTTCTTCTGACAGTTTCCTAATGAAGTGTGTTTGTATTTTTATCCTGTTCTTTTTACGGATAGTAAAAATGACAGACCTGAAGGTCTTTAAAATTTAATGGCATAAAAGCATCTCGCTGCTTGCTAATGTACTTCCCAATAGGCTTCTTCAACTCTTTGATACGTCTCAGGAACCAATTTTCTTGGTGTAATCCCAACTTATGGCAATATTCTTTGTTCAGCTTTTGTACTTGAGACTTTGCATTTGAGATAATTTGAAAGTCAATTGATATGCAATTATGCACATTGCATAGGTTTTTCAACGTTTGAAAGTCAATTGGTACTTCTCATTGTATGTGTGTTGCACAAACATAACACACTCATTATTCCTATTATTAGTATCTTAATATAATTAGTATTATTAAATACAATGCTCCCAAGATGTGAAGCAAATCTAATTTGGTTTCAAGCAATAGTGCAGTGTCAATTCAAAAAAGTGCAAGGGTGCCAATATTTTGGCCAGGACTGTATTTGCTTTTCAGGAATGGGTGAAAAAAAGATTCCAACTTTTTAATGCACATAATAAATAGATGGCCTCCTTGATGCTCTCTCGTCTTATTTAAAAATAAAAAAATTAACTTCAGATAATTAATGCAATGGCTCAATGTGGGGGCATTGTCATGTGTTGAGGGGTGGAAGAGGCAGTGGTTAGGCTGAGGATTGAGTGCCATATGATATGTTCTCCACAGGATGGGAGTGGTGCGATGCGGCGCAGTGGCTCGTTTAGCAAGCTGCGTGAGTCTCTGCGCAAGAGCAGTGAAAAGCTGGTGAGGAGGCTAACAGGAGGTGGTGCGGAACCAAAATATCAGGGGTAAAGCTACACAGATTGCACCGCACCACTCAGTGCTTTGATCACACCGAGGGAACCATGGTGCATTTTGTAAACCTAGCAAGGGTCAACATTGCACACATGCCAGGCAAAAATTCCTTTCCTGCAGACTACTGTTGTTGGACCTGTTACCAACTTATAGTACATGAGAGTACTACTCTCATATACTATAATTCTAACTGTAGCATTTTTGCCTCGGATTGAATGTAAAATTACAATTCGTTTAAAAGTGAAAGGGATAGAGAGATGCAGACAAAACGATGAGTGTATTTGTACAGTGGTACCAAAATATCCCATCATTTAACTGGCTGCCAGAGGAGGGTGAGTAGAAATCGTCTGGAATTGCTTTTGTCTGGCCAGTCTGCTTCTCCTTTCAGCTCTTCAACATGGCGGTTCACTGCCATTTATTGGAAACCCCATACCTACCCACAATCATTACTCTTTGTTTGATGAATATCCATCCTAAGTCTGTCTTTTCCCTGACAACTTATTGTCAACCTATTCTCCTAAACCTTCAAACTTTTGTTCTTAACCTCATAATTGAGAGCTAAACTTAATATGGGAATGTTGATACTTGTTGCTGAAATGAATCAAACATGGGGCGGCTTGAAACTCACAGCAGTACCAATGAATTGGTCCTGGGATTATATCAGAATTGAGAGCAGGAATTGTGGGAATTAAGTAATTTTCTGAGCTTCTCGATGCATTCCCATCACTATCTTGCAATCCATCACTGCCTTACAATTTCCACACAGCATGAAGCGTGCAAGCTCTCTCAACGTCCTGAACGTCGATGATGCAGTGGAACTCACTTTCAAGGTTGGACTTTAATCTGTTTTAATTGGTTAACTTTGTGCAAAAATTTGAGTAAGGTGAGGAAACGATTAAATTTGAGTAAGGCTGGAATATATATATATATATATATATATATATATATATATATATATATATATATATATATATATATGAATATATATATATATATGAATATATATGAATATATATATATATATATATTATATATATATATATATATATATATATATATATATATATATATATATATATATATATATTATATATATATATATATATATATATATATATATATATATGAAAATATATATATATATATATGAATATATGTATATGTATATGAATATATATATGAATATATATATGAATATATATATATATATGAATATATATATGAATATATATATATATATGAATATATATGAATATATATATATATATATATATATATATATATATATATGAATATATATATATATATATATATATATATATGAATATATATGAATATATATATATATATATATATATATATATATATATATATATATATATATATATATTCATATATATTCATATATATATATATATATATATATTCATATATATATATATATATATATATATATATATATATATATATATATATATATATTCATATATATATATATATTCATATATATATATATATTCATATATATATTCATATATATATATATATATATATATATATTCATATAAGCCTGGTGTTGGCGCAGTGGTTAGGGCAGCGGCTTGGGATCCAAGAGGTCCTGAGTTCAAGCCCCGTTGAGCCACTGAATTAATACACCAGGGGGTTGACTCAGCCTGTCATCCTTCCGAGGTCGGCGAAATGAGTACCAGTATACTGGGCCGGTGTATACCCCGGTTAAAATAGGTGTACCATATCCCTGTGTCGTAAGAGGCGACCAGGGTTGCGTCAGGAAGGGCATCCGGCGTAAAACATGTGCCAAATCACTATGCGGATCATAATGGATGATCCGCTGTGGCGACCCCTAACGGGAGCAGCCGAAAGAAGAAGAAGAAGAAGATATATATATATATATATATATATATATATATATATATATATATATATATATATATATATATATATATATATATATATATATATATTTTCATATATATATATATATTTTCACATATATATATATATATATATATTTTCATATATATATATATATATATATATATATTTTCATATATATATATATATATATATATATTTTTTCATATATATATATATATATATATATATATATAAATATATATATATATATATATATATATATATATATAAATATATATATATATATATATATATATATGAAGGGTTTATTTCCAAAGCAACCTATATTGTTTTTTGTGGCATTCTTAATACAATAAACTTTATATAAAAAAAAATTGAATGGACAGTTGAGCAAATATTTATCATTTTTACAAACAGGGTTTTTGATCATATTTATCAAGAAAACAAAAATAAAAATTTCAGTATGCAAGTTTGTAACCCATACAAAAGTACAACATTAAATGAGTACTTGTTTTGTTTTCGGATAAGTTTGTTGGGAAAGAATAACAGAAAAATTATGTTTAAACTTGTGCAAAAGCTATTTACAAAGACTAGTGTATGGGTTACTTTTGCTACTACTGCTGCTGTTGCTCCAATTATTCCCACCATCATGTGGGGTTGGATAGCAATTAGAAAAGCCTGATGTTTTATTCAGTGTTCAGGAATTTGGAATTTGTTTCAGGCTTCCAGCAATAACTCACCTACTCTTCACAAAATATATTCACCATGGGATCTTTCACATTCACCAACAACCATTGCGGCTCC
>NC_140967.1:42663187-42670687 GCF_056783735.1 Eptatretus burgeri
CTGTCTGTCTCTCTCCTCTGTCTGTCTCTCTCCTCTGTCTGTCTCTCTCCTCTGTCTGTCTCTGTGTTAACACAGTTAACAAACGAGGAAAGATGCATTAAATTGTTTTGGAAAAAAGAAAAACAATTCGTCAGATGTAATTTCCTTCTTGATTTAATGAAAAGAGAATTCTGTGCAGTTTATTTACATCACTATGATGATGATATTTTGGGTTTCCAAAGAGACTCAACCCATTATCTTAAAAAAAAAAAACTTTCATTGTTTCTTTGCGTGCATAATGGTTTACCAGCTTTTAATTTTTATTCTGGCTTTTTCCCCCCCCAAAAAGGTTAGGGGGATGTGAGCAACACAGCTTTAGTGTCGACCACATATTTCAAAATCGATTGCGACTAAATCGATTGACTGATGCCACCTATGTACGAGACAAGGCAGGCCAAGTAATTAACCCCACCCAACCTTCAAGTCAAATAGCTGGGTTTTCGTTTTTGTTTTTCTTTGTAACAGTGCTTTAAGGCTGATTGATGGATGAGTTTGTACATTTATCACATGTATGACAGGGGCATTATGAGACATCGGTACCCTTTTACATTAATTGCAAGGATATTAGTAGATTGTGGACAAATTGGCACCATGAATGAGATTTGAACCGAGGATCACGAGCTATATAGATATGAACTTCAAAAAGGCCAAAACTAATTGAAGACCGCGAAGAGCAATATTTAAATTCTCCACAGATAATCTTAGTTTGTGGAAGTTTCGAATGCAAATTAAAACTGCACTTTGAGTCGGATTTAATCCCACGTCCTCTGGAATGCCGTTGCAATGTCCTCACCGCAATGCCATTGTTCCCGGTATTTGCTGTTGTAATTGACTTCTAACAAAACCTCGAAAGGGGAGTTTAATTATTAATCATTATGAAAAGTCCAGCAGTTTGGTGGTGGTTCAATTTTATGAGAAGCTTGCACGTGGTTCCAGTTTATGGGCAGATCTCGCATGTAATCCTGCATTTTCATTTGGTGCTTGAGCTCATTCTATCAGCTCCTCCAATTTAACTTTTCCCTCTTCTTCAAAGTGCCCTTCTCCTCCCTCTAACCTTTTCTTTGGTCAGCATTCTTTGTTGCATAATGTTCAAACTAATGGTGAAAAAATAAAATTGGATGTGAAGAAGATAATCCCTCAGCTGGGCGAAAATGTTATTTTATCATAATTAAGACACTCGGCAGCAGTTATTTGATCCAATTTATAATCTCTGGTTTTTATGAGCAAAGGGGATGTCCATATAAGGTGTAAGCTCAGTGAGTTTTGGGTCTGGAAAGATGATGTGCACTTTGCCGCCGTCTTTTGCCATTTATCTTCAAAATTACGGTCGTGATACACTGCACTGTAGTGGGGCAACTTAGCAAAATAGAACATAACAATTGTGCATTTTGTGAGGAAAGCACCAAATTTGGCACACTAGTAGCTTATCATATTATGAACATATTTGGATATTGGGCCATCTCAAATTCAGCCGCTGACCGTGGCAGCCATTTTCCAAAATGGCCACCAGTGGTTACTGTTATGACACATCTGCTTTACTGGAGAGGAATGCAGGTTGATAGTGAAAGTTTATTTACTAATAAAGGTCCAATAATGGTCAAAGAAAGTAACAATTTGATTTGGTTGAGAAAAAAAGTTAAAGTGGACTAATTAGTCTTATTAAGACACAGATTCCGAATGAAAACCAATGATAAACATTCATAGCACTATTGGCTTGGCACATGGTAGTAGAAGTGGTGTGCGTGCATATTGACCCCGGAATCACGCACGGTTGAGTTGCCAGCTTACACTTGTTGACTTGATTCATTGTTATTTTGTTCTGTGCCCATCGAGTTCTCTATGCTATCCCATTGTTAACCGTAGTTCATCAAGTTGAGTTTGGTTTGTGGGGTGCAGTTTGGTCATAGGATTATCTCAGTCACGATTACCGGGTTACGAGGTTATGCATGTATTTCCGCTCTGCCTTCACGGCGCCAGTTCAAGTTTGCTACTGAGTTTTGAAGAGTTCTTTGCTTTGAAGAGTTCTCCAATGCCCAATCAGAGGCTCCTGATACCACCAGCCTAGTTCTTGATGGGGCAGTCATTATCCAGATGCTGAAGCCTGCGGTAGCCAAGAACTTTGATGACTATGCCCAGGATGTCTTCATACCATACCTGTCAACAAAGCTTCAGACTGTCACGCCTGGACCTGGTCTGGGACCGCTACGTTGCTGATTCACTGAAAGGCAGTGCAAGATCAAAGCGTGGAAAAGGAGTGCGTAGACGCGTGGTCGGAGCAGCAGTTATACCTAGAAACTGGCAGAACTTCCTCCGAGTGGACACCAACAAGACCAAGCTGTTCAAGTTCCTATCAGAAGCTATCTTCAGGTGGCTTGACCAGGATGACAAGCAGCTGGTTATCACTGATGGAGAGGTAGTCCTGAGCAAGCCACCGCTGCAAGACCTGGCCTTGCTCGCCCCATGCAGCCACGAAGAAACTGACAGTCGAATGTTGTTGCATGCATCCCATGCAGCCAACCATGGTCACCACAAAATACTGATCAAGACAGTTGACACCGATGTTGTGGTGTTGGCTGTGTCAGTGGCCCAGGGACTGCAACCAGAAGATGAACTGTGGCTAGCATTTGGCACTGGGAAGAGTTTTCGGTACCTGGCAGCCCACGAAATAGCAGCTGGCCTAGGACCAGAGAAAGCACAGGCACTCCCAATATTTCACGCTCTGACTGGGTGTGACACTGTATCTAGCTTTGCTGGACATGGTAAGAAGACTGCTTGGACAATCTGGACCGTTCTGCCAGAACTTACAGACGCACTGCTGAAACTATCCTCTGCACCAAGTGGCATACCAGACGATGTCATGCACACCATTGAGAGGTTCGTCATATTGCTCTATGACAGAACCAGCACGTGCAACGACATTGACAAGGCCCGGAAGAAACTCTTCGCGAAGAAGAACAACGTGCAGCTGATCCCACCAACCAAGGCAGCTCTGGAGGAGCATGTGAAGAGGGCGGCCTACCAAGGAGGCCATGTGTGGGGTCAAACACTGCTACCAATGCCAGAGCTGCCTCCTCCATCCAGCTGGGGCTGGGTCAAGAATGATGAGGGGGTGTACGAGCCACACTGGACGAAGCTACCCAAAGCAGCCCACACCTGCTATGAGCTAGTATCATGCAAGTGTAAGAAGAGCTGTCTGAAGCGTCGCAAGTGCAAAAAGGCCGCACTTGAATGCACAGCTTTGTGTGTGTGAGGGAGAGTGCTCACAAAATTGAGAGAATATTAACAGAGCAGACTGTGACAATGATTCAGAACATTTAAATGAGACATCTCTCGATCAATTTCTATGAGTGAGATGTCGGTATTCATATGAATGAGACGCAGCCCGCGCTTCGTTTGCCACCATGCTCAACAACCACTGACTTTACATAAGCGATGTTGGTATTCATATTGTTACGGATTCGCGCCCGCCGGCGTGCGGACGGCCACGTAACTCGAATCGCGGCACGTCGCCCACCGGACGGACAATCCAGTCGTGACCCTCTCGGACTAACGCCGGGAACCAGTCACGGGTGGACCTTTCGGTCTCACCGCGATCGAGTCAATCAGCCCCCGCGTGGGATAGGGTTGCTCGCCAAATTCGACCTACCTAAGTACCCACACGGAGGGTAGACCGGGCGATCGCACCTCGCCGCAGGTCGACTTCGGACACGGGCCACTTAAGCGACCCGTTCCGTACTATCGGGATAACCGAGCGGTGTTATTCGTCGACCTCGACGGTTCGATTAATTATCGGGCGTATTCAGCCCACTACCAACCCTTTACGTGAAGCAAGATGAGGATTCAATGAAAGAAATGACGAAGCGAAGCGGGAAACAGTTCAACACAAAGCACATTTATTCCGATGAACGGAAAGCACACATATTCAATTCCACCAAAAGCACATAGAAAAGGAAAAGAAACACAATGCAATTTTACACAAAAAGCAAATGCGACAATGCAGATCTAATACCGATTACGCGAGCACACGGCAACACTTATACAATTTTACTTCACAGACGGCGCCGACAACACATATCCAAAACCAAGAAAAAGAACAGAGAACCCTCAAGGATGAGGCGGGCCTGAGGCCGAGACCGGGTCGGGCCTACCCGTCTGGTGATGAGACGCGGAGCGGCGATGGTGCCTCAACTCCGCGGGCCTCGCGGACAGTGTCTGGTAGGGGGTGGGAAAGGGGCCCCCTTGGTCGCACTATCTCAGCGCGGGGGGAAACAGGAGGGGGTTGCTGATGCTAGGGGGAAAGGAGGATTTCTACTCTGCCTCGAGTCCCGCGACGAGCGTCTCCACCTCGGCCAGGTCGCGCCGTCGGCCTCCCTGGTGTGCAGCTCCCGGCACGACGCGAGCACCCCCTCGTCTGCCCTCGCCGCCTCTCCACAGCTCCGTCCTCTTTGCTCCGACTCCAACGCACACGACGACGACGACGACGACGACGACGACCAACTCCTTCTTGCTTCTTCTTCCCAACTCCACCGACTGCGAAGTCTTAACTCTGCTCTACTGACGAACGCGGTCGCTTATATAAGCCCCGTGGCTTCGCTCTCTCATCTTTGACCCCCTGCCTTCGACCTTTCACCTCGCTCCCCATTGGCCCGAGAAAAAGTGGGCATGTGTCGTTTTTGATCCGTTTTTGAAGCGGAAAATCCGTGGTTTTGTACACGCTGTTCGGCGCGCGCCCTGCACGAGTCCAACACCGGTACCCACAAGCGGCGCAAGAACGGTGGCGATGCGACGGTTGCGAGGTGTGACGTGAAGCGGCGCCGCGGTGGGTGGTTGATGTTGTGGTTGGTGGTGGTAACAATGGCGGTTGGTCCAAAATAAAGATAGTAAAAGAAAAACGGCTATCCTGAAGAGTCGCAGCACGCATGAATGACATGTATTCCCACTAGACAACGGGTTTGGGCCTAACTACACATATACTTACCGAGATATCTCACCTAAGGGACCTGAATGGTGGTTTGCGAATTTGGTAACCACAACAATATCAATCAGACGCAGTCCGCAATTCGTTTGCCACCATTCTCAACAACCAATTTCTATGAGTGAGATAGTCGTCCGGTACAACAAATCATTAGCAGCCATCTTGCAAAATGGCGGCTATCTTTAAACTTGAGGTGGCTACAGGTTATGTTTTTCTTAATTCAGTTTTTAATCAAGGTTCAAACCAATGTTAGAGTGAAATTATAGTAACTGATTGCAGCCATTTTGGAAAATGGCTGCCACAGCCATCAGCGGCTGAATTTGAGATGGCCCAATATCCAAATCTGTTCATAATATGATAGGCTACTAGTGTGCCAAATTTGGTGCTTTCCTCACAAAATGAACAATTGTTATGCTAAGTTTCCCCACTACTGATGAAAATTATTAATCTTGATACCGGTGTCTTCTTTTGAGCGATATTTCATGGTTAATGACATTATCAGATTGTCCAACAGCAGTCGGAAGTGAGGTTAATCAGGTACATGTCATTCCTCCGCCAGAGAATGAAAACCATTTACTGCGAGATTCTAATTTGAGGAAGTGATTTATTGAATTTCATGAACATTATGAAAACATGAATCTCATCAGAGTTTGAATAGTGCTTCAATTGAGGCTCTTTGTGACTGTGGTGTTTGATTTTGGGCTATTTAAATCGATCACATGAAAACATAATTGGAAATAAAGTAGAGTCCCATTGTACTTGTATCATGTTATTTTCCCACTGCACTGCTCTGTATGCAATTCCACCTTGATAGGGAACATGCGTAACAAATTGTTACTTTTGGTGAGCATTACTATTTTGATAAATAATGTAAGCTCGAGAGGAGATCAATAAGTGTAGAATTATATTGTTGCGGTTCTCGGAACCGTTTGCATACAACAGATAGGTGTCCCGAGTCAGTTATGCCATTAATATACGTGCAGATAGACCCTTCCTTTTGTGTAGTGGGAGGACAAGGGAGTGCGTTGCGATGGGCTATTAGTTAGGATTATTAAATCATTTTTCCCTTTTATTTTATTCCCACCTTTTCTTTTTTGAGGTAAGTCTGCCTCGCTTGCCCCTCGTCTTGCTTACCACAGCATGACAACCCACGGTACCCTCCCCAACGATCACTTCTGAGGCAAAATCCCAACGTGCACTATGGAGTAGACTGGTGCTTTGAGCTTCCACCGTCGACCCGAGGCCAGACATGTGCGGCGTCACGAACTCTTTCGCACCCAGGTGGGCGGGCTATACCGGCGTCTGGCCGAAACCTGGCCCAAGATGGCGGACCACGTGAGGGGTCGGGGCCAGTCGGAACGCCGACTCAGGCGATGATGTTGGATTCGGCATGGCCCCTCCCCCGACCTCCGGGCTCTATAAAACACGGAGAGGTCCTCCGTGTTGTTGTGTGTGTTCGGTGTGGGTGTCTTCACACGGAGTGTTCCTGCTACTTGACTCCGCCCACGTCTCGCCTCGACGGCCCGCCTCCTGTTCCTCGTCTCCGCTCACACGACCTCGCTTCCTACTTCTCGACCAAGCCTCCTGCCTGGTCCCGCCTACTGCTCCACCCTCGCCCTCTGAACACCTCCCTTCTCCACTCAAGCTCCTCCTGTTCAGAACATGATCTCCACACGTGCGGCTGTGGCCAGAACGATGCGACTATTGTCGGGTACCGCACCACGGAGCATCCCCTCCCCTGAAACACCCAGGTACCGAAAACTATAAACTCAACCCCCTCCCTCCCTGGCTGCAAAAGTCCTTTTCATTGGGGTTTCTTTTCTGTGTGTGTGTCTGAGTGTGCTGGCGCCTGTCTGTTAAGTAAGCCTGTAGAAGATGTTTTATTGTTGTTACTGTGAATAATCTCGCGTCAAGTCTGCACTGTCTGCTTTGGAAAGTTGCTTGTATAATTGTCGCACCCCCCACACCCCTCCCCTCTTTCCCTGCGTTACATACCCAATAAACCTTTGTTGTGCCACATGTTTTTCCTCACTTGCTGTAAATAAATAATTATTGAAGAAATACAGTAATCCCCCATTTATCGCAGGGGTTACGTTCCAAACCCCCCCTCCCCCCGCAATAAGTGGAAATCCACGAAATAGCGACCATATGTTTATTTTATTATTTACATATATTTTAAACCCTTATGACCCTCCCCACACTCTTATTAACCTTTCCCACACTCTTATTAACCTTTCCCATACTCTTATAAACACTGCCTATACTCTTAAACACCTTTTACACTCTTAAACATACGTAATTTTAACAACATATAAAATTCTAATGGGTACTCGCCATTGAAGATACTACAACTTGCGTGATGAAGATGATGATGAATTAGCTGTGCAGTACTGATGACGATGAAGGTGATGACGATGATGAATGTACTGCACAGCCAGAAAGAGCATTACAGCTCTTCTGAAGGCGCCACTGCATCAGGCGCTTCG
>NC_140967.1:42675687-42758187 GCF_056783735.1 Eptatretus burgeri
TTTCCCCAATTATTTGTGCATTTAATTGATCTTCAGCCCAATCAAATGAATCTGCCTCCAGAAGAGGCTCGATGTGATTTTCTGAAACGATCTTGGTTTAGCCGAAGGTTAAGGAAGCCATAATAATTATGACAACATAGTTCGTTTTGCTGCTGTTACTGATTTATTCGATTAGCTTTTCTACAACTTGTAATATTTCTTTTTCTTATTTTTGAAACTCTCATTCTTGTTATTGCTGTAATGGGATGCATGCTCGAGGGAGTTCTGTTACACTCAGTGTCACGGCCAATTGTCATCCGAAATGGCTTTGAGGATGTGGAAGGAGTAACGGCTTGGGAAGTGAAATTTCCGGCTGCACTACTCTGTCTAAAATTGCATTTGCGGGTGTTTTGTTGAATTTCTATTGCTTTGCTGTTTTAATTTATTTCTTTGTGAATTATTTTTTTTATTTATGCATGGAATACGCTTGAAGAGTTTCACACAGCAGTTTGCCAAAGTTTTTTTTTTTAAAGCTCTTTCTTTCTTTCTTTTCCAATGAGCCGTGGGCCCCTTGCACACCGCTCGGTAAAGTGTGGTCAGTTTGTACGGTTTGAGATTATTAACAGGGTTTGCCATAAATGTTATCTGCTCTGCTTTTATATTCTAAAGCCCTTTCCAAAATGTTTTTGTGTTTAGTGAAAATTTGTCTGAGCATATTTGAGACTCATCATGGTGTTTTTTATTTTATTTTATTTTATTTTATTTCATTTGTAGTTGTGTCTGAACTCCTCTTTGTACAAAAAGACCAGGGAACTTGCATTTTCCAAGATTGGTGGCTTTGCATTTTAACAAATCTTTGGACAATTTGGCTCGAGGTCAAATCTAGTTGCTGTAGCTATTAACTGTGGGTTTTGTTGTCGCGATCCACGTGCACAAAACCTGAAAGATATATTAATGCATTGTCTTTTTAATAAAACAAATGTCGCAATAAAGTAGCTTATATTGGAGTGATGGATCATAATCTTCAAGCAAATGCATATTGGTCCAGGATTTGACTGCAAATTTTGGCTGCTGGTTGCATCATCACTGAAGTGTTACTTCATTGCTGACATCTTTGCACATCAGCACAATAATTTGGGTAGGATACCGTGCACAATGGCCTCCTCTTTTTTTTTCTTTTTCTTGAAAGACACAATAGGAGCTTTAATGTGCTGGCACATGGAATATCTGCCATAACGTCCCTTCGAAGGACAGCACATTCATTGGTGCAACACCCTGCCTGCGAAGCAACAGGATTACTTGACGTCCAGACTAGACAGTTTGAAGGCGAGTACACGGTCTCTGAGCTTGCTTGTCAGGCCACACATTAATCTGAACTCGATCCTGACACTGGGATGCCTTTCAGTATTAAATTGCTTTGTATTATCTTTGTTTTTAGAGGTGTGAAAAGATTTGAAAAATTTGGTTTTTGTATTTTTTTGTTTGTTTGTTTTTGTTTGAGGTTTAGTAGCAGCTGTGCTTGGCACAGAATTTATGGAATCGGAATGAACAAACTCACTCGGTTACAAATCTGTACTTTTGTACCGTTTGTTCACTTTTGATAAGGAAACATTTTAAACAAGCCATCTTGAGGTTCTTTGCCTGCACAGTTTTTCTGATTTTTTTTTTGCTTCCCAGAGTGCACACAAGATTGTGATAGGAATGTGTAAATTGTGTTTTAAATGCCATTTCAACGTGGAGGTTAATAGCCGTAATTTACGAGTTTACGAGTTTGCTTTTAATACTCACAATGAAACACTCGTCTTTTTGAAGACTAGTCTGCGTTGGCAGAAAAATATGGACAAATTTTCTCAAGAGAATGTTGACAGAGATGTGTGTTACCTGCTATTGTGGGGAGGGGGGTTGAGAGGTGAAGTGACATTTTAGGTGTGAACCCTTTATCAAAGCAAGACCTTCGCTTTTAAGGACTCACTGCTGAAACGCCATTTCACCTTCTTTCACACGTGTGTTAACACATACCTCTCAACTTTCGGTTGAGAAAATTAATTATGCTTTTGATAGTTCGGTCACCTTAAGATTTCGATATATATATATATATATGTATATATATATGTATATATATATATATATATATATATATATATATATATATATATATATATATATATTTATTAATGGGAAATGGTTTTATTTCTTTTCTTTTTTTTCATTTTCTATTGAAAATTGCTGGTTTCCTTGGGTATTATGCTGTAGTGATGATGCGCTTTATTTTGATTTTCCTCCAAACTGGAAGACGTGATGGGTCTGTAATCGGTCACCTTTGTTATAAAGTGAAGCCTTGAATCGATAGTTGATATGTAATGTTAATTTTGAGGTGTGCAGTAACATAGTCTTTGTTTACTTTATTCCAGGTTGCAAATATTGCCATGCCGTCCTGGAGAGCGACTGAAATAACAGATCGTTGAGATTGGTCTGAAATAGTTGTTTTATTGTCTCCTGTCTTTGTATGGCGGTTAGGTTGAGTCTGCTTAGTACAGACATTATATTTGATCGCATATGGTTGCCTTCTACTTTGCTATGCCTGGTGTTGGCTTAATGGTTCGGGTGGTGGGCTTTGGACCCTTGGGTCCTGAGTTCAAATCCCACTCAGCTGTTGAATTAATACCAGGTGGGGTTAACTCGGTCTGTTATCCTTCCTAGGCCGGCAAAATGAGTGCCAGCATGCTGGTATACTGTGTCGGAGTGGCGACCCGTCCAGGATTGTGTCCAACAGCCAAGGAGACTGCTTAAGCAGCACCAACGCTCTGCACAGAGTATGGTCCCAATCTCCTTCCACTTTGCTTAAAATGACTTGAACCCCCTGGCAAAAAATACTCGCTAGAACTATTTATTTTGGGACTCCTGCCCCCTCTCCCCATATGTACCAGTCTGAAATCCCCTTCCCCCATGCATATACCGCTAACCTCCCAGACTCTGAGCAGATGCTCCAACGTCTAACCGTTATGCCACCGAGTCTGGTGAGTCCTATATACTCCAACAGAAGGCCAAATACTGCATGGAGTCATCAGCCTCTACAGCCTCTAAAATAATTTGTGGAAATTAATTCTGCAAAAATGTTACATATGTATGTTCTTCAAACTTATTTATATCCTTGTAATTTGTTAAATTATTTTTAAGCATTTGATGAAATATTTGCTGGCTTTCTCAACTATCTGTTCCTAAATATAGTGCCAAATGTGAATATGTTTTGCCAATAGTCAATGCCATTGATGATCCAGTTAAATCGATATTTATTTTTGGATAATTTGGATTTGTCAAAAGGCTTTTTTGACCTTCAAAAGTGGGTGAGTTGATAAAAACTGTTTTAAAAAAAAAATGCAAAAACTTTGCGCAATTGGTTGTTGGGGTGAAGAGGCGTGAAAGGCGATATTGAAAATTATACAGAGATGCAAACAACATTTTGCACTTCCGATGGTACCATACTCTGTTTCAGAGCGTTGGTGCTGCTGAAGCATTTTCTAAAGGCCCAGTCACACCTTGACGTTTTAGCCAGCAATGTCAAAGTATTAAAATGTATGTAAAACGCTGGTTTACGTTGAACTTTTGATGTTTTTTTTTAAAGATTCGGACGTATTCATAACGAGTTGGTCGTATGCATAACATATTAGTAACGGACACAGAACGTTTCGTTGTGTTATAGCTAACTTATACCAACGGATGCTGAGCCTGTTGTCGGCCTTCCCAACCTATGCCCAACGATAGTCTAACTTATGCATAGCGCGCTGCACGCATCGCCGACGATGACGTGACGTAGCTTATTAAAAGGCTGCCGCACAACGATTCAAATCATAACCACCGCAGAAATGGAAGTGTCAACATCGCAGTCACACCTTGGCGATCTTGCCAGCGTATGCCGACCTCTGAAAAATGCGTTTAAAACGCTGGCGCACGTCGAATACGGTATGGGTAAGTTTGGTATGCGTGAATAAAACGCTAAAGTATGCTATCATACGTCGTATTAAGTGGAGTACGTCTTGTAATTATAAACGTGTTAAACATTTTTAGACGTGCTTGCCGTATGACACACGTTCCGCATGCGATGGGAATAAGTTGTACGCACGATATGCGAACGTTGGCACACGTCGACAAAAGTTACTTGTAAGGTGCTCATAAGTCGAAACACATCAAGGTAATGGTGAGCGTCAGTGTTCCAGACTCCATGTTTTTTTTGTTGTTGTTTTTTTTTCCTTCAGTATGACGGTGATGTCGACACTTCGATTTCTAGTGCGGTTATGATTTAAATCGTTGAGCGGCAGCCTTTTAATTATATTATATTATAACCGCACTAGAAATCGAAGTGTCGACATCACCGTCATACCGAAGAAGAAGAAAAAAACCCCCAGGGAGTCTGGAACACTGACGCTCACCATTACCTTGACGTGTTTCGACTTATGAGCACCTTACAAGTAACGTGTGTCAACGATCGCGTAACGTGCCTACAACACGTTACTCATAGGTTAGAAATAAGTTTCGGGTACGCTAAACATTCCCTCGACGTGTTTCGACTTATGAGTAACTTACAAGTAACGTGTGTCGACATGTGTCAACGATCGCGTAACGTGGCTACAACTTATGGCCAGCGTTATGCGGAACATGTGAGTGATACGCTGGCATAAGTCTTAAAATTTCAAGCATGGAAAATTTGAAGACAACCGAAAAGTACAACGTTTAAAGCCAGCGTATGGCAGTGTTTTTCAGCGTGCTCTCAATGTTATCAAAACTTACCCATAACGTATTCGACGTGTACCAGCGTTTCACACAAATTTTCCAAAAATCGGCATAAGCTGGCGAAAACGTCAAGGTGTGACTGGGCCTTTAGCAAGGGTTACACTGGATGGTTTGCCATTGTCTTTCCAACAGAATTTAGGACAGTAATTTAGAATTTTGCCAGAGTTCGGCGATCTCTCACCTTCTTTTCGCGAAGGACACCGTGGGATCTTTAACGTCCATCAAGTAATGCCGGCAGATGGGACGCTCGGTTTAACGTCCATTCGAGGCATGGCACAAACATTGATGAATCACCCTGCCTGTGAAACACCGGGACGATAGTTTATAGCTGAGTCGGGATTCAAACCCAGGCGAGACATTTTACACTCTCTTCCCAATCTCCCTCTCTTTTTTTTTAATTTTTTTATTTTTTTGCAAAGTTTTTGCATTTTTTTAATTTTATTTTCATGTCATCATCTTGACTGACTGTTTTTACATTTTTATAGTGATGTAATAAGGGTCGAGATGGCCCACAGGGGTGCTTGTAAGCCTATGCCATGCTGTTTAGGAAGGCACAGGAACATCACGCACCCTAGGCAGACGCCATAATCCCAATCAAGGAGGCTATTGGTTGGCTCTGATGGCCAAATAAATTATCCTGAATGGAATAGGAAACTCATCGCAAACATTAAAATTGCATTACAGTACAATACCTGATTATACAAAGAGAAGGTTTTTTATTATAACTGTATTTTATTGCTGCCAACATAAATTGCGCACGCACATGCACACGCAAACACAAACACACACGACAACACCAGACTTGGCTTCAGAAATACAGCTGCTGACCTTGGGGGAAGTGATGTAACTTATCCGGGCACTCTGGGTACCGGAATTCGCCTTTCCCTCCACAGTCAGCAGGGCAATGAATCTTTAGACAATCTCTAACTCTATACGTCATTGCAACAGGCTTTAACATGGTGGCAGGCCTTCGTGATAGTTTGTGTATTGTACTGCATAATACTGATTTCAGGAGAATGGTACTGGGAATGAGAGGATTAGCAGAAAAAGAATAAAGTAATTGGCAGCCAAGGTGAGGTAATAAGCTGAAGTGACACTTATGCCGCACACTTGAGAATTAAGGTAGCACAGATATTGATGAAAGGAAGATGTGTTCAAGCATCTGTTGCTCTGCAGACAACTGGCAGCACACCATGCTTCAATTGTAGTAGTTTCACATCCACCCTTGGTTGGAATATGGTAGCATGTCATCGGCCAAAGGGAAGCTTAACGAGATGATGCAGCTCTTCGTTTACCTATGACTCAGGAGGGCATCCCTGCTCACCCTCATTTCTAGTTCACCTTCGAATTATGAAGCTTCAGCTCTTGAATGGAATGTACTAAATTTGGCAACAACAGTCTTGCTCGCATACTCTCAAATGCTGAAACGCTATCTTCTGTGTCTGAGGCGAGTTCGGCTCTCTTCATTGAAGTCGCAGCTGTTATTTGGCTGGCGAGAGCTTTGCAGAACCTTAGTCAGCTCTCTGCGTTTGCCATAGCAATCAAATCTGAAACCCATGGTGATCTCTCAGCTCTGACTGGCTTCATACAACTCAGCTTTCTCAGAACACTATAGTGTGAGAGCCAGGCAACACTTGATTAGAATATTGAGTACAAAAGGTTCAGTGATATTGGAGGAAACAACTTTCAGTCCTTTTACAGAAAACCCAATTCTTAAATTTTTCAAGGTCAGCCGAAGACCCTTGGCGCCCATTTAAAATGGCGCGACAAGTCACTTTTGTTTTGACATTGTGGAGAAATGTAAGTTTTGAGATTTGGCATCCTCTTGTAAGCCTCTTTCAGAATATCAAACTTAAGAATGTGATGAGGTCAGCACCTAATAAGCTAAAGAACGCCTCTAAGTAGCGCTAATTATGACTTTCATTCGACTTTCAAGCACAACATTGAAACATTTCACAAATAGAAGGTGAGTGAATCACGATGCAGAACATATCACTGAAGAACACATACAGATCAGCCTAAGTGACTTCAGAATCTATTGAAGACAAAGAAAGCTTTACATAAGTAAAATACACCGTGGCCTCATTAAATGTACGTCAGCATCCTATTAATTTCTGGAATGGATGAATCCACTCAGGCTGATCTGAATTCGTTCTTAATCCACTTTGGCTGATCTGAATGCATTTTTAATCCACTTAGGCTGATCCGAATGCGTTTTTAATCCACTTAGGCTGATCTGAATGCATTTTTAATCCACTTAGGCTGGTCTGAATGCGTTCTTAATCCACTTAGGCTGATCTGTTTGTGTTCTTCAGTGATATGTTCTGCATCGTGATTCACTCGCCTTCTATTTGCAAAATGTTTCAATCTTGTGCTTGAAAGTCTCATGAAAATTGTAATTATCGCTAATTAGAGGCGTTCTTTAGCTCATTCGGGTGACCTCATCCCATTCTTAAGTTTGATATTCTGAAAGAGGCTTACAAGAGGATGCCATCTACTAAAATTACATTTGTGCACAAATGTCAAAACAAAAGTGACATAGCACCATTTCAAATGGGTGCCAAGGGACTTCGGCTGACCTTGAAAAAGTTAAGAATTGGATTTTCTATACAAGGACTGATTGTCAATTCCTCCAATATCACTGAAGCTTTTGTGCTCAACATTCTAATCAAGTGTTGCCTGGCTCTCACACTACGAGTGCTGGTCTTGCCTTCAGACAAATTTGCAAAAACAAAAAAAAACATTGGGCATTTTATTCCATCTTTTGCATTTTTATCCATCAACATCATCTCTTGCATTCATCTTGCCTTCCTCACCACAGTTGTTATGTCTGGGCTTTTGCTACTGTCACTGCAAGATACCATGAATGCCAAATGCAAAGGCAGGCAAAAATTGAAGAAGAAAGAGATTGAAGAAACTGAGGAAGTTGTTATTGTATAGCCCCGGACAGTTCTCTGAACAAGTCCGCGACACGGAGACAGCCGACCGATTCCCAGGACCGATCCAGAAATCTCCCAAATCCAGGATGGTGTAACCCCACCTTCACAAAGTCAGGGCCACAACAGTGAAAGGGAGAGAGAAGAAACAAGAGGGAAAGAGCCGGTCCATGGGAACCAATCGGCACTCTGACCGTGACCACGCTTCCCTGACGAATCTGGGCAGCAGGGAAGAATGGGGAAAATGTGGCCCCCGACTTGCATTGGGTGGAGGTGGGGGGTGCAGGGGGAGTTCAACCACTGCAAGGAGGCACCCCTGATAGTTGACTAAGGAAGTTGGTTTGGCAGGTGGGGAAAAAGAGAAATGAATGAGTGGAGGTGAGCAGTGATTCTTAATTTTGGGAGTTTCACGAGAAGGGAATTATTGACAGACCGCTTGCGCCCCGCCAAACACTTGTGGGGATGAAAAGGGGGTGGGACAGAACCCGAAACGGGCAAAGGGTGTAAGACCAGAAAGAAGGAGGTAGAAGACAGAGACACCGACCTGTCTATGATAGGAAAGTGAAAGGACCATAGACTCAGCTTTGTTGTGGGAGATTCCAATAATCTTGAAGGCCTTGGTTTCCACTTTGTCAAGCTAAGCAAGGTGTGAGGCAGGGGTGCCATCCCCAAGGGGAGAGCACTACTTCTTCAAGCTACAGAAGAAGCCCTTGAAGTATATACGGTATATGTTTAGGTGTGCCAAGGAAATAATTTGCATGATGGAGGAAGAGGATGCCCCATCAGTAACCAATCAGTGACTGACCTTGGAGGCAAACATGGATATGTGGGTTTGTCCAAGAAAGATCAGAGCTGACAGTGAGGCTCAAACGTTTGAATGACTGAACTTATTCGAGAGGATTGTGTGGAAAATAGATGGGAGGGTTCGCCAAATGGTCATTTCAGAGAGCGAGTGTGACATTTCTCAGGATTGAAAGATTTATTCCAAGTGTTTGACCAGCTCATGACTTTATCAAGGTCAAATAAACCATTCGCACACCTTAGTTCACTTGTTTAGTTGAACAACTCTTGACGCAGAGCAAACACTCGGGAAGGAAAAACTGGAAACTTCGAAAGAGCTGGGTTTGGTCGTCTAAAACAGAGATAGAAAAGATCATGGGTGTGGATGGGGGAGTGGTGAAACAGCTGTTTGAAGCCCTGGAGGGAAGACAGAGATTGAAGAGACTGAGGAGGTTTGTTCCACAGGTGGGGAAAAAAGAGGAACGAATGATTGGAAGTGAGCAGTGAGTGTGGATTTTGGGGGTTTCACCAGAAGGAGATCTTGACCCGAACCCAGATGTCAGCCAGACTTCTTATCAAAGGGTTAGTTTTCCATTGACCTCAAGCTCTTGGGAGGTAGTCCATGAGCAACTTGTCTGTTCTACCGAAGTACAATGCATGAGTGAGCACGTTTTCTTGACACCTGCAGACAAGAGTAATTTCTATGTAAAGGGTTCCTGAAGCAACTAAAATTGAATGGGATGTATAATTTCTCATCAGAACACTCCTGTTTTTTTAAGGGCATCGTCAAAGGAATATCAGCAGGATGTGATCATTCCCTTGTTATCGTTTCAACTTTAACCATGTTGTCTGACATAATGCCTGCTTGCATATCACATAACTTGGCGTTTTTTGTAAAACCTTGCCTTCACCCTCAAATTGTAATTCTCAAATTTACACATGCTCAATTACTATCACATTTAAATCAACAGGGTATCGAACATCTAATTTTTACTGAACACAACATCCCAGAAGAAGTAAGACGTGAGCAATGCGATTTAAAAGCAATCTCACCCACTTTTTCCACCAATTGATATACATAACAGTACTGTACTGTCCAGGGTGGTCCAAAATGATGTGCAACCTTTTGTTTAACTACAATAGTTACCTCCACCACCGAAGGTCAATGGAAGCGATGTTTTCACCCCTGACTGTCTGTCTGTGTGTTACTTGCAAAAATCTAATTTTTTCAAGTCCGTATATTGGTTGGTTGCGTGCGTTATTCTGTCTTGGTTTGTATGTCTATTGCCGACTCGTCCCAATTTTAAAACGATATTCACGAAACTTCACCTCGTGGTTGAGTTTGTCATAAGGAAGCAGTTTATTGTTTTTGAGGTCAAAAGGTCAACATAGGCGAAAGGTAAACAAATTTGCCAAGTTTCTAAAATCCTCAATTTTCATCCGATTTACTAGAAACTTGAACAGGATTTGCATATCAGGTCACTGAATTCTGAGGTCAACATCGGCTAAATTTCTAAAATTGTCAATTTTCATCCGATTGACTTGAAATTTGAAGAGTAGTTGCAGATTTGGTCATTGAATTCAACCCCCTATTATTTTTGAGGTCAACATAGGCCAAAGGTCAACTGAGGTGATATTTCTAAAATCCTCAGTTTTCATCCGATTGATGTGAAATTTGAAGAGGATTTATATTTCAGGTCATTGAATTCAACTACCCAATTATTTTTAAGGTCAAATTTGTTTTATGGATTTCCCAAGTATCATGCTATGCATGACATCTTTCTTGTTTGTTTGTTTGTTTGTCTGTCTGTGAACAAAATATCTCAAAAAGTTATGGACTGATTCGGATGAAACTTTGTGGGCATGAATAAAATGTTTTCTCTAAAATCCTGGTCTTCTTCAATCCCCTGGGAAGGCAGTGCAAAATTCGAACCTCTCCCATTTATTTCTTTCGGTATGGTATTTCATTAACTGTATCTTGTATGGATACAGTTTCAGATCGTCATATATGATTCCACCAATAGTCATGCGATAAGTTTCCACCAGCTGTGCAACTTGGCTTGTCGACTTTTTTGGAGAAGTCTGCAAAGCTTCTCTTACAGCCTCTATCTTATCAGGTGTTCTCACTGAAGATATTTCAACACTGTGTCTTTTAATTTGGCCTTTCACACTTCCAGTGTCTTTAAACTTTTCAAAACATGTTTGATGGATTTGTATTGTGGAATTTTCATTTGGATAGACCTGATAAAACTGCTTTTGTGTAGAAACAGACAACTTCTTCACACAAAGTCTCTAAAATGAGCATCTGCTGGGGTATAATTGTGTGTGTGTGTGTGTGTGTGCGTGTGTGCGTGTGCGTGTGTGTGTGTGTGTGTGTGTGTGTGTGTGTGTGTGTGTGTGTGCGTGTGTGCGTGTGCGTGTGTGCGCGCGCGCGCGTACGCGTACGTACACGCATGCACCAGCTTCTTGCTGAGCTTAACTTCAAACTAACTCTTGCAAATATCCTTTTTAAAATGACTGATTAAAAGTTGTCTCATCCATAGTATTCATCAGAAAGTCAGGTTTGTGCAATTTCAACTTTGGTCATGAACTCGTGAAAGAAAAATGGTACATGTAGATAGCAAGATCACAGGGTAGGTTGCACGGTATTTGTCTTTGTGATGAATCCTGAAGGCAGAAACGTGTATTGAAGACTTCATGTTCCAAATTCTGCTTTTATACATTTTCCCTTCACAATGTTTGTCATCGGATTGAAACCTTTAATTTATATTTCTTTGAGAGTGGTTAATCCATTGGTAGGCAGCTGGTTCGTGCAGATGTTGACTTTGCCTCTTTATTTTATTGTTTATTATACTTGTACATCTTTTTTTTCTTTATATGCCACTAAGTATATACAGAACGCATTTTACTGCTCTTCCTGATATGCTGCTTTTCAGCAGTTAAGTTGGCTCAAGCTCATGGCATGAGATTTGCATTGATAGGATAGGCCTGGCTGTTGGTAACATTCAGTCTGAATTAATCTGAACATTTAGTCAAATTTATTTGCAAATGGATGTGGCCATTTCTTTTTTAAGTTCTGCTAATATTGCCACAGTGTTCTTGATAAAACAAAGCATCACTAGTTCATCCTGGTGTGTCATGTCAATTTTGGTTAAATCAATCTTCTTGATGTCACGCTGCCAAGGTCCTATTCTGGTTGTGTGTTACTGGCTGGAGCAGCAGTGCACGAGGGCAGGTGTTTTTGCAAAGGTATGACGAGCTTTTTCTGTCCTGTGAAACACACCCTCTCACAATGTTGTCTCCCTCAAGCAAATTTGGCAACCACCGAGGAAGGCAGCAGAAATAAGTGGCGCCTATTCAGGACACTTTGTCGGCCCTTGCTCCCATAAGGCTTTAGCTCAGTCTGTTCACGTCTTTCCTTGAGTGGTACCCAATTTTTGTCTTTGTTCACATCTCTGGTAATGATGTGTATGTTAAGACTAGCAGCTTTGAACATTCATTTTGGAATTTGATGGACTTGTTTATGTTTGATGGATAATAAAATTGGGCAAAGATGTTACTGTGTTTTTGTGTTTTTGCTTTGCAGAATAACTTTACTGGGATTTATCAAATTTATTGATAAGAGTGTTGTGGAATCTTTATTTCTTAACGTTTTATTTGTTTTATTACTTTTAATGAACCGTTTAACCGACTCGATGTAAATCCTGTTACTCAAATGAAAGACACCGATTAATTTGCTTGCCACAACGTGAAAGTACATCACATCAGAGCGTTTTATTAAACTTGGTATTTGGCTCGTACCAAGGAGCACAAGCCACCGAGATGGTAAAACATCTTCAATGATTTGCACGAAAACAAGATTACAATTTCTAGTATTTATATGCTTTTGTGAGAGTGGAGGGGGCTGATAAGCATTAGGCAAAAGAACTCAACTGCAATATGTGTCCACTTGGTGAAAGAGAATGACATAATCATGGCAAAAGTTGCAATGTTATCAACCAGGTCACTTTGTTCCATAGCAAGACATTCCTTTTATCAAAATTTAGGTCAAAAGACTCTTGGGGAAAGGGAAACAGAACTGACAGCCAATTCGACTTGTGGCATAAAAATTCAATTTATAAAGCACCAGTAACCATAATAATTGAGAGTACATTAATATAATTATTTTTCTTCCACACATCCTTTGATATTAAAAGCTTGTTCACGAATGTACCATTGACGGAGACGATTGAGATATGCGCACATTTGCTGTGTCACACCGATCTGGAACAACCGATGATCTCGGAACACGTTTTCGTTGAATTAATGAACACAGCAACAAGGGAGGTGGCATTCTATCCTGTTTTAACAAAATGATGTATGTTCAAATGGACGGTGTGGCCATGGGTTCTCCATTAGGCCCAGCTCTTACAAATATCTTTGCAGAAACTATCTTTGGGCTATCACGAAATGCAGAAACTTACTGGTCGGCAAGGGGTCGATTCCCCCATCGTATACTATCGGTATGTTGATGAAATTTTTGTTTTGTTTGAGTCTCTGACGGCATGTGACAATTTCCAGGCATAGCTCAACACTCTCCATCCAGCGCTGAAGTTTACCACGGAGCTGGAATCGTCAAACACGTTACCGTTTTTGGACGTGTTGGTTGATAGATCCAACCTTGGTTTCACAACATCCGTCTACCGGAAGCCGACTTTCACAGGGCAGTATACTCCATGGGACTCCTACAGCTCCACGAGAAACAAAATTGCCTTGATCAATATCCTGGTTAACAGAGCACAGAGGATTTGTTCACCTTGTAATCTTCCTGCTGAAATTGACAATCGTGAATACACTCAGTGAGAATGGTTATCCTGAGCATATAGTTAAGAGATACATACACAGGTTTCTAAACACGGCAAAAGATCGGAAGATTCGTCCGGACAAATGTCCAGTCTATATCAGGATTCCCTGGAAAGGGCAATCATCATAAAGGTTAGAAGTACAAATCAAACATATTGTGTCCAACACGTTTCTGGCTGTGCAACTCCGAGTAATCTTTACCTCTTGCCATTTGCTGACGTCGGTCAACAAGGATGTGCCACCCACCTCACAAACCAGCAATGTTATTTATCAGTTTAAGTGCCAATGTGAAGCTCGGTACGTGGGCCGCACAACACCAAGATTGGCTGATCGGATCAAACAACACGTCCCCTTGGCGAATCGAAGAAAGATTGTGAGGGTTAGAACAGAACCAGTGCGAGCATGTAGAAATATCCAGCAACCACCGGCCACTGCACCTGCTTCATCTGCCATTGCACAGCACCTGGTTGACAACCCTATCTGTGCAGACCAGTACAATGCAGATATGTTCAAGATATTGAGCCGAGGTCGGAGCTCGTTTCATTCATGTATATTGGAAGCAAACTTCATCCTGACCACCGATCCAATATTATGTCGTCAAAAGGAAATTGTACGATCTCTGTGTCTCTTTCAGCATGGAAAGATCAAGGGAAGTACGGTAACAAATGGTGAATGGACCCTCGGGGAAACCCATCCCCCCTCTCTCCAGGATGTGGTTGCAAACGTCAATCATAGACGAACTCTGCTCCAGCCAATGGGAGCACGAGGTGAAGATGATGAGCCAACCAATGGGCGTTCGTATTAACTGTGACGTCATTACGGTTGAACCAATCAGTGCCTACCTTATTGAGACCTGCGTATAAAGCACGCGCCTTCACTTCCTTCTTCACTTGCTGCGATTTTTTACCCTGAAGAGTGCAGCATGAAAAGCTTCGGTAACTATTATGTCATGTTTGTTTGTATCCATATTAAAGTTATGTAGTACCAAACATCTTGTTACGTCTGAGGGGGGGTATGCATTCAAAGAGTAATTAGGATGTTTAATTAGGTATGCCATGCTGTTCGAGTTTACCAGGATCTTGATGTAATAAGTAGCAATTCAGTGGTGATAAGTTGTTTAGTAAATGTCCATTTCTTTAAGGGGGAAATGATAATTGTCACATAATTAGATAGGGAGACGGGTTAGGGTAAGTGTGTATGCGTAAACCCTTTTAGTATTCCCTGGAGGCTTGCCGTGACGTAACAGGACAGTGCTGCGGATGGCTCCGCCCCGTGATCATGATTGGCGGAAGGCGACGGCGGAGGGCCAATAAAACGGCTCGATTGGAATTGACGAGGACTCGAGTATAAAAAGGTTCTGTTTGGGAAAAGAAGAAGAGGAAGAGTCATAAAAAGAAAGCGTCTGGTCGAGGCTGTTGGTCTCGGAGCGTGCTCTCTTGTTGCGCTGGTTCGTTCCTTGATTTGTCGTGTCTCGTGGCCCAGCTGTGCCTCGTGCCTCATCTCGGTTGGCTCTGGAGTTCTGCTGGCTCGGAGTACGGGACCGAACGGCGGGCGGACCTGCCTCCCTCTCCTGCTCGCATCTTGGCGCCAGAACTGGCTCCTTGGCGGCTGTGAGCGGTCTTGGGCCTACACCAGGAGGTTGACACCACCAGGAACAGCACCACGGTGTCTCCTGCCCCCCTGACGAGCGCAACGCCAGCTCGTCCGGCGCCAATCCAGTGACTGTTGCGTCGACACCACGGGCAAGCCTGACCACCAGCTACATTGTGTGTGTGTGTGTGTGTGTGTGTGTGTGTGTGTGTGTGTGTGTGTGTGTGTGTGTGTGTGTGTGTGTGTGTGTGTGTGTGTGTGTGTGTGTGTGTACCTGGCGCCTTAGAGGGTTTGAGATTTGTATATCCATTGGAATTGTTTGTGTTTTCCCCACGCCCGAACCCACACCACCATCCCGTCGAATCGCCCCGGATCCCTCCTCTTGCCAAGTCTTATTATTATTTCTGGTTAGAGAAATAAACATTATTAACTCGGTGAAAAGCAACTCGTGCCACCTTCCTCGTCCCGTTTGCTGTGGAGTGATTAAAACCACCATCTTTGCGTTATAAAAAATAAACCGCCTCCATCGTTTCGGCTCATTCTACGTTGGCGGGACTGTTCAAGTCCCGTGGACATCCCAATCTGTTTACACACACACATATATATGTAAATATATATTGTTACGAATTCTCGCCCGCCGGCGTGCGGACAGCCGCTTTTAGCCGAATGGCGGCCGTAAGCCCACCGGACGGACAATTCAGTCGCGACTTTCCGGAACAACGCCGAAAACCAGTCACGGGTGTGCTCCAAGCACACCACAACCTTGTCCGCAATCTACCCGCGCTACAGGGTCCGATCGCCAAATAATCGATTTACCTAATTATTCGCGCGGGTAGATTACCGAGAGATTGTACATCAGCGAGGCCTGCTTGGACACGATCTGCTTAAGCAGCTCGCTCCGTTTTGGGATAACCGAGCGGGGTATTATCACGAGGCCTTGCTGGACCCGATTCTATTATCGGCTATTTAAAAGCCCACTATATTCCGAGGGCAAGATGGCAGTTCAATTGGGGAAAATGACGTGACGAACAGGTCAACATTTAAAGAAGCACATTTATTTCCAAACAACACATAAGCACATAAGCAGTCATGCAATGAATGGGGGAAGCACGCATGCAATTACACAGCCAAACACAATGCAAAGGAACGAGCAAACACCGTCTATCTATTATGTACAGTCGCTTATACAGTTTTACTTGACGGACTTGGCGCCACAACTTTCATACAAAGAAAAGCAAAGAAAAACCCCCTCAAAGACGAGGGGGTAGACTGGACCTCTCGGGGTCTTTATGTCATGCAGCTTTGAGGACCGAAGGAGCTCCAAGAGGCCACGCAGGTTACCTTCACCTCAGACAGTTCGGTGCTGGTGGGCGAGCTCTCTCCGGCTCTCTGCACATCCCGAACACGAACACGCAGCTCCGTGCGGCACAGCAGGCTTGGCTGTGCTCGTGTCTCCTCCGCTCTCCTCAGCTTCGCCACCGACTGCAGGCTTCAGGCTCCAGGCGCTCCGAACCCCGACAGATACTCCACAGACTGGCTGACTGACCCTCGGCAGACCCAACTCGACAACCACCTCGAGAGACAGACCGACCGCGACCCTCTCCTCAGCTCCAAGAAAAAGACCTCGAGGGAGACTCTCAACAACCGCCAGACCTTCTCCTCAGCCCGCCCTTTATACCCACGGCGCGTCGCCCCTCCCCTCGGAGCGCGCGGGGACATTTTCCGCCCAAAATCAGGCCCCTCCTTTACCTCAACTTTGACCACTGGCCCGATTCACCCCTCCCCCGTCCCGGCGAGCGGGAAAGCAAGAAAAGGGGGAGGAGAAATCCCAGCGATATCGGAACTTCTCTCCTCGGCGCTGTGGTTCTGCCCGCACTCCGCGGGGGCAACGTTTTTCGTACCGTTGCCTCTGTTTCCTTTCCAGACAAGCATCCATGGCAGAGACGTTATTTGATGTGGAGAGGTTTGTGGTGTAGTTGTGGGAGTAGTGGTGTGGTCGTGGAAATTCGGGTGTGGAGAAGGTGGTGAGGCAATGTTGTGGAGATGGTTGATGCTGGCGTTTGTGGTGGTTGTGAGGGTGGTGTGGTTGGGCATTGGTGGTTAAGGTGGTTGTTGTGAAAGTGGCTGTTCGTTATCTATGGGGATGTTGGCGGTTGACGAGAAGGTGGTGGTGTTGATCGTGGTTGTTGTGAAGTGGTTGGTCCAAAATAAATATCGCGAAAGAAAAACGGCTAACTGAAGATTCACAGCCCGGCTACACGAATAAATCCCATTAGACAACGGTGGGGAAATCTTTCTGAACACAAACTTATCGGCATAACTGATCTGAGGACCTATATGGTGCTCTGCGAATTTCCACAGCCGTAACACTACCCCCTCCCCTTTTTACAGACTTGTCCCGAGTCGTCAAATTTTCGTGTGCTATCATGTGTAAGTTTCCCCTAATACATTTTATCTTCGGATCCCTGAGTGCGACATTTAGTGTATTCATCTCCCAAAAATAAATAACCTACGGGCTGAGTAACTAACTAAACAAACCCACTCACATAGACGACTTAAATACATTGCCCGCGCTATGACACACAAGCAGGGGGAGCAAAACCATTTACAATTTTAACTTTAACTTAAACCTCAACCTTATAATTTTACACTACACCATGGCCCAGGACTGATGGACTCTGCGGGAAAAGAAAAACAGGGAGCCAGGCTACTCACACGCAGTCTCTGGCTCATGAAACACATGCAGGTGACAGGGAATATGGCTTGCTGCCCAAATGCAGTCTTAGGCCTCCCCTTGAATGAGCGCAGTGAACACAAACAGGGCACAGGCTGCACAAATGCAGTTTCCGTGTGCGGCTGCCTGCAAGGCAGTCGCTGCAGAACGCTGAATGGTCACCGATGCAAACAACACCTGAATGGATGGATGGAAAATGAACACCGATGCAGAAAACACAATGGTCGGCGGGGCTGCATGCAGGGCAGTCCCCGCAACTTGCGCGATGATCCTGGCACACATGGTGATGGATAAATGGGACAAATGCAACAAGGGGCGAGCAGGCATGGGGTCAACGCAAAGGCAGGCAGACAAGGCATGGCAAGGCAAGACAATACCGTTGTAGCAAAACAGGCCGGTGGTGAAGCTGGCCGGCACAGGCCTTGTAGTAAAAACAGCCAGCAGGTGAACTGACCGGCACAGGCCTTATAGTAAAACAGCCGGCAGGTGAACTGACCGGCACAGGCCTTGTAGTAAAAACAGCCGGCAGGTGAAGTGACCGTAGTAAAACAGCCGGCAGGTGAACTGACCGGCACAGGCCTTGTAGTAAAAACAGGCCGGCAGATGAAGCTGGCCGGCACAGGCCTTGCAGCAGGTGTGTGGAGGGAGTGCAGTGGTGCTGGCCACTCGAAAGGCGGGCTCGGACCTACCCTACTGTCTCCCTCCCGACCTATCGCCTTTGCCTGTCTCTGTCCATACCCACCCCCTTAGTTTGCAAAAAAAAAAAATCCAATTTAGCCCCAACTTATTTTTTGTTTGTTTTATTTTATTTTTATTTCTCTATAAATCGTCTCCCGAACCCCCTTTCTAGTCTCTGTCTGGCTAACCTATCCTGTCCTAGCCTACTCTCAACCCCTACATTCCCTTCCTGGAGGCGAATAAGGGAGAGCTAGTGTCCTGTGTCGAGGCCCAATAAAGCCTCAGAAAGGCCTCCTCAGATCTCAGCGATCTCCTTACCCCGGTGAGTCCAGCGGCCCACAACGAGCGAAGGGATGGATGGTGCGGAGGGGTACACTTCCTAATCTACCCTAACATTATTGACTTTAAACTACCCCGGGGCTTTCCAAAAGCGCCTCTCACTTAAACTGCTGGTTCTACAAACCAAGATTCCTGTCGCCTGTGTTGGTGTCCTCACAATTTTGGGCCTCGCCCTCCAATTTTCCTTCGTGCCCTCGCACGGTCTCATGGCTGGGACGTGTGGCTCCCTTGGCAGGAACCTCCCTCTGCCGATTCTGCAACTATGGCACCCCCGGGCCCTGCAACTGTCTCCGAGCCTACCAGCTCCCTAAAAACTGGGGAGTGCCCTCCCTGGCTACTCCCCCTCGATGCTCACGTGGCAGGCTGGCGCCATGGGCCCCTTCCCTGGGTGGCCATGTCCAATGCACTGCCCCGCGGCCAATGGCGCCCCGGGCCCCGCATCATGCGGGCCCACCCGTGCCCACTACACTATCCCGGCCCCCCCCATGGGCCCTTGGCCGACTAGCCCGGTTTCCGCGGTACCCACTAGGCGATACTCACCGTTCGCAGCCACGCTCCCAGCCCGTCAACAGGGCTCCTGCATCCTTCCAAATGGGTTTTGAGCCTACTTTCCCACCAACAGCAAAACGACCTCCATTTTGTCAATTTGACTAACCCACTAACTTACTTTACATGACCCCGGGGTCCCTTGGGTGGGAATCACTCCTCCCCCAAATCACTCATTACACCATGCATACCATATTCACTCCAGACACACAGGCTCGCTGGCCTGACTCGCTCATCAAGTACATTTTCCATTCTCTTCTCACACATCGCTGATCACTGCCATTCCTCTCACTAAATTCCCTATCTACCTCGTGCTCCCTCGTCATCCCTTAAACTAGTAGCACATCCTTTTAATCTATGTAGCAAAGCTACGTCCCCTCTACACACTCAAAGTCTGTCACTGTCTCCAAATATCCCTTTTTCATTTCCCACTTCTCATCCTAAATCTGAACTAAAATCCCTCTAACTAATCCATTCCATGGGCTCCATGAGGACTTATCCCTGCCCAATGGAACCGGTCTAACGAACACTACCCCTTCTCCCTAACTAGTGGTATCCTGTGCCCAGGCCAGGGGGTCTTTCACCCCTTGCCCGGGAATCCTGTTCACCCGAAGCAAGGCTTGCTTTTTTTTTCATGTGCACACCATCGCGGCAACTCGCAACCTGCGCTCTTTTCCCCGTGATGTCATGGCAGCTGCTCGCGATTCGTGCACCTCGTCCCTCCTCGGATGGTAGCGTCCGGCAGGGATTTCCCCTCCTTCCGGATTCCAACCATGCAGCCACGACGTCACCCTGTGCATTAAAAACAAGCCTCGCGTTTCGAGGGGTTCCCCACGCGAACACGTGCTCTACTCGTCGGAGCTTCACATGCACGCTCGCCTGGTAAACCTATCTGGTCCAAATCCATATCCCAGCCTAGCTTCTGTCCGTCCAAGGGATCGGCTCGAATCCACGGCGGCGTTTCCGGACCGGGTTTTACTCGCGCAGGCGCGCATGTGGCGGCCTCGTGCGTAGCACAGCACAGACCCCGCGAGCGCTACCGTGTAAACCCGGCGCGGTTCCCAAAACAGCTATAGCCGCTACTCGGCCTTTGTCCACCGTCAGGCACCGCCTCCGTCACACTCTCGCGCACAAACTCCCCCGTGCCACGCCGCTCACACACCTCGACATGACATTCACACCGGGACATGCGGTTGCATGTTCGTGCATGCCAACCGCCATCTCCCTCACATACAGCGACCTCACACACTCGGTCTCTCTCACACACGGCCGTTCACTCATGCATGCCATCTCACTCGCACACATGGTTCCACTCACACAAGGCCTTCCACTTGCACAGGGGGTTTCACTCACACCACACCTTTTCACTCACGCTCGCCATTTCACTCGTACACGCTGTCTCATCCACATACGGTGTTTCATCCACACACGGTGTTTCATCCACACATGGTGTTTCATACACACACGGTGTGCTGGAAAGCAGGCATTTCGGCACACTCGCAACCACGCACACCATTTTACTCACACACGCGGTCCCTTTCACACAACACCTTTCACCCACACGATGCGCGCTTTTCAGCACACATTTCGCCACACTCGTGAACACACACACCGGGACATTCACAATGGGGAATTGTGCCACAAGGGGTTCTGGGGCCTTCCCCCCCCCCAAGCTTCGCGTGCACCCGTCAACAGCACTCGCCCCCTCTACCTCGCAAAGCTCGACCGGACCCACCTGGTCGAGATCCGCTTCAAGGGGGAATATTCCCTCCCCTAGTTCCTGGAGGAGGCTATCCAGCTGCTTGCACCGGGTCACGACACATTCCCCGAACTCCCCTTCATCGTTCCTCGCTAACTCCACCTGTGTGTGCTCGTCTTTCACTCCGTCTTTATCGTGTAGTCTCCCCTCTACTTTTTCTATCTTCCGCGTCTGTTAATTCTATTAATTCCTGCGTCTCCCTTCGTGTCTCTGCCAACTCCGTTACCTCATTCCTTACCTCCGTCTCTTCCCTTGTTATCCGTGTCTCTGTCACCATTAATTTTTCCGTCGTAGTCACCTCCACGTGTCTCGTCCTACATGTCTCACGAATTATTCTGTCCTCCCCCGCTTCCATTGCGGGCCGGACAGCCATTGCACTCCCTCCCAGCTCGTTCGCTCCAGCATGTGGCGCCGCCATTTTGCACTCCACTGCCTGCGTTTCGCTCCTCGCAATTGCCATTCTGCCCGCCTGCAGGCATCGCCCCATGCGCTGCAGCATTTCACCCCGCAGTGTGTGCATATTCTTATTCATTTGCTGCGCATTTGGCTACATTTAGTTTTTCGCTTCGAGTGCGTTTGTTTTCATTTCGTTCATTGCTTCGAGTGCGTTTGTTTTCATTTTTGCCAGTATTGCCAAGATCTGGGCCATTCCGCTCAACGCAACCGATCCGTCCTCATCGGTCGCAGTTTCGCTGGGGATTGGGGAGGGATTTTGACGGAGGAGGGGAGGGGGGGGTGTCATACACCGCGGCCTCCACCGCCGTGCCAATTTCGGGCTCTGGGTACGTTTGTGGGGGGTGTTCAACCTGCATAATAGGCATGTTCTGCATGGTCATTTCATCCTGGGCCATGGAGTCTAACATCTCTAAATCCATGTCTATTACCCCCTGCTCCCGTTCGCCTTGAAATGCCATCTTGCATATCGGAATAATTTAACCACTCAAAATTTAATGGAACCGGAGGGTCGCCTCGCACACCCTTGATCCAGTTCCGCTAATTTGGTTTGGTGTGAAGGTGGGAGACTTTGCACCCAACTCCTCGACACCAGTGTTTCGAACTCTCGCCCGCCGGCGTGCGGACAGCCGCTTTCAGCCGAATCGCGGCCGTACGCCCACCGGACGGACAATTCAGTCACGACTTTCCGGAACAACGCCGAAAACCAGTCACGGGTGTGCGCCAAGCACACCACACCTTGTCCGCACTCTACCCACGCTACAGGGTCCGATCACCAAATAATCGATTTACCTAATTATTCGCGCGGGTAGATTACCGAAAGGATTGTACCTCAGCGAGGCCTGCTTGGACACGAGCCGCTTAAGCAGTCGCTCCGTTTTGGGATAACCGATCGGGTTATTATCGCGAGGCCTCGCTGGACCCGATTCTATTATCGGCTATTTAAAAGCCCACTATATTCCGAGGGCAAGATGGCAGTTCAATTGGGGAAAATGACGCGATGAACAGGTCAACATTTAAAGAAGCACATTTATTTCCAAACAACACATAAGCACGTAAGCAGTTATGCAATGAATGGGGGAAGCACGCATGCAATTACACAGCCAAACACAATGCAAAGGAACGAGCTAACACCGTTTATCTATTATGAACAGTCACATACAGTTTCACTTGACGGACTTGGCGCCACAACTTTCATACAAAGAAAAGCAAGGAAAAACCCCCTCAAAGACAAGGGGGTAGACTGGACCTCTCAGGGTCTTTATGTCATGGAGCTTTGAGGACCGAAGGAGCTCCAAGAGGCCGCGCAGGTTACCTTCACCTCAGACCATTCGGTGCTGGTGGGCGAGCTCTCTCCGGCTCTCTCTCCACGTCCCAAACACGAACACGCAGCTCCGCGCGGCACAGCAGGCTTGGCTGTGCTCGCGTCCCCTCCGCTCTCCTCAGCTTCGCCACAGACTGCAGGCTTCAGGCTCCAGGCGCTCCGAACCCCGACAGACACTCCACAGACTGGCTGACTGACCATCAGCAGACCCAACTCGACAACCACCTCGAGAGACAGACCGACCGCGACCCTCTCCTCAGCTCCAAGAAAAAGACCACGAGGGAGACTCTCAACAACCGCCAGACCTTCTCCTCAGCTCGTCCTTTATACCCACGGTGCGTCGCCCCTCCCATCGGAGCGCGCGGGGAATTTTCCGCCCAAAAGCAGGCCCCTCCTTTACCTCAACTTTGACCCCTGGCCCGATTCACCCCTCCCCTGTTCCGGCGCGTGGGAAAGCAAGAAAAGGAGGGAGGGGAAATCCCAGCGCTATCGGAACTTCTCTCCTCGGCGCTGTGGTTCTGTCCACACTCCGTGGGGGCAACCGGTTTTCCTACCGTTGCATCTGTTTCCTTTCCCGACGAGCATCCATGGCAGAGACGTTATTTGATGTGGAGAGGTTTGTGGTGTGGTTGTGGGAGTAGTGGTGTGGTCGTTGAAATGCGGGTGTGGAGAAGGTGGTGAGGCGATGTTGTGGAGATGGTTGATGCTGGCGTTTGTGGTGGTCGTGAGGGTGGTGTGGTTTGGTGGTGGTTAAGGTGGTTGTTGTGAAGGTGGCTGTTCGTTATCTATGGGGATGTTGGCGGTTGACGAGAAGGTGGTGGTGTTGATCGTGGTTGTTGTGAAGTGGTTGGTCCAAAATAAATATTGCGAAAGAAAAACGGCTAACTGAAGATTCACAGCCCTGTTACATGAATAAATCCCATTAGACAACGGTGGGGAAATCTTTCTGAACACAAACTTATCGGCATAACTGATCTGAGGACCTATATGGTGCTCTGCGAATCTCCACAGCCGTAACAATATATATATATATATATATATATATATATATATATATATATATATATATATATATATATACATATATAAATATACATATATAAATATACATATACATATTGTTGCGGATCCGGGGTGGCGGGATTCTCACCCGACTCTTGGCCCCACTCTCACCACCGCCGTCTCCGGGGTTATAACGCCGGCTGGCTCAGCACAGGCCTCGGGTCACACGTCTTCAATCGCGATACCAATGTAATCCTGAACCTTAACATTTGGGGAAATAGAACCCCGGTTACAGACTGGTTTTGTCAGATGCCGAGCGTTTTCTGCCAGTCTGTAACCATTTTGGTTTTATTTGCCAATCGAACGGATCGTTCCTCGACGCGACACGAATTAATCCATAGCGGCAACTTCATACGAACCAACTAGATTTATTGGGGAACATCGAGGAACACGACACAAGCAAACCATTCACGACAATGTTTTAATTAATATTTAACCCGTTCTTAACTGGGGAACTACGGATTACAGGTTTTGAGGGGTCGCTACCGAGATATGCCTTATACAACGTGCAGACAAGACAGACAGACAGCATGCATGCAGACAAGACAGAGTACTTGGTGAGGTTTCATGGATGAGAGGAAAGTGTCAAAAGCACGAATGTCGCTCGTAACAAGCGGATGTCAATGGATTCGAGCCCCCAGCTCAAACTCGAATACGCCGCATGGCGAGACGGCGCCCGCCTTCCTTTTCCGCACCGCACGCGGTCTCCGCGCGCTCTGACCCCACGTAAGGTCGATGGCACAAGACCATCAGATCGACGATGGGCCTCAGCTGATTTCTCTCAATGTTCAGCATACAAATCCAGGCCTGGTCTGTTCACCAGACAAGGCCCAAATCGAGGTGCTGGGCTACGGCAAGCGGATCGGCAAACGTATCGAGCCGTGAGGTGAGTAAGGACTGTCAGAGGCTCCGTCGTTTCCTCTCTTGCCTTCCCGCCTCGAAGCCCGACTTCTCAACTCCGTCCTCTCAGTTGCTTTCTCTGCAGAATCACCTTTTCTTTCCTTTTCCATGCTCGCCTCTCAAAGCCGGCTGCCGTTTCTCACGGCAGAATCACCTCCTCATAAGAGTTGATCGCCGACTCGACGTGCAGGCCGCCTCTCCCACTGCCGAAAAAGGCAGACTCGACGTGCAGGCCACCTCTCCCACTGCCCAAAAAGGCAGACTTGACGTGCAGGCAGCCTCTCTTACTGCTAAAAATGCAAACTCGGCACGTTCAGGTTCAGCGTCTCTCCCGGCAGATCCAACACTGTCCCTCCTTCGTTCGCTCGCCTCGAAACACGAGCACGCCTCGGAAAACCAACTGTTTTCCCAAACTCAACCCTTTTTCTTTTACGAGATCTTCATTCGCTCGCTCGCGAGCCACTGTTCCTCCCCCTTTACGAAGCCGACAAACTCCTCCCCTCAGTTTCACTTCCTCTTTTTGGCCACACCCTCTCAGCCAACTGGGCGGGGCCTCGTCGGGATGGGGAAGGAAGCTCTCGATCCACTACCACCGCACAAACAATAAACAGCCTCTTACACCTCCCGACACACATGTAACGTCCATTTTACCAAACAACCTAGTTAAACATGCATTTAATGGGGGATCTGAGCTAATCCTACATTTAGCAGCATACAAAGGGCTATTTCCATAACACTACCCCCACCTTTCTCCCGAGGCTCTCCTGAGCCTCCATCTGGGGCAGCCCACGGCAATGGCCCTGTCAAACGTACAGCACAGATCTCCCATTTACTCTAACCAACAACATGGGAAGAACTTAACTCCAAAAACCAAAGTGTCACAGTAAGATTGGCAAGTCCCTATCCTAGTGTGTTGGGTCACCAATCTAACAAATAAATTTACACTCTATGCACACTACTTAACATTCTAATTATGGATTTGAACAGGAGGGCATTCAATTTTAGTTTTAACACCAATATTGGCAGAGGAGCAGAACATTCAAAGGTTCAAAGTTCTTTCACGTGTTCGCTCCTTCATGTCCCCTCCCGGCAGTATTGTCCATTTACCCTTGAGGGTTTCCTCACTTCGTGGCCTTATTGGCCTCTCACCAGGTGAGTTCAGTCAGCCCAGTAGCCTAATCTCACAAAGAGTTCTTCGGCCCACTGAGCCCACAAAATGGCATGAATCTTCAGCCGCAATGGCCTACAGAATGGCATGAATCTTCGGCCGCAATGGCCCACAGAATGGCATGAATCTTTGGCCGCAATGGCCCACAAAAGCAATTTGGCCTCAATGGCCCACAAAAATGCTTCGGCCCAATGGCCTACTCACAAGCAGCAGCAGGCAACAAGCCCTGCGTTGGACAGCAGGTGACACAGCAATGGTGGCACGGTGATATGGATGGTAAGCAAATGCAGTTTGGAGGTGTTCTTGAGGACGCAAATTGGTGTGATGACCTCAGACCAGGTGAGATGGAGTGTACCCTTCACCTTCCTTGCCTGCTTGTTTCGGTTAAGTTCTCTTTTTTTTTTTTTCTTCCTTCCTCTTTTTTGATCTTTACAGACGGGATGGTATGTTCATTACTCAACGTTATCTTCGTGGTTGTGTGCTCATGACATACTGGTGGCCTCTCTGGCACTTGAAGAGGGTGACCGAACCTGGCCCTTGCCAACAAATTCTCCCTTCAACACTACTCGTACCAGGTGTCACACATGAATGGGGCGGAGGAGAGTCCATCGAACCTAACCATTCACTTTTAGCTCTAGACAATGCGACAAACCCTGCGATGGCTAGAATGATCCTAATGAACCATTTTTCCCGACCTGGCACACTGTTCCATTCTATTAAACCTGGGCAAGGCCCTTATTTGTCTTTTTCCATTTGGTGGTGCCAGGCATAACTTGCTGGCTGGGGAGTGTGACTACTACTCGGCCTCCATGCCTGCTTCAAATCGGGGGTGGACTGGTGGAGGACACTCAGCTACCTCGGGGTTCACCTGAGCATGCTTCTGGCGCTCCTAAGGGGTGGCTCTCTCTAGCCCCCATACTGTGCCCTCCCAGCACCCACACTGTGCTCTCATAACACTTACAGTCCTACACTGTGCTCTTATAGCACCCATACTGTGCTCTCATAGCACTGAACCCTATGGTGCTCTCCTGGCACCTCTGACAGCCTTCACCTGCCAGGAACCCCCAAAGCCCTGCTGCCCTATTATTTCCCGACTCACCAACTTCCAATACCATGTCAGACTCCCAGCCAGTATCCCCATACCTTGGCCTGCAACTACCCCTTGCAATCTGCCTGCACAATGGAACAGCAGCCAGAATCCATGTCAAATCCTCTAAGTCCCCCTAACCTACACTAACCTGGTTAGGAGACTCCTACCGACAGGGTACGTTGTTCGCACTCACTCTCCTCATTTGCACAATCACGCCATTCACCCAAACACTTTAGTCATTCATTCCACAGTACCACATACCCAGTCCACAACACCATCCAACACCTTTCACTTTTATGTGAAACCAAAAACACACCAGTCCTCGGATCCCACTTGGTCATCAAATTTAACTGGTTTACTTTTTCATCAAACCCCAATCAATTTGTCACTAGGTCCATCGTCCGCTGGCCTCCTCCATACTGCCCGAATTGTTTATTTCCAACAATTTAAACAAAACATCAAAATCTCTTCACCAACCCTATGAATCTCTGCACGGTTCCAACCAGGCATTTCAGTCTTCCCTCAAACAAGCCACTCTTTGTCATCCACTTGTTTCAGGTGCGTTTAACGCTCTGCCTGTAATGTCTCCACCACTTTTTTTTCCAATAATCACCCAAATCCACTCGTGCCACTCTTATGCCTTCTGGCATCTCTCAATTTGCAATCACTTTTGGTACAACTCTCAACCAAGATTTTCACATCCCCATATGGCCTGCTTCTTTGGCTCATTGGAAGGGGAGTGAGGGAACGAATCCCTCATTACCCATTACATGACCCCGCCACCTTTCCGCCACGGCTCGAAGGGGTCATGCCTCAATGGGGGCCGTGATCTACCCCTCCCTTTCTCCAGGGTTCGCGGAAGTCAGGCAAACCCCAATCGGTGGAATAGCCTCCCCCTCTTCTCCAGGGTTCACGGAAATCAGGTAAACGCCAATCAGGGAGGCGGCCTCCCCCTCTTCTCCCTAACTCCCTGAAGACAGATAAACCCTATTCAGCGAGCCAAACCACTCGTGTGCTCAGAAAGGTCTGAAGACCAAGTGACACGCCAGTGCTGCCTGCCACTCATCTGCGCTCTACCCCAAAGTTCCTGTGAGGCTGATAGAGAAATTAAAATCCAATTTCTAAAGCCTGCTCCTGGATGCAGCACCTCCAACTCTGTAAGAACCCACGCGGAGCTGTCCATTATGGTTTCCGTCCCCTGGCTCAAGTTCTGGCCTGGTGGCATTTCTATTTCCCCTTGCACCTCAAACCTATTTCCTATGTCACCGCTCATTCCATGTTCAGGTTCAGCGTCTCTCCCGGCAGATCCAACACTGTCCCTCCTTCGTTTGCTCACCTCGAAACACGAGCACGCCTCGGAAAACCGACTGTTTTCCCAAACTCAACGCTTTTTCTTTTAGGAGGTCTTCGTTCGCTCGCGAGCCACTGCTCCTCCCCCTTTACGAAGCCGACAAACTCCTCCCCTCAGTTTCACTTCCTCTTTTTGGCCACACCCACTCAGCCGACTGGGCGGGGCCTCGTCAGGATTGGGAAGGAAGAAGAGGGAGCTCTCGATCCACCACCACCGCACAAACAATAAACAGCCTCTTATACCTCCCAACACACATGTAACGTCCATTTTACCGAACAACCTAGCGAAACATGCATTTAATGGAGGATCTGAGCTAATCCTATATTTAGCAGCATACAAAGGGCCATTTCCATAACAATAAATACAGTATATATATATATATATATATATATATATATATATATATATATATATATATATATATATATATATATATATATATATATATATATATTGTGACGTCCACGGGACTTGAACAGTCCCGCCAACGTAGAATGAGCCGAAACGATGTAGGCGGTTTATTTATTTATAACCCAAACATGGCGGTTCCAATCGCTCTACCGCAAACGGGACGAGGAAGGTGGCACGAGTCACTTTTCACTGAGTTGATGATGTTTATTTGTTTTTACTATTAACCAGAAATAACAAGACTCGGCAAGAAAAGGGATCCGGGGTGATTCGACGGGATGGTGTGGGATCGGGCATGGGGAAAAAACACAGACAATTCCAATGAATATACAGATCTCAAACCCTCCAAGGCGCCAAGCACACACACACACACACACACACACACACACACACACACACACACACACACACACACACACACACACACACACACACACACACACACACACACACACACACACACACACACAGTAGCTATTTCTGGTGGTCAGGCTGGACCGTGGTGTGGACGCAACTGTCCCTGGATCGGCGTCGGACGAGCTGGCCTTGCTCTCGTCAGGGGGGCAGGAGAAACCGTGGTGCTGTCGACCTCCTGGTCTTGGCCCAAGTCCGCTCACAGCCGCCAGGGAACCAGCCCCGGCGCCAAGTTGCGAGCAGGAGAGGGAGGCAGGTCCGCCCGCCGTTCGACCCCGTACTCCGAGTCAGCAGAACCCCAGAGCCAACCAAGGTGAGGCACGAGGCTCAGCAAGGCTCCAAGACACGATGAAGAACACGATCGAATCAGCACAACAACAAGGACGCTCTCCGCGCAACAGCCTCCACACCAAAAAAACACGATCTTTTTGTCCCGATCTTCTTCCTCTTCCTTTTCGACCCCGAACAGAACCTTTTTATCCTCCTGTCCTCGTCACTTCCAATCGAGCCGTTTATTGGCCCACCGCCGTTGCCTTCTGCCAATCGTGACCACGGGGCGGAGCCATCCGCTGCACTGTCCTGTGACGTCACGGCCAGCCTCCAGAGAATACAAAAAGGGGTTAACGCAGACACACTTACCCTATCCCGTGTCCCTATCTAATTACGTGACAATTATCATTTCCCCCTTGAAGAAATGAACATTGACTAGACAACTTATCACCACTGAATTGCTACTTATTACATCGAGATCCTGGTAAACTCGAACAGCATGGCATACCTAATTAAACATCCTAATTACCCTTTGAATGCATACCCCCCCCTCAAACGTAACAATATATATATATATATATATATATATATATATATATATATATATATATATATATATATATATATATATATATATATATATATATATATATATATTCCTATTTTTTAACCTTTTTGTTTCACAGCCCACAGTTTTCATAGAAACTTCCTGAAACTTGGCATATATATGTAAAAATACCCTGCGCAGACAGTAACCATCTCTGATTTTGAAAATTCCTCTGAGAAAAAAAGTTACGACGTCAAAATATCTCCGCTAATGGAAATCGCCTAAAAAATTATCTCCGAAACTAGGCAAGCTTTTTGAATTCTGTTTGCGGGAATCAAACAGGGCATTTGCAGAGATGAATTACCGCACATTTGATACATCACTATGACGTCATATCAATATTTATGACGTCATTCCTATTTTTTGACTTTTTGTTTCACAATGCAGAGTTTTCATCGGATCTTCGTGAAACTTGCCATGTATATGCAGAAAGCCCACGCGCAGGCAGTAACCATCTCCGATTTTGGAAATTCTTCCGAGAAAAAAGTTGACGTCATCATGTCGTCGCTAATGGAGATCGCCTATACCATTATCTCTGAAACTAGGCAAGCTGTTTGAATTTTGTTTGTGGGAATCAAGCCTGGCATTAGCACGGATAATTTATCGCAAACCTGATACATCACAATGACGTCATATCGTTTTTATGACGTCATTATTAAGAGGACGAGGATCTCAGCTCATTTGAGCTTGTTTTAATGTCCCCCCCCCCCCCCCCAAAATCAACCGCTGTCACATTCACGGGTCATCCAGTTATAAACAGATATAACGATTACTTCATAATAGTAAAAATAGATCTGGATTCCTCATCACAGGAACGAAGTAAAGATGAACCAGCGGCCGATGTGTATCGTTCAGAGAATTCGATAATGTCATGAAAGGCCTTCGTCTGAAAAAAGGATGTTTACAATCAACGCGAAGTAAATACCAGCGATAACGTTTGGCTGACGAGGTGTCGTGGTGAGGTGACAAAAAAAACATGTTCATATTTATTAAAATTTCCTTCACTTCGACACTTCAAGTTTAATGTACCGGTTAAAACAAGTGATTCAACCCCAAAAAATTACAATGTACGTATTATATTTTCGAATGAAAGTCAGCACAGTGGGTGAAGGGGCGGTGTATAAGTCAAAAGGCGGTGTATAAGCATTGCGTAAAAGTATTTCGAAACATCGTTGATCTTGTGGCGTTGTTTAATTTAACACCGAGTTAATTTTTTTTCCTCGTGTGCACTTGTTGAGACAAATACGTTTCTGTATTTATTTGTGAAAAGGTTTTGTATAAAAAAAACCGATTTGGATTCGCCGTTCGCTTCCTTCCGTTGCAGGCGGAACGTGGTGGAGGTTCGGTGTTTCGTGTCTTTTTTTTTTTTTTTTTTTTTTTTTCTTCGCGATTTCAAAAATTTACTGAATTTACGGCCTTGTGGTTTAATGGAGGAAAACAAGTAGATATTCACACTTGCAGATGAAGCGTTGTCTCCTGAAACGTCATGTTTTTGATACAATGGACGAGTAATTTACCTTGATCCAGGTCTGCTCGTGATTTTCTTCTTTCTTTTATTATTATTATTATTATTATTATTATTATTATTATTAATACATATTTTTGATTCGGCACATCGAAGTTTGTGGTTCATCGAGCGGTGTATGGTGCAAACCCGCTTTTAAAAGTCGATTTATCAATTTCACGATAGTTTATTAAATATAATATTATGGCGCGACTTGTTTTTAATTGATGTAATTCTGTCCGAAGGATTGAGCACGACGTGAAGTGAGTGGAGAAAAAAAAAATTCAAAGCAAAACGAGTCTCCACACACATCCGAATTCTCCGTCTACACCGCTCAAAGTTCAAGGTACGATTGATTCCGTTCTGCCGGTGGAAGTTCACGATCGATGTTCCATTTGGGGGTAAATAGTGATGACATTTCCGCTACAATTCGTGAAATGTATTTTCATGCAAAATAAATGTAATTGTCGAAGTGTTTGTGCTTTTAGTTTACAAGTTCAAGAACCATTGCATTGCTGGTCGTTCTAAACACAGACGTGCACATGTACACACGCACACGCACACTTACACGGACACACACGTACACACACATGTACGTACACACACGTACACACACACGTACGTACACGCACGTACATGTACACACGCACACGTACGTACACGCACGTACATGTACACACACACACACAAACACACGTACGTACACGCACGTACATGTACACACGCACACGTACGTACACGCACGTACATGTACACACGCACACGTACGTACACGCACGTACATGTACACACACACACAAACACACGTACGTACACGCACGTACATGTACACACGCACACGCGCACACTTGCACGTACACACACGTACACGCTCACACGCACACACTTACACGTACACACACGTACACACACATGTACGTACACACACGTACACACATGTACACACACACACACACACACACACACACACACACACACACACACACACACACACACACACACACACACGTACGTACACGCACGTACATGTACACACACACACGTAAAAATGTACATACATACACACTCACACACACACATACAAATGTATACACACACACTCACACACACACGTACACACACACACACACTTCGAAGTTGGATTATCAGGACTAATGCAGAACCTCACTTGGAGTCAGTCTGGGGTTCTGTGACGATCCTGAAAGGATCCCTCATAACAAAACTCAGAAAACTAGAACGGCCCCTCGGTACAGTGCATACCTCTGTCAGGTTGATTATGTTTTGTATCCCACTGTTCGGATGGATCTGGATTCGTACCTGAACTAAAATTTAATCGGCTTGTTCTTGTCACCGAACCAACTCGTCCACCAAGTTTCGTCCAAATCCATCCACAACTTTTTGAGATGTCATGCTCTATGTAGTTTTAGTCCAATCACTTTAAAAATTCTCCGATCCAGATCCAGAACCGGGTATTCACCAAAATCTCATCATTTTGTCCTTGTCTCACACCCAAGCTCTCCACCAAAGTAAGTCCACATCTTTTTGAGATATCCTGTCCACAAACAGACTGACAGGGGTGAAAACATGACCTCCATCCACCTTCATTGGTGGACGTAATAACAAAGGATGAACAGGTTGGTCCATGAACTGTGATCCCTTACCGAAGCAGAGGTTGATACTTTGAGTCCTGGGAGGACTCTGTTCCACCCCTGAAACCTGCAAAAGGAGATGACAATGAACAACACACCCATTATATTGTTACGGAAATGCCCCTAATGGGACTACTAAGTATAGGATTAGCTCAGATCCCCCATTAAATGCCTGTTTCGATAGGTTGTTTGGTAAAGTGTACGATACATGTGTGTCGGGAGGTGCAAGAGACTGTTTTTATGTTCATATGGTGGTGAAACGAGAGATCGCTCTTGTTCCTTCCTCATCCCGGATAGGCCCCGCCCAGTCAGTGATGCGAAGGGGTGTGGCCTGGAGAGGCAGTGACTCGAGGGGTGGGGCATTTTGTCGGCAGTCGCCAAGAGAAGAGAAAAGAAAAGCAACAAAAGATCGGTGTGTGGAAATAGTGAGCTCTGAGTTTGGATGAGCGTCGGTCTCGAGGGGATCGGGTTTCGGAGGCCACGAGCGCCGAAAAGGAGTTCTCAGTTTGGAAGGCAATAGAGGAACTGAGAGGACTAAGCGGGAGTCAGGCTTCGAGGCGAGAAGGCAGGAGAGGAGACGCCGGAGCGTCTGTCGGTCCGAACTCACCTCACAGCTCGACACGTTGTTGATCCGCCTGTGGAACTCGGACCTCGACTTGGGCCTTGTCTGGGGGACAGGCGAGGCCTGGATTTGTATGCTGAACTCGAGAGAGAGAGATCAGCGGTCTCAGATCGTCGACGTTGCGCGGAGCCGGAAGGCGCTGAGGAGAACCGTGCACGCGGTGCCTTGAGGGAGCGGGAGTGCTGCGCTGCCAATTCTTGCCGCGTGGCGCGTTCGAGCTGGGAGTTCGAACCTGTGGACACCCGCTTGTTTGTTACGAGTGACATTCCTGCTTTTTGGACGCTTTCCTCTCATCCATGAGACATCACCAAGTACTGTGTCTTGTCCTGCATGCATGCTGTTGGTCTGTTTTGTCTGCACGTGTTGTATAAGGCATATTTCAGTAGTGATCCCCTCGAAACCTGTAGCCGTGGTTCCCGAGTTAAGAATGGGTTGATTGTTAATAAAATCATTGTCACGTTCTTTGCTTGTGTTGTGATCCCTGATGTCCCCAGTAAATCTGGTTAATTCTTATGAAGTTGCCACAATGGATTAATGCGTGTCACGTCGAGGAACGATCCGTTCGATTGGCATACAAGACCAATATGGTTACAGACTGGTAGACTCCGCTCGGTCTCTGACAAAACCAGTCTGTAACCAAGGGTTCTATCTCCCCAACTGGCAAGGTACAGGAGTACATTGGTATCGCGATTGAAGAAGCGTGACCCGAGGCCTGTGCCGAGCCGGCCGGCGTTATAGATTCCCGGAGACGGTGGTGGTGAGGGTGGCGCCAGGGACCGGGTCAGAATCCCACCTCCCCGGATCCGCAACAATATATATTTATTAATATCTTGCTCTCTCAAGTTGCTTTTCCACAAGTGTCGTTATTGTATATCATGTTGCTTTTACATTATCAAAAATGTATCTGGACACCATGATGTAGCATTATCTCCCATTGTACGTGTTTTCACATGAAGTGGATCAAAATAACTTTGTCATCTGGACAGAAAGATTCTCGTACTTCTCCACAAAACACCAGTGAGACCTAAACTCGAGTAATGCTTCTTAAGAAAGATGAGGAGGCCTTGAAAATTTTCAAACAAGACCCAAAACTCATCTGTGAGGTGGAGAACTTAAGAAGTATGATGTCGTGTGTAAACCTTTTGTTCCTCATGGATAGGAGGTCATATGTGTAAAGTTTCACCTCGATCTGTTCAGCCACTTCAGAGAAGATTTTTGAAGGCTTTTGTTTTTAAAATTTTATTTTAACAATATGACTGTCAAATCACTTGACCAATGATGTCATCAAAAAAAAAAAAAAATCTGAGTCTAACCCAAGAGTCGACCACAACCAAAATACGTAATGGATAGGAACAATAGTCTGGAGGCTGAAGAATCCTGGAAAAGCACAATCAAGACACTTGGCAAACAGTGTTGTAAACAGCAAAGCAACTGATGACTGACTTTTCCACTCTGATTCTCCCCTTTCCCCCTTCCCCACGCACACACTCCTTTCACTCTGCTTTACCATCCATACACTTATATCAAGAACATTCATCCCCTCCCTCCACAAACTTCTTGTAATTACGAAATAAACCTTTATCCGGCAGTCGGAGGAAATTCCCACATCTCTGATCTTTTCCACACAGCGAAGAGTCGAACGACAGGATTACAACTTGTCACGTTTTTACTCGACTCGACCTTTCAAATAAACTCCTCACTTAGATAACCACTACACATTCATATGTATGTATATATATGCACACACGCACACACGCACACACGCACACACGCACATATATCTCAGGTCGCCGAAATAGGTGACTCTTATTGTCAGTAGTTTGGATGTTTGTTCATTTGTCATCAGCATAATTGGTAGTAAACGTGGGTGGATTTTGACCAAACTCGGGTGGTAGGTACATCTTATGACCTCGTGCTTTGGAAATTGTGATGGTTGCTAAGGACGCTTTGGTTCCCTAGCAACAACCGAAAAACCTTCAAAATCGCTACCGTTCACGCGAAATCAATTCCGAAAGCCATTATCCCATGTAGGGTTATGAAGTTTGTCACGAATGATCCACAGGTGATGCTTCATCAAATATATTCGGGTTTTTGTGATATATGGAATACTTTACCCGCAGCGCCCCCTACAATTAGGGTATGCGCGAAAATTGGCGAAAATTGAAGGCCCCCGAGCGACCAGGTGAGTGCATGGATACGAATGAAACTTTGCAGGTTCATGGTACTCACTGAGTACTACAACTTTTCCTCAGAACATATTGACCGATTTTGCTTCGGTCAGGGGTCAAAGGTCAATTAGTGCAAAAATCGATAACATGCGAGAGCTGGAGGTGCCTTCGTGCCAAATGCTACTCCTCCTCGGGTTATGGTCGGATGCTCATGATTAATTCGCACTAATCGTCTGGATTACATTGTGCACAAACGATCGAGCCGGATTTTCAATTTAGATCTTGGTTCACCCACAGCACCCCCTCGAACTTTGGGGATTTCCGATTTCAAACCGCATTTTCGGTACTTTTCATTCAAATGGATACCGAGTAGTTATCAGTAGATGGAACTGGATGAGATTTGATATGCATAATCTTAACGTGATTCCCTATCCGATATGACATCCATTTCGCTCTATATCTTAGTTTCCATGCTCGACGACCCATCGCCGCCTACTGGCTTTTGTATATGTATGTATGTATGTGTATATATATATATATATATATATATATATATATATATATATATATATATATATATATATATATATATATATATATATATATTGTTGTGGTTGAGGAAATTCGCAAACCACCATTCAGGTCCCGTAGGTGAGATATCTCTGAGTACATGTGTAGTTAGCCCCAAACCCGTTGTTTAGAGGGAATAAATGTGATTCCTTCGGGCTGTGACCCTTTAAGATAGCCGTTTTTCTGTTCTATCTTTATTTTGAAACAACCACGTCTCAACCGCCATCACACAACAACCACCAACCGCAGCGCCGCTTCACAACAACAACAATGCCAACAGCCACGACCTTAACCTTCACAGCACACCATCCCGCAACCAACCACGTCTGCCCCCTTGTCGTTGAGGGTGGCCCTTTTCTTTTGCTTTTGAGTATATGTGTTGTCGGCGCCGTCTGTAAAGTAAAACTGTGTAAGTGTTGCCGTGTGCTCGCGTAGTCTGTAGTATCTCTGCATTGTGTTTCTTTTGTTGCAATTGCTTTTGGTGCATAATTGTTGTAATTGTATATGTGTGCTATCCGTGTGCCGCGGAATAAATGTGCCTCATGTTGAACTGTTTTTCCCGTTTCGCTTCGTATTTTCTTTAATTGAATCTCCATCTTACTTCACGTAAAGGGTTGGTGGTGGGCTAAATACGCCCGATAAGTAATCGGAACCGTCGAGGTTGACGATAACACCGCTCGGTTATCCCGATAGTACGGAACGGGTCGCTTAAAGTGGCCCGAGTCCGGAGTCGACCTGCGGCGAGGTGCGATCACCCGGTCTACCCTCCGTGTGGGTACTTAGGTAGGTCGAATTTGGCGAACAACCCTATCCCACGCGGGGGGCCGATTGGCACGATCGTGGTGAGGCGGAAAGGCCCACCCGTGACTAGTTCCCGGCGTTAGTCCGAGAGGGTCATGACAGAATTGTCCGTCCGGTGGGCGACGTGCCGCGATTCGAGTTGCATGGCCGCTCGCACGCCGGCGGGCATGAATTCGCAACAATATATATATATATATATATATATATATATATATATATATATATATATATATATATATATATATATATATATATATATATATATATATATGTGTTGTCACAATCCTGGCGGTTGACGTTGATCCCCGAGCCAATTCTGGTGGATGAGCTGTTAACACCGACCAGGCCGGATTGCCCAGCGGTTTTCCTTAGGAGGCAGACGTGTGATCTTCAGAGACTGTGGTGTACGTGGGAAGGGAAGGGAAGGGCAGCACGCATGGAGCAGATGGTTGTACAGCACAAGGAGTTTATACTTGAACCCACAACAGATACGCGGACACCAGCAACTTCAAATAAACACGGCAATTTCATGAAAATAGAGAAATATTTACAAGGGTATAATTCAAAATCTAATAATAAATTGAAGCCTAAAGTCGAGCCGCCTCTCCACACGGACTTTAATACAGACAAGGGGAAAATGAAACAAAAGAAAATCCTCCCTTTATTCTGGCACTTAGCTTTGTCCAGAGATGATCTTCATTGAACTTTGAGATTGAGGCGCTTGGTCCTGCGTGGGAAGATGTGGCCAAAAATGGCACCGAGCCGCTCTCTGGGCAGGAAACATACATGAGGTAATTCGTGCGGTGGGATTCATCACCAGGACTTACCAACCGCCGTGCGGCTTTCTCGTCGATCGTGATGCTGATGCCGCGGTTTGGGTGATTTTTGTTCGGCCGGATCTGCATCCTCACCTCATCAGTGGGACAGAAAACATAAACTGTTTAGCCTCCACCACGTGCCGATCTAGTTACCGCCACCACTGAATGTGAGGGAGGTTATGTTTTCACCCCTCTCTGTCTGTCTGTTTGTGTGCAGGGGATCTCAAAAAGTTGTGGATGGATCCAGATGAAATTTGGTGGGCAGGTTGGGTGTGTGACAAGGATGAACTGATTACATTTTGGTGAGGATCCGAATCTGGATCCGGATCTGATATTTTTTCATTGATTCTTTACCATTGAGAGATAGGGTTAAACTCGTAGTCGTGGCCAAATATTGGCACCCTTGCGTTTTTTTTCAAATAACTCGATTTTCTCCAAAAATAAGTTGAAAGTGACGAAAGTATTTGGTCTTCACAATTCTTTATTTCACTGTTAATATAACAGAACATTTGTTTTTGATTCAGGACTTGATATATCCTTTTAAATCAGAAAATACACAGAAACGGCAATGACAAAATTAACACCCTCAACTTGATGTTTGGTAGCACAGCCTTTGGACAAAGTATCTGCAGTCAAGCACTTCCTATCGGCATGAATGAGCTTCCTCCACCTCTCCACTGGCAGTTTGACCCACTCTTCTTGTGCAAACTGCTCCAGTTCTCCCAGATTTGAAGGGCGCTTTCTCCAAACTGTTTTTTTCAGATCTCCCCACGGGTGTTTAATGGGATTTAGATCTGGACTCATTGCTGGCCACTTCAGAACGGTGCAGTGTTTTGTCTTCAACCATTCCTCGGTATTTTTTGAAGTGTGTTTGGGGTCATTGTTCTGCTTCAAGACCCATGATCTTTGACAGAGACCCAGCTTTGTGAAACTGGGTTGAACATTATGCTCCAAAATGCCTTGGTAATCTGATTTTCATGATGCCATGCACACATTCAAGGCACCCAGCGCCAGAGGTAACACAGCAACCCCAAAACATCACTGAACCTCCTCCATGTTTGACTGTAGGGAAGGTGTTCTTTTCTTTGAAGGTTTCATTTTGTTTTCTGTAAACAGAGATGAAGTGCTTTACCAAAAATCTCTAATTTGGTCTCATCTGTCCAAAGGACATTCTCCCAGAAGGATTTTGGCTTGTTCTGGTGTGTTTTGGCAAACTCCAGTCGAGCTTTCTTATCTCTCTGTCTCTCTCTGTCTGTCTCTCTCTGTCTCTCTCTGTCTCTCTCTGTCTGTCTCTCTGTCTCTGTCTGTCTCTCTGTCTCTGTCTGTCTCTCTGTCTCTGTCTGTCTCTCTGTCTCTGTCTGTCTCTCTGTCTCTGTCTGTCTCTCTGTCTCTGTCTGTCTCTCTGTCTCTGTCTGTCTCTGTCTCTGTCTGTCTCTGTCTGTCTCTCTGTCTCTGTCTGTCTCTCTGTCTCTGTCTGTCTCTCTGTCTCTGTCTGTGTCTCTGTCTCTGTCTGTCTCTCTGTCTGTCTCTCTGTCTCTCTGTCTGTCTCTCTGTCTCTCTGTCTCTGTCTGTCTCTCTCTCTCTCCAGTGGGGTCCTCCTAGGTCTCCTACCATATAACCCCCATTCATTGAGTTGGCAACAGATAGTGCTGTCATACCTTGTGTGTGAAGGTCAGTTTGAATCTGTTTGGCATTTGATCGAGGTGCTTTCTCCACCATTCAAACAATCCTTTGCTGTAATCTTCAATTAAGTTTTCTCTTGAGGCCATGTCCAGGCAGGTTGGCTCCAGTGCCATGGGCCTTAAACTTCCTGATCGCATTCCGTACGGTGGACACAGGAACATCAAGGTCTCTGGAGATGGCCTTGTAGCCTTTTTTCAGCCTTTCTTTTTAAGCCGCGTCGCGTTGCGAACGCTGGCTCTAAGAGAGCTCCGCATTCTTCTTCTTGTTCTTGTTCTTGTTCTGGTGAAGCCAAAACCTTTAGGACGTGGCTCTTGGACACATTTGTCCTAGTTTTGTTTTGTTCCACTGTAAACCAAAGAAATACATGTGTGGACCCCAAAATGTTTTTTAAATTTCAACAATTTTCTGGAAGAAATGGTGCATTATTTGAAGAAAGTGCAAGTGTGCCAATCGTTTTGGCTACAACTCGAAATAGAGTGATCTCAGAAAGTTGTGTTTGGATTGGGATGAAACTTGGTGGACATGTGGGGTGTGTGATGAGGACCAATTGCTGCGATTTTGGTGAAGATCCGAATCTGGATATGATACTTATTTAATTTTAAAAGTGTTTCTTCATCATTGAGCGATAGGGCTAAAAACGATACATGGAATGATATTTCAATAATGTATTGTGCCGGATATGTTCTTGTGGATCAGGCATTACGTGGCGGAGGTATGTGCTCTCCCGAGTGCCCTTCTATTTCAAATTGTTTTCCTTGCGTCACCTTTTTCAATTTCTCTTTCTAAAGACTGTATTCAAAGAGAAAAGTGAAACTGTCCTCGCATATGGCATCTCCTCTTACAGAGTATAATGAGCTTGATATTGGCTTTATGTTTGGATTCTATTTCTCTTTTTCTTCCTCCCCATCTCACCATTTCCCCACCTCCCACCTCTCCCCAAAAAACCCAAATTTTGCTTGTATGCAACATATCCTAGTTTGGCTCTTTTTTTTTTTCTTTTTTCTTTTTGAACTATCTTTGAGTTGAGAGTTTTCATTGATTATTGCTTCACATCAGAGTTTCAGGTTGTTTTTTTGTTTTGTTTTTTTTTAATGCGTATGGTCCTCACCTCTGTATTTGTAATGTCCATTAGTTATTATGGGGTGAGCTCCCTCGTGTCCTTTTCTCTTGACCTATTACATGTTTAAAAAAAAAAAAAAAAAAAAAAAGTCCTCACAATTGCTCTTCATTGAAACATTTTTTTTTTTGAGTCTGTTTGTCTCCACCTTGTTTTCCTCTTCTCTTGCTCCTCCAGGAGAGATTGACTTCGACAAAACCATGAGTATGGAGCGACAAATGGTTGTCTCTCTCCAACTATTGAATCAAACCCACCATTTCCTGCCTGATCTTTTCCCATTGCCTGGCTCACTGGGCTACCCACTGCATGCGATGGTGGCCCACAAAGCATGGTGCCAGGTATTGGGCCCAACAGAAGAGTCATGGAGAGTTCTTTCCTTGGAAGGAGCAGCAAAAGATGGAGGAAGCATTTTCATCAGTGTACGGTTGTGTAGTAATGGAGTGGGGATTGACGTCGGAGCAAAAGAATATGTGAACAGTGTCATGCGATTAGGAGATGAATCTGGAATGGACAAAGAAGTAATTGAGAATGGCAACTTGCTTATGAAGGAAGTGTTTGAACATCAAAATGGGATTGGGATGGAGACAGTTTGTGCCAATGAGATTGACAGACATTGCCCATATGTTGATGGCAAACCTTCATGCTACTGGCAACCTACCTCATCTCCGATCATGACTGTATTACTTTATGCATCTCCAGCCTTTTTTGAACATTATTCTTTGGCTGTAGGTGCAAGCTTTCTTGCTCGCCCCATTCGCCCTCCATTCCTTCGTCGCATTGTTCTGGCAGCGGCAGATGCTGACACTTTCCACCGTGCATCTTTGGATGACTTTGCTGACTCGCTGTTGCTACTATCTGCTCTTCGTGATTTCCCTGGGATGCTCGTTCGCTGTGGTGATCTCATACCTGTGCCTTGGCAAAAGCCAACCTTGGTGGATGTGAATCTGCGTGTCTTGGACTGTGATCCAACGCTTCAGGGTCTTTTGACACCACGTAGTGAGTTATTGCTAACTGAGATCTCCTTCAAAAAAGAAAATAATTCAGAATTTGCTGATTCTTATACTTCCTGTCATCGGCCTGTGATCATTTCCAAGTTTGCCCGTGAGTTGGTGTCAACCAATCCAGACCAGATATTGCAGGTGGTTGTGGCTCAAGTAGAGCAGTTGCTTTTGGAATCGGAATGTGGTTCATCAGTGGATGTGTTTGACCCTGACTCAATTGTGGTGTGTGATCTGCGGCTGCTGGTGGCTCTTGGCCTGTTTGAGGGCGAGTGGGCTTTGATGGAAATACAAGGTGAGGCATTGACTTGGCTTTTCTTGTTGCTTTAAGTTGCATGTAATCGTAAACAATTAATGAGGTTTTGTACCTTCAATGTAACACTCAGTTCCATTTTCGAGAAGGTTTGGGGGTGCAAATCATAAGGAAAGTACAGTCATATTATTGTGAACCATGAATAATAGTGTCACGGTTTTGGCCTCGCCTCACAACTGCTTAACCACAGTCGAGTGTGAAGCCGAAATTTATATATCAAATTATTCAAGTGTGCACCTGGGCGGGAAGTGCGTCCAAACAGTGTTGAGAAGCTCACCTGTTATCAATTGGGAATTAACAATGTTCCCCTCCCCCCCCCAGGGCAATTTAAATAAACCATATAGTTAAGTGTAGCGAGATGAATGAATGAGGCGAGCATATATATCTCTTTAAGAAATGTAAAAAAAAATATTAGTCAGGACAATATGCAGGTGGTAGACAAAAAAATAGGAATACCAATGGAAAGTCACTTAATATGGCATTGGGTCACACCGTGCGGCCAGTATGGCCTGTATGTGCCATGGCATAAAGTCCACCAGCGTCTGGAATTCTGCAGGAAGGACCATTCACCATTCTTCCATGAGAAAGTCAATCAACTCACACCTGTTCGATGGAGGTGGAAAACACTGTCTCGGGCATCATTCCAAATATCTCAAAAATACTCATTTGGGTTCAGATCTGGTGACTGAGAAGGCCATGGCATATGGATAACATCAGTGTCATGCTCATCGAACCACTGGTTGACCACACGTTCTCTGTGGATGGGCGCATTGTCATCCTGGAAGACCCCTCCTGGCAGGAAAGAGATGTTGCAACATGGGGTAAAGATGATCACTCGGTGCCATTGAGTAGCAATTGGCATTGACCTTGCCTTCTGAGGGAATGACTGCATCCAAACCATGCCAGGAAAATGTGCCCCACAACATTACAGAACCACCAGACTTTGGGTCTCTCACTCTCTCACCGTAGACAGGTCGGTGGTCTGCTGTCTTTCTGTGTTCTACCGTCTCCTGTCCGGCCTCGTCCCCCCTGCCTTGTCTGTGATCTGTCCCTCTCCCCCCCCCCTCCCCCATATTTCCACAGGGTGCTCAAGGTCCACCAGCAACCACCTTCTGGTGAAACTACCAAAATTAAAAATCACTGCTCACCTTCATTCTTTCATTCCTCTTTTTTCCTGCCTCTGAGACAAACTCCCACACTTTCCTTAATCTCACTCTTCCCTCCAGGTTTTCAAAACAGCTGTTCACCACCATCTCCTTCACCACCTTCCCCCATCCAGAACCATGATCTTTTCTACCCAATGAACCCACCCCAAACTCACTACCTTCATATTCCCTGCTTTCCTTCCTGAAAGTCCCCGTAGTGTCCATCTTGTTTACCCCTTGTACCCCACCCCATCCCTCTCCCTTCCACAGATCTCCTGATGTCTCTGTTCCCAACTGTTTTCTGCTTCCCTCTCCCACCCCTCTTGTCTCCTGCTCTCTTTGTTGTATGTTCTGTGTGTGAGCTCTTTTACGGGCTTCGGCAATGCATGTATAAAAAAGAACCCTTCACTGTTGGAACCAAGCATTCAGGGTTGTTGAGTTTGTCATGTGCACTCATCCCTTTGTCAAGAACATGGTGAAGGATGATTCATCTGACCAAATCACATTTCTCCACTGCTAGGTAGTCCATTGCTTGTGCTCTTTGCACCACTAGACTCACAAACATGCATTGCCAGATGTAATGAGCAATTTTGCACTGCAACTCAACTATGGTGTCCCGCTGTGTGGAGTTCTCAGTGGACCGTTTTTGATGAAACTGGCTGCTCACGTCCCAGGTTGAAATTTAATGTCAATTGATCTGCAGTTGCTCGCCTGTTTTGCCTTGAACTTCAAATTAATGCATGGATATCACAATCCTGGAGTCTGCGTTTCCACCGACTGATGCCCTTTGCTAATGTCTTTCCCTCGGCGTTCCATGCCGACATCACCAAAGACACCGTTGCTCATGAAACGTCAGCAGATTGAGGTGTCTTTTTCACTGAACCTCCTGCCAAACATGCCCAAACAATCACCCCTCTTTCAAAGTCACTGAGGTGTCTTGCAGCCATGCTTGCCATAATTATAGGCAATCGGGCCTGCGCAGCATTTTAATACATGACTCTAAGCATGATGGGATGATATTTGCTTAAATAACACATGGGCCTTACCTGTGTAGAAGCTGTTGCTTTCAATATACGTGGTGTCCCTCATTTACCCAGGTGTTTCCTTTTTTTTTTGTCCACAAACTGTATATGTAATTAACCTCGGCATGAACAGACGGGCAAACACTTTGAATAATTACAGAAAAGAATGAACCCCATCAAATTTATTCTCTTTATCTCTTTGCTGATGACTCCACCCTCTGTCATACCATCTGTCATCCCTCAGACCGGCAAGCAGCAGCTTCTTTGCTCTCTGCAGATCTGGATAAAATCACAAACTGGTCCAACACGTGGAACATGTCTTTCAATCCTGACAAATCTCGCACTCTTACTACGTCTCTCCGAAAAGACTGTTTAGAAAAAAGCCCCATCGACTTTCTCAACAATCCTCTGGAAGAAGGCCTTTCATTCAAGCTTCTGGGATTCACTATCTGCTATGATCTTTCCTGGGAAAGGCACATTTCCAACCTGGCCTCCAAAGCCAGTTGCCAACTGGGAATCCTCCGTCATGCAAAGTCCTTCTTCGCCCCCCCCCCCCTGAGCTTGACCACTTGCAAAGCTTTCGTCCGCAGCCTGATGGAGTACTGCTCTCACCTCTGGGCTGGTGCTCCTGCCTCTCACCTTTCTCGGCTTCATGCTGTGGAAACCAAGGCATTTCGGATCATTGGTATCTCCCGCGATGAGGCTGAGACTTTTTGCCTCTTACTCTCTCACCGCAGGCAGGTTGGTGGTCTCTCTGTCTTCTCCCATCTCCTCTCCGGTCTCCCCCCCCTGGCTCTCTCTGCGATATGTCCCCACCATATTTCCGCAAGGTGCTAAAGGTCTGCCAACAACCCCTTCTGGTAAAACTACCAAAATCATGAATCACTGCTCACGTTCACTCTTTCATTCCTCTTTTTCCCACCTTTGGAATAAACTCCCTCACTCTCTTCAATCCCATTCTTCCCTCCAGGCCTTCAAAACAGCAGTTCACCACCACCTATCATCCTCATCCAAAACTCGATCTTTTCTACCCCGGTTAATCAATCTCAAACCTACCTCCTTCAAATTCCCTGCTTTCCGTCCTGAAAGACCCTGTAATGTCCATCTTGTATTGTAATGTCCATTTTGTATACCCCGTGTTCCCCACCCCATCCCTCTCCCTTCCACAGATCTCCTAATGTCTCTGTTCCCCACTGTTTTGTCCTTCCCTCTCCCACCACTCTTCTCTCATGCCCTCCTTGCTGTGTTTTGTGCGTTGGCTCTCATGCGAGCCTTGACAATGTATACAAAAAAACAAAAACAAAACCCCAATCTGGTGCTGTAAACACAAAGCTTGTTAACAGAACTTGGCCAGGTTTCAAAGATATAATACCTACAGTCCAGTGAAGATCTTGGCTTAGGCAGGCAGCAAGGTGCTTGTAAGACAAGAATGTGCAGTAACCAAAGCCCTAAATATAGCCAGGTTTCTTTCTGAAAGGAACAAAGAGAACAACAAAGGACGAAACTTAAATATCCCGTGAAATGGGCAGTTGGAGAATCGTACAATATTCGACAAAAACTGTTTAAGACAAGCAAAGTGCTACATAAACATATATTGAACTCTGATGATTAGATGCAAGTCAATGTAATGACAAAACTTGGTATCATATGCGAGCATCATTCTCACAAGAGAGCAAGAAAGGAAGACATTTCTATCATCGCCGAATCAGTACTACAAATTACAATTTGATAAAAGGAGTAGTGATAAACAGGTAATAACCATAATTTACCGAATAATTTCATTTCAAACAAAATGGGGAATTTCAATTTTCAGCAATTTCAACAAATGAATTTTACTGAGTGATAACGAATAGTACCCGGGAGCTACTAAAATTGTACAGCCATAAATGGTAGACTAATTTCTTCATATAAATGGGAATTGTAATTTTCGACAATCTCAAGCAGTGCTTTTATGCTGCAAATTAGCCTATCTTAACAAACAATGGGATTTTTGCAGGCATTGGGTGAGGTTTTCTTACAGCGACAGAACTTCCCACACTTAACCCCAGACATCTGGCATGAACATGTTAATTTAGCGCACTTTTGGCAAGTACAGGAGACAGACCAGCGGAAATCGAGATTTTTCCAAGAATTTGCAGGCATGAGATGACCCTGATCATACACATATCCATAATCTTCAGGCTTCAGAGACTCTGTTTCATGATCCAGATGGTTCTCCAGGACGTGCATGATGGTATAAGCGGCATAAAACCCATACTGAATGTGAGGATGTAGGCCCTGGCTAGTCGGTGGTAGGTTGTACAGAGAGCTGTTTTTGCTGCAGTGAAAGATCTCTGCTCTGAGGGTGATGAAATCGTCAGCATCGCTTCCTCTTCTCAGCAGTTTCACCAGATATCGTTCAGCATTGCGAGCTACGGCAGCCGATAGGAATGGGGATGTGGCGAAATGCTTGAGGAATCTCTCGGAATCCGCCTTTATTGCAGCTTTCTTGGTACCAACTTTGCTGGTGATGTCGCATCCTGTAAGGCTGTAAAGAGCTGGCAGGACTGCACAAAACTGTTGACCCAGGTTCTGGAAAAGTGTATGAAGTGGCACATATCGAGTTGTATCCCCCAGACCAGCTCGAACCCATAACTCCTCCAGGTTGTGTTGCAGAAACACTTGCATGTGATACAACAAAGCAACAACGACGTCGGTGTCATTGGAGACCACAACACACATATGCTGTATCCGGAGTCCAGAGCATCAAGAATCTGAATAGGGATGCGAAGATCAGCTTCCTCAAATGTTGACTGGAGATGATCTAAAACAGTCTCTGTGCCCTCATGAACCTTGATGCAATGCCGGTCCTCGTCTTCTCTCGTCACTTGGCCGACCACAGTGGGGTAATGTCGAACAACTCGAGACGCATTTTCACGAAGATTAGAATAGATCAGCTTTTCTAGTTGAATCTTGTTACCATTTGAAGGCCAAAAGGTTGCCATCTCTTTTGGCAGAGGTGTCCCTGGCTCGACGCAGCTGAGCTCGATTGGTGCAGTGTCAGTACGCCTTCTTCTCTCACTGTCCTAACTGAGCCGTCTTCAGAGTACATATCGAAAACGTAGTCGCATCGCCTAAACTCATGGTATATATTTGTAAATGTTGAAAAGGCCATAATTAATTCTTGGAAAGTTGCCAGTCTGGTTAATCGAACTTTGCGAACATTAGCCATAACGTCTATAATGAAGTTTGAGTTTCTCTGATGCTTGTATCCGTAGTCGTCAGGTTTTAGGGAAGTCTCCAATTCTTCTTCTTTCAGCTGCTCCCGTTAGGGGTCACCACAGTGGATCATCCGTATGATCCGCATAGTGATTTGGCACATGTTTTACGCCGGATGCCCTTCCTGACGCAACCCTGGTCGCCTCTTACGACACAGGGAAATGGTACACCTATTTTAACTGAGGTATACACTAGCCCAGTACACTGGTACTCATTTCGCCAACCTCGGAAGGATGACAGGCTGAGTCAACCCCCTGGTGTATTAAATCAGTGGCCCAACGGGGCTTGAACTCAGGACCTTTTGGATCCCAACCCGCTGCCCGAACCACTGCGCCAACACCAGGCTTAGGGAAGTCTCCAATTCTTTGAGTTAATTAGAAAATTAGTTAATTGCACTCCAAAAATCAAACCAGAGCAAAATAAACCATTTGTGTGTACCGGATAACGATATTTTCCCAGGAACTCCGTTATCGTCAATTTCGAAAACATACGGGCGGAACCGTAAATGTTTGGCCGGGGCTGTAGAGAAAACGTACTTGGTCTGGAAGTGTTACCCAGACTTTTATTGAAGGTCTTAGTATATAGAACAAGAAAATGCAAGGTAACGCCGTAGAAGAGTAATGGACACGAACTACACCCCCCCCCCCCAGAGCCTAGACTACAGTGCAGACTCAAACAGGCTTCATGTGAGGGGGAACATGAGACGAGACACTCAACCTGTTTCCCCACTAAAATGGACCACACCATCCCCATTCCAGTACTACGAAGGATGACTTCGCACAAAACATTCATTTATCACAGGTTTTAATCCATCCATCCATCCATTGGAACCATACTCTGTGCAGAGCGTTGGTACTGCCTAAGCAATCTCCTTGGCTATTGGACACAATATTGGCCGGGTCGCCACTCTGACACAGGATACCACCATGCTGGCACTCATTTTGCTGACCTCGGAAGGATGACAGGCAGAATCAACCCCACCTGGTATTAATTCAACAGCCAAGTGAGATTTGAACTCCGGATCCCAGGATCCGAAGCCCACCACCCAAACCATTAGGCCAACCCCAAGCATACAGGTTTTGATGCTATGTCCTCAACATGGATATGAAAAGGGCCAAGTGTTTGAGGGTGATTCAAGTCATAGTTGCACTAAAATACTGTTGTGGTTGAGGAAATTCGCAAACCACCATTCAGGTCCCGTAGGTGAGATATCTCTGTAAGTACATGTGTAGTTCGCCCCAAACCTGTTGTTTAGAGGGAATAAATGTGATTCATTCGGGCTGCGACCCTTTAAGATGGCCGTTTTTCTGTTCTATCTTTATTTTGAACCAACCACGTCTCAACTGCCATCACACAACAACCACCAACTGCAACGCCGCTTCACAACAACAACGCCAACAGCCACGACCTTTACCTTCACAACTCGCTCCCGCAAACATCGCATCACCGCCATTCCAAACGTCGCCATGGCCATGGACCAGCACTTTAAACCCTCCACCACCTTCACCTCTCCTTCTGCGGCCATTCCCGCGCCGCTTGTGGGCACCGAGCGTCAGGCTGTCCTGGACTCGTACAGGGCGCGCGCCGAGCCGCAGGTACAAAGTGTGGCCTTTCCGAGGAGAAGTCAGATCAGGAATGATACACGCCCACTTCTGATCCGTCCAATCGGCAAGCGTGGGGCGATTTGGCCCCGCCTCCAGGCGTGTCGGAGTAGAATCGATATATGCAAATTCGAGGATCAGGGGAGATTCACGCCCCTTTTTCTCCGTCCAATGGGCGAGTGTGGCTCCACCCCCGAGCTCGTTCTGATACAGAAATTTGCATACGAGATCTCCGACACCACTATGAAGCGCCGAGCGCGGGGCGAATTTAGTCAGTTTTGGGCTCGGGCGAGTTGGAGAAGTGTGGCAGCGGCAGAGTTTTTCGGTCAAGGGAGTTGGAGAAGAGTCAAGGCAAGTTGGAGAAGTGTGGCAGCGGCAGAGTGTGGCAGCAGCAGTCAAGTCGGGTCTGGAGGAGAGTCAGTCTGTCGGAGGTCGGAGTCTGTCGGGGTTCGGAGTCTGTCGGGGAGCTGCAGAGAGGGGAAGCCGGGAGCGCGGTCGAGGTCGCAGTGGAGTCGCTCGTCGCGGGACCCAAGCAAGCCAGCTATCCTCTTTCCCCAGAGCATCAACAATTCCCCCCTTCCCCCCCTTGCTGAGATAGTGCGAAAAGGGGGCCCCGTTCCCACCCCACTCCAAGCAGTGCCAACGAAACCCGCGAAGGAGCGCGGAGTCGGGGCACCGCCGCCACATTTGCGGCTCATCACAAGACTGGTAGGCTCCACCCGGTCTCGCGGCCCACAGGCCCGTCTGTCCCCTTGTATTTGAGGGTGGCCCTTTTCTTTTGCTTTTGAGTATATGTGTTGCTGGCGCCGTCTGTAAAGTAAAACTGTGTAAGTGTTGCCGTGTGCTCACGTAGTCGGTAGTATCTCTGCATTGTTGTGTTTCTTTCGTTGCAATTGCTTTTGGTGCATAATTGTTGTAATTGTATATGTGTGCTTTCCGTGTGCCGCGGAATAAATGTGCCTCATGTTGACCTGTTTTTCCCGTTTCACTTCGTCTTTTCTTTAATTGAATCTCCATCTTGCTTCACGTAAAGGGTTGGTATTGGGCTTAATACGCTCGATAATTAATTGGAACCATCAAGGTCGACGATAACGCCGCTCGGTTATCCCGATAGTACGGAACGGGTCGCTTAAGTGGCCCGTGTCCGGAGTCGACCTGCTGCGAGGTGCGATCGCCCGGTCTACCCTCCGTGTGGGTACTTAGGTAGGTCGAATTTGGCGAACAACCCTATCCCACGCGGGGGGCCGATTGGCACAATCGTGGTGAGGCCGAAAGGCCCACCCGTGACTAGTTCCCGGCGTTAGTCCGAGAGGGTCACGACAGAATTGTCCGTCCGGTGGGCGACGTGCCGCGATTCGAGTTATGTGGCTGCTCGCACGCCGGCGGGCGCGAATTCGCAACAATACCTGTTCTTCAATGCAATGTGTCTTCTAGTTGCATCAATTATGTACTTCAACCAATATGGCAGTCAAGGATCATTACTTTAGGAGAATGGTGAGAATTAGTTTTTGACTTGAAAGGAGGTTTTTTTTTTTGTCCTGGCATGGATTGCTCAACGGAAATATCAAACAAGACGAAGACATTTTGCTGAAGAACTATTTCATATCGAGAGGGAGGAAACTAATCCATTGAGCATCTGCATTTCCATAAGTTTTGCAAAAGTGTAACTTTCAGTTGAACGACTCTTTTTTTTTTTTTTTTTTTTTTTTTTTTTTTTTTTTAGCAGCTACAACTTTTCATTAATTTGCTGAGCAAAACTCAAATTGAAACCATATAATATCCAGCTAATTTAAACTTTCCGATGGAATTATTTAATTATCCTGCAGAGCGGGTGAGAATGTTCATTTTTTTTTATCTGCGCCCAACGAGTAAGAGCAGCTTTGTGGTTGAGTTGCATTGGCCTTACTGGTGTGGGTTCCATGGCTGCTCAGGGCAGACTGGGTGTTGGTGTGTTCAGGATTTTCTTTCGACAGAAACGTTTATAATTTGTGAGTGCCTTGAAGGCTGTATCAAGGGTATGGCACTCCACCAATGAAGGAGCCAGTTGTTTGTAGTACTCAAGAAAATGCTTGTTGGATGCTTTGCAGTGAACTGGAAGCGGGTGATTTATGTGCGTGATCATGAACCTGATTTTTATTATTATTATTATTATTTCTTTTTTTGATGTGAATAATTTGCAGGAGCACAAGAGGAGGAGCAGTTGGAGACGTGTAAACAGAATATGGAAAATCGAGGAGATGAGAAACGTACTGAATGTGAAAGTGAAAGAGCGTGTGAACAAGAGCCTGGGGAGGAGGCAGATAAGAACGAAAGTGGGGAAGAAGAGCGCAGGAGGAACTTTGTCGATGTGCGTGCTGTTCGGCTATTTGGTGTGTCGAAGGACAGAATGTTAAAGGTGTTGGGAGTAAAAAGTACCGCAGTGGAACAATTTCGAGACACCATAGCTGTTTCTCCATCGCTGCTTTTTAACATGCGGCCCTCACTATTTACCTCGAGCTACCCCACAGTGAAGGTAAGGATGATGCAGAAAAGAAACGCCATGCATAACACATGAATCCTCTTGTGTTTGATGGATCGATTAAAACAACAACAAAAAAAGAAATCTTGTGAAGGTATACCATTAAATGTTGCACGTCGGTTCAGCAGATACGGGCCAACAATGGGGACATCTCACTTCCAACAGAGTCGAAAACGAACAGCAAATCCATGCTGTGGGCTCCGGCACCTGCTAAGTCTGTGCGCCTGTCCCCCGTTGCATCTCCTCATTATAACGTCAATGGCAACTACGATTCCATCCTTCACATGCATTTCCTAACACCAAGGTAGAGAGGTCCACCGTTAACTGTTTACACCTGGAAATGAACTGTGATTGCTTTGAGTACCTTGATAAATAATAATGATGTGGCTTGCAATGAAAATTGTGCGATGCCTATCGTAGTGTGTTGATTTTACTTTAATTGACTTCTGAGTTTGTTGTAAAAACTTTTTTAACTGGAAAAAAGCCAAAGCATGCAGTGCTGTTGAGCCTCCCCACTCCTCTCTCTCTCTTGCCTCCACCCCCCATAACTCGCCCACATTGACGTATCATCCTGTCTAATGGCCTGGTCTGACGTTCGACGAAGTAAGTTATAGCAGAAATTTGGAATTTGTTCCTGGTGCCGACAATTACTCATCTTCTCCTCACGAAGGGCACAGTGTGTTTGTTCAATCTGCCAGCATTAGTTGATGGATGTTGACGGATTGACGGAAACATTGATGCCTCACCTGACTTACGAAACACCTCAGTGACAGTTCATTGCTGGGGCGGGATTCAAACCCAGGCTTGATAGCTCAGAGGCGAGTGTGCACACCTCTCAGGCCTCGAATATCCTGCCAGCCCTAAAAGTGCTACATAACACATTTGTATTTATTTATTTGTTTACATTTATCAAAGGTTTATAGTTGGCGATTGTGTGCAGCCTGTGGCTGCTGGTTGCATCATTTTCTGGTGGTGGGGCTGTGCCGCTGATGCTGTGTCTTCCATTACCAGTACACTGGTCCTCATTTTGCCGACCTCTGAAGGATGATAAGGCTCATACTGGAACATGTACTAAATGAAGTGCAGGACAAAGACATGAAGAGACAACAGTGTACTTTAGTCGGCATTGGACAAATGCAGGTATTATATGAGATTTGAACCTGGATTCTCTGCATCATGAGTGATTGGTTCAGATGGGAATATGAAGGTGCGTGCGTGCGTGCGTGCGCGTGCGTGCGTGCGCGTGCGTGCGTGTGTGTGCGCGTGCGCGTGCGTGTGTGTGTGTGTGTGTGTGTGTGTGTGTGTGTGTGTGTGTGTGTGTGTGTGTGTGTGTGTGTGTGTGTGTGTGTGTGTGTGCGCGCGCGTGTGTGCATGTGGGCGCGCGTGCATGCGTGTTTTTTGAATGGGAGTTTTAAAAAGATCAATTTGTTCTCAGAATCAACGAGTTAATTACATCATCTATCTATAATTCCAGCTGTGTGTGTGTGTGTGTGTGTGTGTGTGTGTGTGTGTGTGTGTGTGTGTGTGTGTGTGTGGGTGTGTGTGTGTGTGTGTGTGTGTGTGTGTGTGTGTGTGTGTGTGTGTGTGTGTGTGTGTGTGTGTGTGTGTGTGTGTGTTTCTCTGACCGCTGTTTCTCGACAACCACTGGTCCGATCTAATTGAAACTAGCCAGATATATTTCTGGGGACCTGAGGATGTGCCTTTTCAAGGTTTGATATTTATCGGACAAGTGCTTCCCAAGTTATGGCCATTTATTTACCAAACCAATGACAAGACACGTTGCGTGGGCATGGCCGATGGGGGAAGGGAACCTCAGCCGCACTCCCCATTACGGGTTACAACGTACGGGCTTCCGGAGAGTGATGACTTCGTGTATTCTTATAATTTCTCGATTTCTTATGCGCATTTATAGATAAACACAATGCCCCAAGTTATGATCGTTTTCATATTTGACGGTGCATACATTTTGGTAACATCAGAGAGCTGGTGTGCTCCAAACCAGGAAGTAAATTTTTTTTCTCTTTTCTCTTTTTTTTTTTTTGTTTTTCCTTGCGACGACATTGCGAAAAGGCAAAATACGTTGGCGCTAATTGAATAATTGGCCATTAAAACTAAATTGCGAATAATCATAACTGCAATATGCGAACTTCTGGGCCATGCACACACGGGCACGCGAGAGCGAAGAAACGGCCTGTGTGGTTGTTGTTTCTTGCTCGCAGTTGGAAATTATTATTATTATTTTTTTTTTTACGGGCACGTACCGGTGTTTGTTTGTCATGCCACTCCACCTACAGTTCTCAGTCGATTTCATCCAGACTTGCTACATAGGATCAGGATGACCCCGATTAATGTTTCGAGGTGTTTTTATCTTTGCCAGTGGTCTTGGGGAAGGGTGAGGGAGGTGGGGGTGGGGGGGGGGGCGGTCGACGCAAATTCTCCATGTAAATGTGTATCCTGTAGCACTGCATCCAGGTGGGAGATGGCTTTACAAGTCTCCACCATTTACAGTACAGTATTCCTGTCCCCTTGCTTTCCAATACTGAGAGGTGTTTTGAATTATAAGCAGTTGCTATGTTTTTGCTTCATCAACGTAACCCGGGTTATTTTTATTTTTATTTTTATTTTCCGGAGCAATTGAGGCAGCTGTCAGTTGCCTCTGCATCACCCAATAAAGGTATGTGTCAGAAGAACATGATCGCCCGTAAAGCGGGTACTCTATAACTCGTTTGTAAAAATAATTCATGACAAAGTTTTTTTTTTTTTTCACTTTCTTCAATCACTTTTGTGGTCTTATCTTAAATTTTATACAGTATTGCTAAATTTCACTGTTTTCACAATAGTCGGGCCTTGGCTAAAGTCCAAATTTCACTGCTTATCAACCAGACATCAGCCAAACAATGATGAACAAATCAAAGGATAATGTGAAGGAGCGAACGTGTAGTTGCATTCTCCTCTGAGCTATCAAGCTTGTGCCAGCTATAACTCGCCCTGTTATTTTGCAGGCAGCAGCGATGCATCATTGTCTGCCGTCCCACGGATGGACGTTAAACTAGATGTCCCTTTGTTAGCATTATCTGGTGGTAGTTAGAGATCCCACAATGTTCTTCATGAAGAGAAAGCAAATTATCGCCGGCACCTTGGCTAAAGTCCAAATTCCTGATGACTGTGGGTAGCGAAGAGTGTCCAACTGCAGCCTCCGTTGGCTTTCTGCTGCTCCTAACTCCATGTCTCTCACTCTTCCCCGGAACTGCCACATTCTCGGTACTACCCTTACTCTCTGGTACTGCCACGCTTTGGTGCTGCCACCCTCCCTGCATTACTCGTCATCTGTGTAAAACATTTTATTCCCTCCACCTGTGATTAGGTCATGTATCCTTCCTTCAAGGTGAATGGTGTGGAACGTCGCCCCTGCCGCAGCAACATCTTGCGTGCGGTGAGGTGCCACTGGCACTGCCTGAATCAATGGCCCACTGCCTTGCAGGATTCCAATGGCATCGCACCCTCCAGGGCCTCATTATGCCATTGCCTCACCGGACCTCTTGTACTCAGAACACGTACCGCGACAGAGTTTATCAAACCGCACTTCGTTGGTAAGTCAGTCTTGGGGAATCTGAAGACTTCACTTTCCAACAAATGGTGGTGCTCTTGTTATGCTTCCTATTTCCCCAAGGTCAGGCCAGGTATTAGAGCATGCACCGGAGCAGCTCATCACCACGTCCACTTTCTGCCAGTACTCCAGGGTCTTCCGTCTGGCCATCTGCCCAGGCAGTTCCCCAGCCTATCCCTATCTCCTTGAGATTCCGATCAACTTGCTACAACCATAAGGCACGTGGTCAGTCCGTTGGCCTCCTCCACTCACGAGGCTCTTTCGCTGAGAGAATTTGATGAGCAGCATTAGCATCAGGAAAACGAGCCACATGTCTATACAGCCGCAGCTGACGCTCACAGCACTATTGAAGTAACAAATCTCATCTGAATCTCTCTCAACAAACGCTCGTGAGACACAAAGTTCGACCAGTGACAGCCACAGATTCTTCGAAAAGACCTGGTACTGACGGAGTTAGGTCTCCGTCTCAGAGCCTTGATCTGAGTCCAAGTCTCACATGTGTAGAGCAAGTTTGGAAGCACCAATAACTTAAAGACTCGGACTTTTGTCCTCTTGCATAGGTTCCGACAGTACCACACCCCATTGTCCAGTGAAACCATGGCTCGCAAAGCCTGACCAAGATTCCTATCGACCTCTGGTTCACAACATACGGAGACATGAATATAACTGCAAAGGAAAGTGAATCTCTGTGACCTCAACATCCTTGCCACAGATGGGTACAGACAAGAGAGCAGCATCCAAGATGTGATTGAAAGCCTGGATCTTGGTCTTGACCTTGGAGACCCGAAATTCCAGTTGCTTCAGCTCCTTGAGTGCCCCCATAAGTGTGTCCAGAGTCTTTGCAAAGATGACTGCATCATCTGCGAAATCAAGGTCAGAGATCTTCACACTCCCAAATGATGTACCGTAGCTTTATCTCTGCGACATCCTCCCCAGAATCCAGTCCGTCCAAGTGCTGAAACATGTGGGGGCTGGGATAAACCGCTGACAAACTCCAGTAACAATTGGAAACAAGTCAGAGATGGAACCACCACACCTCACAGCACTCTCGGTAGCAGAATATATTTTAGAAATCGGATAGATCTGCTTTGGTGGCACCCCACGAAGACCAACGATTTTCCAGAGGGCATCCTGATTCACTGAATCCAACACTTTGCGGAGAAAAACATGGGCTGCGAGCAGCCCCTACTGAAACTCTCACTCCATTTGGTGAGGAACCGAAGAGCAAGAGTACAATCCATCATTGACCTCTTTGGTGTAAAGCCAGACTTCTTTGGCCACTGTTGCTCAAGCAGATGGTGGTGAACCTGATCAAAAATTATCCGAGCAAACACCTTGTCCGGCCACGAGAGCAGTGTCACCCCTCGGTCGTTGTTGCAGTTCTCGCGATCACCCTTCCCTTTCCAGAGGGGGACAACAAGGCCCCTCTTCCAGTCAGTTGGGATGATGCCTGTATTCTAGCAGAGCACAGAACTGCATGCAACGAACGACATGAGTGCAGCATTTCCAGCAGCCTTGAGCAGGTCAGCATGGATGCCATAGATCCCAGGAGTTTTGTCCCATTTCAACCGGTTTACCACAGCCTGTGTTTCCAGAAACTAAGGCAGTTCACATTTGATTTGAGGGTCAGCAATAGGGATAGTAACACCCCTGACATGCAACTCAACAACTGGTGGGTTCACCTGGTAAAGCCGCTCTCTGTCCCCGAGTCAAAGGACAATGCGTCAAAACTATTTCCAATTTTCTTTGGTATCTTTCCTGAGCTATTCCAATTAGCCATTTCCATTTTCGTTTTGTTTTTGCTCCATAATAGGAAGCATATCCACCACACATGAATAATGAAACACCAACCCCCTTTCCCCCACCCTCTCTTTGACCACTGTTGGCCACAAATTTGGTGCTTGTGTCTGAGGGACTCTTGAAAGCTGGCACAGTTATGCGGTACAGCTTTGTGAATTCAAATGCTGTCTGCATCTTATCGTGTTTCCATTTATTTATTACCGTCCACCTTCGGTCGTCGAGGTTATCTTTTCACCGCTGTTTGTTTAGCTGTCTGTCTATCTGTGAGCAGGATATCGAAAAACATTACGGCCGGATTCGGACCAAACGTGGTGGACATGTCGATTGTGTGACAAGGATGAATTGATTCAAATTTGGTTAAGATATCCGATCCGATAATTTTTCAATTCAGCGATAGTGCCATAATCACTATATAGCACAATATTTCAAAACGTTGTGGTTGGATTATGACAAAACTTGGTGGCGAAGTTGAAAAGGTGACAAAAGACCCAAGCCAATTTGATTTCGGTTAATGTCTGGATGCAAACTCGACCGAGTGCCATTCGAGTTTGCTCTTGTCGATGCTTCCCTTTGAAAGGCAAGACACGTTGAGCTCTTGTTCTCTTGTGCTGCCAGGTTGCTTTGTGCGGGGGACGTGATTTCAGTGTCAACAATGGGCCGGGCGGCCTTCCTGGAAGCAAGCAAGTGTTTGACATCAGAAGGGTACATCTCATTGGCTTGCACAGATACTTCCTCACCCCAACCCCCCCTCACTAATTTACAGGAATTATTTGCCCAGATTACAGACAGATTTCATGGCAGAAGTGCCCCAATTTCTTCTGTCCTTTTGTGTTTTCTATTTTAGAAAATAATGACAAATTATCTTTCTAATCCTCCTCATGATGTTGAAGCACCTTTGACACGTTCCCTGGTTTGGTCTTTCACTTCAACGTGTTGCTCTATTTGTGTGTTAAACGTCCCTTTTTATTGTTGCATCATTGCATTTTCAGAACATTTACACGATTTGTATCCGGTTGTATTTTGAGCTGATAGATTTTGTCAATTGACATGCACTGCACGTACATATTGCACACAGCTGGCCGATGCTATATTACAAGGTTCTGCATGTTCAGGGTTCTGAGGATGTGAATGGAAACGCAGGATACTTGGTTGACACAGAACACACCTCCCTTTACCAGGTGAGTCATTGCACAAATTTCAATGAGGAAAGGAAGAGGCCATTTGGCCCATTCTGCTCGTATCAAATTTGTATCCCACTGTCTGTTTGCTGGATTGAATTGGTTAATTTCCCATGGATTTGGAAGTTGCAGGCTTTGTCGGGTGTGTGATACACTGTGACGTACATCCGATGTGACGTACACCTATACATTATTGCATGGATGAAGGTGTGATCACATTTAACATCAGATAGTGTAATATATGTAATTATTCCTTAACTATACCTTAATTATGATTAAATGCAGCAGTTTGGCGATGCTGTTCCATCCAATTTGGCCGATATTCCATCTCCATGGTCTCAAATGTAACGTACAAAAAATGTGACTTACTCTCTAACAGTGGAAGTTGGGTCATAAATAAAAAACGGGACATCCAAAATGAATAATATTGCTAAAACAATTCAATCATCATACAATGTATGTTTTAATGCTAAAAAATAACAACCTGATGCCTATTTTACGTAATAAAACCAAGCATCTTTGAATTTACCGTACTCTCTAACATCCAAATAGGCACACTTTGGATGCTCGGCACACGCGTATACCTCCTACCTCAACTATCTTGCAGTTACTGACAATTAGCATAGCCTTCAACCATTACACAACAATAAATAATTTAACCATTAAGGTTAAAGTAATATTTGTATCGCACCATTCTAAAGGAAAGTTAGGTTTGAAAATGAATTTTGCCTGAAATTGTATTTTGGAAATTTTTGTAAAAATTGTATCACAATAATTATTTTTAATTGGCATATATTTGTTCCAGGCATGATTCACAATCATCAAAAACATTTTTTGGGTGACAATCAATTGTTTAAAATGTTTCAATATTCACCTATGTGAGGTGTGCTTGATGATCTGTCACTAGAATTTACCAATTTTTACCCTATTTTCCACATTTTAATTTAATATATCTTAGCAAATATTGGTCCGATCCTGCTTAATGTATATATCAAGATGATCGTCTAAAAATTTCCTGTCCAATTATCAACTTTGTATGTCTCAAAAATATATGGTACAAAATATATAAGCCTTTTAATGCCAACGACGGTGAATTGTACACGTTCCCATGCAACAAGCCTAGGTGGGTTTGTTGAATGGTCCTTCTTGGGCGATTTATGATGAGACTGAGACTTTCCAGTTTTTAATATTCTCATTATTACGAGCAAATGGACAACCGTTTTAACTTTTTCTTCATTGAACTACAAGAGCTTATTGCATTAATGCACCTGGTATCAGGATAGTTTATCTTGTGTTTGAGCTCTGTCGTTTGGGTTCTTTGATTCAAGTGGAGCAGAATATGATCTGTTGTAGTGTTTTGTACCAGCAGGGGACGTTGTACATTGAAGCACACCCTTCTTTTATATTTACATCACATGTTCAGTTTGCTTTGTTTATATTCCTTTCATACTGAAAACCCCAATGGTGTATTTCTGTAAGCTGTTATACCTGACAGCTGACAATAAATGGAATGGAATGTTGTGTAGATTTTGAATGCAGTATATAAATTTTAAATATGGCACAATCGTTGAAGGTTGAACACATCTTTGTTGGACAAATCCATAAATCCAGTTTTTGTAATAAATCCATAAGCCTGGGGAGTTACTGCTAAAATCTATCTATTTCGGTTCTTCCTGACATCTTTGTTCTTCCTTCCTTTTAATACTATCTTCTGTTTTTTTTTTTTCATAATCCTCTTTATTCATTCTAATTCTTGCTTTTTTTTTTTCTTTCATCGCTTTTACCCTCTTTCTCTCTTTTGTTATCTATCTCGTTAAGGAGAAGTGAATTATTGCAGGATCTTTTCTGTAAGGCTCACTTGGCTGCACCTCAATGGGTTTGAGGGTAGAGGAGCAGCGGCTGAAACCTGAATCCTATCCAGGTTCCTCCTGTTGACTCCATCTTTGATCTTTACCTCTTCGGATTCAGAAACTCGTGTTGATTCCATAAATGCGACTTAAATATGTGGGATAAAATGTACGAATAAATTTAGAGATGTTTGCATGGCATGCATGTGAGGGAACAGTCACCTGTTTCAAAGTTTCATTACGGGAACCCAACAGAACCCGTTGGGTTCCCGTTGTGACAGCAGTTGATAAAAAAACATTTCAAAAAAAGAAAAAGAAAAAGATAGCTCCAACGAACTGTATCGCTGAGATTGTTTGCATTGATTAAATTCTCCCGGAGTACTTGACTGAATCGGGAATTGATTTTTTTAAATAATCTTTTCGTTGCCCGATTTTATCGAAACTTGATACTGCACATTGCTGGAGAATGGTGAGTAAGGTGGCCCTAAATTTTTGCGCTATCGTGTACTGTTTTGGCTGTATTTCGGGAACATGCATACATACATATACATACATTCATACATACATGATGAGAGTTTTAGTAATAAATAGAAGATGTACAATAAACAGATAACATGTGAGAACATCCACTCGAAACAGCGATGTAAGAACAACTGATACCGGAAGTAGTGCAACGCTAGACAGGATGAAGTAATGCGTGGAGTTAAGTAGTTCCCTCTGACCGATGGGAAAATAATCATGATATTCTTTGAAGCCTTGGTATCAAATTATTATGGACATTACAACAAAACGATGTGAACCAAAATGACATTGAGCAAGGACAACCTGTGCTTGGACATGTTAAATAGGGTGGTATATAAGACTGTTTAAATTGCGCCATACTTCTGGAATTTTTTTAAATAATGATCTTTAAAATCATTATTTTATTTAAATAGAAGTACACTGCATGGGGTAACGTGTTCTTTGAACTTTCTTGTTGTATGGTATGTTTTTATTCATGTAAAACATACTGCCCTTTTATCTTTCTTTTACTTTTGCAAAGAAACTTGGAAGTTTTCCTTTGTTTCTGTACTCTAACCTCCAGGAGGGATCTGTGAACAGCCCAATTCCCTGGCCATTGTCAAAGCCTGATGTAAGCGTCACAGAAGGAAGGTGTGTTGATCCTTGGCCCCCAGATGTACCACCGGGGTTTGAGGAAGAGGCCAAAAAGCTGAGAGAAACCTTTCTTCCCTACCTAAGCACTCGGTTTGTACCAAGCACCTCAGATGGGATGACCAAGCGATTGGACGGATTTAAATATTTTTGCACTTTTTGTTCACTCGCGTGCTACACAAAGATTTGCTTTATTAGCCATTCTGTGCTGCTTTGATGTTTGCTGTGCCGATTTTGCCACATTGCCAGAATTTTTCATTCTCCATGCCTTCCAGGAGTACCTTCTTGGAGCTACCATGCTCTTTATTGCTGTGTGGTGCACCGGGTGCAGGGAAGGCTGAGCTATGTAGGGCTCTGTGTCGAAAGTTGCACCTACACCTACTTGAGGTAGAAACTTATCCATGGCTGTACCTAGCAAGTGCAACCAGTCTGATATGTATGTTTGCTGTTGTTGGAAAGTAGTTTGAGTGGGAGGGAGCAGGTTGAGGGGATTAGTGGGCCCACCACACCCAAGCAATTACTCTTCCACACTGAAACCAAAATTTCAAAGATGACCAAACCATAACTGGTTCTCATGAGCTGACACTGAGCAGTTCTTGCTGGCTTGTGATCCAACTGGGACTTATTCCACGTTGCTTATGAAACAACATTATAATACATTAAATTCTCCAGGTATCCCAAATGAACCTGATCGTTTGTGTGACAAAATGGTGAAAGACACGTTCCGCAAGCTGTTCAAGAAATAAAGAATTTATTACACAAGGACATAATAATATGCCACAATTCCTGAAAAACAAAACCACAAGATGACAACCTATCATCATCTAAAGGTGCCACACATGCACTCACTCAACCACCCAACACTGCAGCAGGGAAGGCACGTTGCTAGATGAGCTTGCCACAGAGCAGGGATACATGCACGGTGCTGGTTATTCCCCCTCTCCCTCCCATCTCTCATGGGTTCCACCAATCCTCGGCACCAAAGGTTCCACCAACTCCGCCCTGAAGCCCATATGATGCTCTGGCTTGCGAGGCACACCAATCTCAGCCCGAGGACTTCAGGAATCCCATCCCTGAGACCTTCATGAGTCCCTGGCCCGAGGACATTCATCAAACTCTGTCTCCCACATGCTGGTGACAGCAGGAATGAATCTTTCATCTCTGGTGGCTACGGAACCATGACGTCACCCCACAATAATGTCCCGTGCTCTTCCCGAGTTTTACCGAAGGAAGAGACATGAGACCCCTTAGTTGTATCTAAAGCAGAGAGCACCCGACCCCTCGCTGACAACACTTGGACTCCTTACCTGAAACAAATATACTCAACACAAGTAAGAAGTTCTAATCATTCATGAACATGCACGGTATCCACAGCCTTAACTGAGCAATTGTGCCCCTCCCCCACAAATGCAACAATACTTTCTTGTGTAATTGATTTTGTCAAGTAATGGTTGACAAAAGTCCATTTACTGCCATGGGAAGTGGACACTAGCTTTCACAGACTTGTGATCCATTGTACTTTCTTGTGAAGTGGTATAGCTATGGGTCAGCTTTATCTGATAATTCAACTGCTGTGTTGGATATCATCCAGGAAGGAAAATGAGACCCTCTGTTTTTGTTGGTGGTGATGGACAGGTACAGTGTGTGTCGTTACGAGCGGAAACTGCTGGTGCAGCCGAAGCACGTCTACGCAACCTGCTGGATGAGGCGGAAGATATGGTTCCATGTCTGCTCCTCCTTCGTGGTGCTGAGAACCTCGCACGTGAGCGAGAGGAGTATGGAGAAGAGACGAGGGTTATTTACTGCTTGCGCAGCGCTCTGTCCCGGAGATTACAGAGACAAAGGTACTGTCTGCCTTTCTTTGGCTTTTGGACCATGAATGCAGAATAATCTGAAGATGACGTTATATATATATATATATATATATATATATATATATATATATATATATATATATATATATATATATATATATATATATATATATATATATATATATATATATATATATATATTAAAGGCTCCTTTGGCCAAACAGTTGCGGAGGCTCCGCATATTTGGAATGAGCTTGGCAGAGCTAGAGCCCCTTACATTTCCATAAGAATGTGCTGCAGCAAATACCGGGAAGATAATTTAATTCTCAATTTTATCGACCAGTCCACCTCAGAGAGGGAACATCCACAGACACGTGTTGCAGGCTTTTGTTGGCCCTCGTCCATGTGGAGCAGAAGCCCCCCCCCCCCAGATCCAGATGGAGTCCCATTGCAGCTCTTGCTGACTCGATCTGCTATCCTCAACAATCTCAATTAGGGGTGCATCCCGAACCAAGATAAAGCCATTAGGCCTCAAAGTCACAAAGTGGTTGGAACAGTGATGTATTGCCCTGACGAGCCCTAAAAATAGCAAAACTAATCGGTAGCTTTGCTTTTTCATCTGCTTACTAATGTGGTGGAAAACTCGAAACCTTACTCAAGTAAGTACAGTCACAATATAGGTTGAATCATTTCTTTAATACATGGTCATGGAGAAGGACAATCAATGCTGCAATGTGATTGCTTTCTGGCTTGATGTCCCAAACAGAGTTTTTTTTTTTTGTTTTGGGAAGAGAAATGGGAGGGTGATCCACTTACATGTAAGCAAATTGATCAATCACATTCTGATAAGACAAACAGAACATCTTCAGGGACGTGGTCATGACTCTGTGTTTCAAATGCTAATTCCTCTGGTATATTTCTCCTTGAGCACTTTCAAGCTTCATCAGATATTTGCATTGCTTTGCTGTCCTCCCCCTTCATGACAATTGTATTATGTTTACTTCATTTCAACATAATGCCCTGTGTTTATGTGATTCCAAGAGACTTACTACATAGTAAATTTGTTATTCAGCATTCATTAATTAGAATTAAGCATTCCTACGTCTCACTGGTACCTGAACAAAGGCAGCTTTATTCAATTTAACTTTCCAACCAAGTGAAATAAAGAAAGATTATACGAGGTCCGTCTTAAAAAGTAATGGGACTGACTTCACAGAAATTTTATTCAAAAAAAATATTGAAATCACAGCTTGTCTCCTTCAAAATAGTTTCGCTCCAGTCTCATACACTTGTCCATCCTCTTCTTCCACGCTTCGATGCACCCCTGGAAGGCTTCTTCTGGAATCCTTCGGAGCTCCGTCGTCACGGCCCTTTTGATGGCTTCCACATAGGAAATCAGGTCCCCTTGATCACCCCCTTGAACTTGGGGAATAGGAAAAAATCACAAGGGGCCAAGTCTGGTGAATACGGGGGTTGCTCCAGAGTTGGCACATTCCTCTCCACCAGAAACTGTTGGATGCTCAGGGCACTGTGAGCAGGGCCGTTGTCATGGTGGAGCACCCAGGCATTCTCCCACAGATCCCTCCTCTTGTCCCGGACTGATCTCATGAGGCGCCGGAGGATCTCCTTGTACACGTATTGATTCATTGTTTGACCCTGTGGTAGAAACTCGAAGTGGACGATGCTCTTGATGTCCAAAAACGCAATGAGCATCACCTTGACCTTCGATTTCGACATCCTTGCTTTCTTTGGTCTTGGTGATGCCAGATTTTTCCACTGATGACTCTGCCATTTGGTCTCGGGATCATATTGGAATATCCACGATTCATCGTCAGTAATGACTCTCCCGAGCAGGTCTGGATCGTCCTCGAGGCGCTCGATAATATCTTGACAGACAGTGAATCTTTGCTGTTTCTGGTCCTCGGGCAACAGCTTGGGGACAATCTTTGCACACACCTTGCGCATTTCGATATTTTCAATGATGATGCTTTGGACAGTGTCCTTGTTGATGGAAAGTTCCTTAGCAATCATCCGCACCGTGAGTAGACGATCTGTGCGCACCATTTGCTTCACACGCTCGATGTTGTCCGCCGTTTTGCTCGTTGAAAGTCTTCCAGACCGTGGATCATCTTCAACCTCCTCCCGTCCCTCTTTGAACCTCTTGAGCCATTCAAATGCACCATTTTCTTCCCTGTAGACTTGCTGCAGCATTGCGAAGGATTCAGAATGTGTTTTGCCAAGCTTGGCAAGAAACTTCAGATTGGCTCTCTGCTCAGGACTCGTAGCGCGACAACTCAGACGAGACAACGTGTAAAGCACGACCTGTAAAAAAAAAAATCACACAATGAGTGCATTCAACCATCACCAATCATACATATATATATATATATATATATATATATATATATATATATATATATATATATATATATATATATATATATATATATATATATATATATCTTATAATACCAAGCTTGCACACTAAAAACTCGGCTCGTCGTCACACGATCCCTATGAAATTGCTGTGGCACTTAGCGGACGTGCCGACAATGTTTGGGAAGTCTTGGCGTTCCATAGTACCATTTGCATTTTGCACAATGCGTTTTTTTGTCATTCCCCGTGTACGGTCTGTCGTCTGCTACCAGCTATGTTGTACTGCTATCCTGTGCATGTGCACGGGTATCGTTGGTATGTATATGTATATATATATATATATATATATATATATATATATATATATATATATATATATATATGTATATGTGTATATATATATATGTATATATGTATATGTGTATATATATATATATATGTGTGTGTATATATATATATATATGTATATGTGTATATATATATATATGTATATATGTATATATATATATATATGTATATATATGTATATGTGTATATATATATATATATATATATATATATATATATATATATATGTATATGTGTATATATATATATATATATATATATATATATATATATATATATATATATATATATATATGTATATGTGTATATATATATATATATATATATATATATATATATATATATATATATATATATATATATATGTATATATATATATATATGTATATGGGTATATATATATATATATATATATATATATATATATATATATATATATATATATATATATATATATATATATATTGTTGCGGATTCGCACCCGCCGGCGTGCTGACGGCCACGTAACTCGAATCGCGGCACGTCGCCCACCGGACGGACAATCCAGTCGTGACCCTCTTGGACTAACGCCGGGAACCAGTCACGGGTGGACCTTTCGGTCTCACCGCGATCGAGCCAATCAGCCCCCGCGTGGGATAGGGTTGCTCGCTAAATTCGACCTACCTAAGTACCCACGCGGAGGGTAGACCGGGCGATCGCACCTCGCCGCAGGTCGACTTCGGACACGGGCCACTTAAGCGACCCGTTCCGTACTATCGGGATAACCGAGCGGTGTTATTCGTCGACCTCGACGGTTCGATTAATTATCGGGCGTATTCAGCCCACTACCAACCCTTTACGTGAAGCAAGATGAGGATTCAAAGAAAGAAATGACGAAGCGAAGCGGGAAACAGTTCAACACAAAGCACATTTATTCGCGCTGAACGGAAAGCACACATATTCAATTCCACCAAAAGCACACAGAAAAGAAAAAAACACAATGCAATTTACACAAAAAGCAAATGCGACAATGCAGATCTAATACCGATTACACGAGCACACGGCAACACTTATACAATTTTACTTCACAGACGGCGCCGACAACACATACCCAAAACCAAGGAAAGAATACCCTCAAGGATGAGGCGGGCCTGAGGCCGAGACCGGGTCGGGCCTACCCGTCTGGTGATGAGACGCGGAGCGGCGATGGTGCCTCAACTCCGCGGGCCTCGCGGGCTGTGTCTGGTAGGGGGTGGGAAAGGGGCCCCCTTGGTCGCACTATCTCAGCGCGGGGGGAAACAGGAGGGGGTTGCTGATGCTCGGGGTATAGAGGATTTTTATTGTCCCGCGACGAGCGTCTCCACCTCGGCCAGGTCGCGCTGTCGGCCTCCCTGGGGTGCAGCTCCCTGCACGACGCGAGCACCCCCTCGTCTGCCCTCGCCGCCTCTCCACAGCTCCGTCCCCTCCGCTCCGACTCCAACGCCAACGCACACGACGATGACCAGCTCCTTCTTGCCAACTCCACCGCCCGCGAAGTCTTAACTCTCTGTTCCCTCTCGACTCTACTACTCACTGGACTGACGAACACGGTCGCTTATATCAGCCCCGTGGCTTCGCCCTCTCATCTTTGACCCCCTCCCTTCGACCTTTCACCTCGCTCCCCATTGGCCCGAGAAAAAGTGGGCGTGAATGCTTTTTGATCCATAAATTTGCATATATCGATCGCCCTCCAACGCCCTGGGGGCGGGGCCAATTCGCCCCTCGCTCACCGATTGGACGGCAAAAAGTGGGCGTGTCGTTTTTGATCCGTTTTTGAAGCACAAAATCCGTGATTTTGTACACGCTGTTCGGCGCGCGCCCTGCACGAGTCCAACACCGGTACCCACAAGCGGCGCAAGAACGGTGGCGATGCGACGGTTGCGAGGTGTGACGTGAAGGTCGTGGCGGTTGTGGTGAAGCGGCGTTGTGGTTGGTGGTTGATGTTGTGACTGGTGGTGGTAACAATGGCGGTTGGTCCAAATTAAAGATAGTAAAAGAAAAACGGCTATCCTGAAGAGTCGCAGCACGCATGAATAACATTTATTCCCACTAGACAACGGGTTTGGGCCTAACTACACATATACTTACCGAGATACCTCACCTAAGGGACCTGAATGGTGGTTTGCGAATTTGGTAACCACAACAATATATATGTTGTGAAACACTGTGACGCAACCTGTTCATTCAAGTTGTGGAAGTGGAGCACACAGCAGGCTCAGTCCCATTACTTTTGAGACGGACCTCATATTGTTCCACAGTTAACTAGCACACTATATCTATTCATTATAAAACAACCATCAATATGCAATGATCCATTATCAAGTATATTTTAAAGTATCAGAGCAGCAAACATAAGAGAGGGGGACACATTTGATTTCACTAAGCATGGACTAATCGGATCCTTCACCAGGCCCAGATGTGCTTGGACCAGCAAAGGGATTATACTGTTGCGGGCCGGGGTCTGGCGGAGAGAACAACCGCGAGGTGGGGGAAACTACGTTGATTCTCACCAGACTCCTCAAATTGTAGGCTGTCGCTCACGGATAATTCCCTGACACGGCGGGTCGCTTCAGGGACCGTGGACGCCAATACCTCAACCACGTGACATAGGGTCCTCTTGTCTAGAACCAAGTTACCTAATTAACCACGCTGTTTCAACTCCCGGGGAACCACGCCCTCGGTACGCCTTGCCCGAACCCGATCACTCTATTGACTACGGTAGAGTACCAACTACCTTTCAGGATCGGATGCAGCCGAGCGGAACTGCCAGAGGACGTCCCGGCTAGAAGAAACGGATTATCGGGAATAAAGACCCGGCTAAACTCAGGTCCGAACCATGCTGGACCAATGGAGCAAAAGACAAAAACGAGCTGGGAACATTTCTACAATGATTTATTTACACTAAGGCGAGGAAAAGCATGTGGCACAGGAACAAGGTTTATTGGTTGTTATGCAGGGGGAAGATGAGAGAGATGTAGTGTGACAATTATACAGCAACTTACCAAAGCGGACACAGAACAGACTTGCGTGAGAATAATAAAAGCAAGAATTACAATATAATCAAAGATCTTATACAATTTTGCTTAAAAGACAGGCGCCACACTCTCAGACACACACTCAGACAAAACAAACCCAACAAAAAGAAAAGGGGACCCTTTTGCAGCCAGTCAGGGAGGGAGTTGAGGTCGCAGTTCTCTGTACCTGAGAGTTTCGGGGGAAGGTGTGCTCCATGGTGCAGCACCTGACAACAGTCGTACAGTTCGGACCACAGCCTCCCGTGTGGAGTTCGGGTCCGTGGAGGAGCTTGAGTGGAGAGCATGGAGTCCAAGGTGGGAACGGGGCAGCAGATGGGACCCGACGAGAGATCTGATCGAGGTCGGGTGTGCGCGGACCAGCACAACAGGCGGGCCGCCGAGGTGAGACGTGGGCAGACACTCCGTAACAACTGCACACTTCCAATCCTTCTACCGCAACCTCCTTCGACCTTCCCAACCAACCAACGAACCCACCGAACACGAACCAACCAAGCACTCGGCACTTCCAAATCCAACTCCTTCCTTTCTTTCTCTCAAATCCAACCACGATCTCCTTTTCATCCCATCCCACTCTACTCTGAGCATTGCTTTGTATTTTATAGATTACGGAGTTAGGGGGTGGAGCCATGGCGAAGCAGACATCATCGTTCATCCCAATTGGACGGGGCCTTCATGCGGTCCACATTCCTGGGCGGGGTCTCGCCAGACGCCGGCAAGGCCTGCCCACACCGTGTCTGGGTTTGGGAAGGTAGAAGCCGAGATAGAACTGCCACAGCGAACGTCAGGATTCAGACTCAGAAAAAGTCTCTGGGTAGGCGCTCGTCACGCTGTGGTAAGCAAGGCGAGGGTGCGAGGCAAGCGAGATGAAGGTACCGTGGTTCAAATAAAAGGGGAAATAATATAAATGGGAAGAAAATGATTTATTAACCTAACAAAAACCCCATCGCAACGCACCCCTGTATTTTCTCCCACGACACACAAGGAAGGGATCTATCTGCACATATACTAATCGAATAACTGACTTGGGACACCTGTATGTTGTTTGCATACGGTTGCGAGAACCGTAACAATACATTCGTTATTATAATTGTCATCTGGTTTGAAATGTATGTTCGCTTTGAGTGGTACAGTGGTGGTGTTGAGCATTTACTAGTGGATTCAGGAGAGCACTTTCTCAACATTTGAGAAAGGCAAACAATAGGTTTGTTTTTCTCCCAGAGATTACATGGCATTTATCCAGGTTGGAGAATATCCATATATATATATATATATATAATATATATATATATATATATAATATATATATATAATATATATATTATATATATATATATATATATATGTATATATATGTATATATATATATATGTATATATATGTATATATATATATATATATATATATAATATATATATATATATATATAATATATATATATAATATATATATTATATATATATATATATATAATTAGCATATACCCGTGCTCCGCACGGAGTTGAATGGGTGGAAAAAGGTGGATGAGACATAATAGTTGATGTTATGGGAAGCTGGGGAGGGTGTCATTTGAAATGTGATGCACTATGGTTACCTGTCCTTAGTTTTCTAAAGGACCTCCCTGAAGATGACATTTTGGGTGAGTGTCTTGTTGCTGAATAGTCCTTGTGAGGAATTATTGTCCACTTTGATAGATATATCGGAGTTTTTATGTGAAAATGCACGTGAAAATGCATGATATAGTTGGCCATGGGAGAACACGGGCTGGGAGGTATATTCCGAGTTTGTCAAATGTTTGGCCCTGGGATTTGTTTATGGTCATCGAGTATGCGAGTCTGACTGGAAATTGCATCCTCTGCAGTGTGACTGGAAGGTTGGCATCTGATGGGGCAAGTTTAACATGATATAGGCCTAGCCCAAGACTGAACAGGAACAGTGGAGGGTGAGCGAGAATCAGAATGCAAATTTCAATGAATGGCACTTTTTGGTGCACATCCGACGATCGAACACCGCTTGGACGCTTTAATTTGAACAGTTAACATGCACATATTCAAGGTACAGAATCTATTGTCAGACACCGCTTGGACGCTTTAATTTGAAGACCACACATGCAAGACACAACACAGGTAACGATGGCGGTTGATATTGACAATTCATGTAATGAATGGTAGTTGTTTGGGTGCATCCGACAATCGAACACCTCTTTAATTTGAACAGTTAACACGCACACATTCATGGTACAGAATCTATTGTTGGACACCGTGCTTTCGAAGAACAAAGAAAAGAAGAGAATCCGGGCAATGAAGGGATGACCTCATACCCGTTCCCTGGTTCCCCCTACCTTCAGATTATAGCCTTTGATGTTATCTGGACGTAGGCCTATTGCAACTTATTTTCGGGTGTTTTTAATATGCACGTTGGATTTCAGACACAAATTGACAGTCTAAGAGGGCGTGTTCATTCCGGGAAAGAGCCAATCGGGGTACGTCATGTTGGCCGAGCTCTGGCGCTCATCGTTCCCCTCCTTCCACACTGATTTTTAAAACATGACAACCATTGCTGATGTTCTGAGCTATACTATTTATTATCAGTTGTGTTTATATTCAGTGTTTGATGCAATAAGTACTCCCTTACTCGAGTTAATGTTTTTTGGATAGATGGCAGCATTTACCGGACAGCAGTTCAGCGATGGCGACCGAATGGGAATAAATGCGGCCGTCGTGGGTTGAAAATCTTGTTGAAGCCTCGTTGTCATCCAATTCCAGCTTATAAATTTACACATTAAGAAATAGTCTTCGTTACATTAAGAAACCCTAGTACATGGGAAATGAGCACATTCCTGCCAGCGGTTTTGGTGGAGAAACGTCAAATTACGTGCAGACGTTAACAGAAATAATATATATTTTTAAAATAAATCTTTACTTTAAATACAATGTTTCTTGTTACATTTTTTGTGTCAAATTCACCTTCTGAGGTAGTCAGCATGAGCAGAAGAGGGTTTTACATTGTAGACGCTGTTTTTGAGGAGTGGCATTACGTCTCTCAGCGGTGACGGTCTGTCGACGACAGACGTGATGACGTCAACGAATGACCGATGATGTCATGACGGAATTACGCCTCTCAACGGTGACGTCACACGTCGCCATGCAAACAAATGTAAAAATTAGAAAATCGCCCAAAATTCCCAAACCTGTCCATCTGGCATGATCTCACATAGCCCATGCTGTTCATTCGACCACAGAGCACCCGCATGCCGAAGATGGCGACAATCCGTCGGGCAGTTTTGGAGGAGAAACGTCAAATTACGTGCAGACATTAACAGAAATAATATATAGATATATGTTCATCGACTGTGCTTGTGTGCCATTCAGAGGGTGATTGGGAAAGACAAAATATTAAAGTACCTTTGAACAGGGTATGGTAAGTGCAAGGTGCACCCGTTTCGGTGTGTCAAGAGCCGCAACGATGCTGGGTTTTTCACGCTCAACATTTTCCCGTGTGTATCAAGAATGGTCTGCCACCCAAAGGATATCCAACCAATGGCAGGCCAGTGGTTGAAAACGGCTCATTGATGAAAGAGGCCAAAATATGCTGACAAATTGTGCAGAGAAACAAATGGGTTCCAATTAGTCAACTGACAGTCCAGTACAACATTGGTACTGAAAGAACCATAAAATATTGCTCAATTCATCATACCTTGACACGAATGGGGGTATGGCAGCTGATGACCATACAGAGTTCCACTTCCTTTCGCAAAAAACAAGAACCTGCGGTTACAGTTGGCGAAGGAACAAAAACATTGACACTGGAAGATTTGAAAAACATTGCCTGGTCTGATAAATCCTGGTTCCTGCTGTTTCATGCTGATGGGGAGGACTAGGGTGTGGAGAAAACCACATGAGTACATGTATTCATCATGCTGTGTGTCAACATTGCAAGCTGGTGGTGGTGGTGTGATGGTGTGGGGTGTGTTTTCATGGCGCACATTGGACCCTTGGTAAAAATGGAGCAACGTTTGAATGCCACAAGATATCTGACGTCATTGCCAATGAGGTGCGTTACTTCATGGCAGCAATGTATCCATCTGCGAATGGATTTCTTCAGCAGGATAATGGCCCCATGCCACGTGTCCAGGAATGATTCCATGAACATGACAGTGAATGCAGCTTACTGGAGTGGCTTGCCCAGTCACCAGATCTCAGTGCAATTGAGCATCTGTGAGATGAGATGGAATGAGCAAGTCAGAGTAGAGATCCATTTTGACAGAGCTACATGCTATTGAAAGTCGACACCACCTTTCAAAAGTTCCACCTTTTGTTGCCTTGTAGCCTGAAATTAAATTGCATTAAATCAGACTTTCCCCACCTTTATTTACACATCGTAACCAACAACGTCCAAGTGAAAAACGAATTCGACAAATTTCAGAAAATCAATTAAAAATGCAAAACTGGAATATCTTGGTTGGAAAAGTGTCCACTCCCCTTGCAACAGCAATTTTAAAATGACTCAGATGGAACCACTCAACTTCAAAATCACACACCAAGTGAATTGGCCTCCACCTGTGTTAAATTGTAGTGATTATGATAATTACCTCCGTCACTGAAGGTATATTGAAATGTTTTCACTCCTTTCTGTCTGTTTGTGACTTGCAAAATCGAAGATTTTTCAAGTATATTGGTTCGTCGATTTTGTTGTTCTGTCTGTCTGTTGGTCACTCACAAGTCATTTTAAACTGATCTTCACAAAATTTCACCACTTGTTGGAGTTGATCATAAGAAAGAAGCCTATTGTTTTTGATTTCAAAAGACCGACATAGTCACAAGGTAAATATATATATATATATATATATATATATATATATATATATATATACATATATACATATATACATATATACATATATACATATATACATATATACATATATACATATATATACATATATACATATATACATATATATATATATATATATATATATATATATATATATATATATATATATATATATATATATATATACATACATATATGCATATATATATATTGTTACGAATTTGGAATTCAATCGCACACAACATACAGGTTCCCTTAGTCAGCTTTGTCGATAAGAGCATGTTCCCCAGATAGCTCACCTTCCATTGCTAAAATGTTTTGAAATCGATTAGATGCGCTGCGGATCGATTTAATAGTTGGGGAGCGAACAATGGAGACGTCCCTCCCCCTCTTCTGCGAAGAGGAAGAAGAACGCTGCGGTGACGTCAACAACTCCCTCCCACACGTGGTTGAGCGGGGGGTGGATCATGAGGGCATGAGTCACGCCGGGTGCGGGGGAGGGGGTGCAAAGGATAAAGAGGACATATTTTCTTTGTTCAAAAAAAAGAGTCCTGTGGTAGGGCTGAGTTCCTGGGAGGAGTATGCTTTTTTGCTTCGGAGAGAGCAGTCGTTCAGCCATCGGGTCCTGCTTGGCTTGCTTGGCTTGAGGCCTTCGGAAGCTTTTTGCTTCGGCTGGCTCAGTGAGCTTCGGCTGCTGCTTTGTTTTGTAAGGAACTTGAGCCGGTTGTTCGGCTCGAGCTGCGAGTGGAGGCTTCTTTCTCTTCTTCCTCTTCCTCTTGGTTCGTGGAGCTTCTCGTTCTCCATTTTGTTTCCCGGCTTGGTGCGACGCATCGGCCTCTTCTTGGAGTTGGTTCCTCGGGGAAGCGACACATCGACAGGAAGGATCGGCGCCTCGTCTCACCGGCACGTGTTGAGAAGCGCGGGAGGATTCGCAGGAGCTCGGGAAGGAACGCAGCTCACGGCGATTTGGATCCAGCTCGCTCTCGCTGGAGCCCGGGACCGGACAAGTTGAAGACCACACATGGTGGAAAGGTTCGAGTCAAGCTCTGAGTTTCAGCTCACCTGTCCTCCGAGCTGGAGCTCGTGATTAAAGGCCTCAGCCACCGTTTCTTGCGTGCGTGCGTGGGCCCGTCTATAAGTAGGAACTGCTGTTACGTGTAAATGACTGTACATAATAAGTAGACAGTTGTAGTTCTTTTGTCGTGCTTTTGTAGCTTGTATAATTGCATACGTATTTCATTATAATAAATGTCCTTGTGTGAATGTAAACCTGCTCGTGGCGTCCATTCCCTCATTGACTGAACATTTAGTGTGTTGGGAGTTTGGAAGCCGTTGGTTTGCCGTAATAGGGGGACATTTTGACCGACGGTTCTCGGCGATTACGCCGCTCGGAATCGCGCACGGACAAGCTCGCCTCGGCGGTTTGTTCCGTACGAGATCCGCCGAGGGTGGAATATCCCGGTAGTTGGATCACATGGGTATTCAGGTACATTGAAGATTGGCAATCGAGCCTACCCCACGTGATCTGCCGATTGGCGTATTTCGGTTCTTGTACAAGGACCCGTCTCTCGGAGTTATCCGGGCGGCGATCTATATTCCGGGTGATCGGTCGGGCCGACTCGACTTGCGGCTCCGTTCAGAGCGGTCGGTTGGCAGCTGACCCCCCGGCCAGTAACAACTGCTTGTCAGGAGTGCGATTCGGCCCCCTCCGCCTCCGTTGCAAAATTCACGGAGTCGGATCAGGGGTATACGGAGCAAACCCCCCCCCCCCCCATGTCCCCAAATTACGAGCGTTATAAATTTTATTCCCATCACGTAAAATGTTCAGCCAATGCGAGCTGAGCCAGGTGGGTAGTGAAGTGGATGTGGAGTTAATAGCCTCCAAGGCCCGGGGCGGTTCGTTTTATTATAATCGCACCACGGATTGTCGTCAGTGGAACCGGCCTGTGCAGGAACGTTACCGGCAACCAAAAACAGAGTCGCAAGATTGCGGCGCGGCACGAGGCATGAGCGGGCCGCTATTAAGAGCCCTATGAACCGCGCGGCACGGCGAAAGCGCTTCCGTCCACCGGTTCAAACCACGGGGGCATGGCAGGTGAGGCAGGGCGACGACGCTTACATGGCCGAACTTCATGAAAGAGTCTTATGCCTTGGGGCAGCGGAAGTGTGGTGATAACTATGTCGAGGAATTGCATTCGTTTTCCATTAAATTGGATGAGATACGGCGTCGCGCAGACGAGGTTCAGGACGATTGTGTTCATGGGGAGTCACAACAATTGGACGAGGCACAGGAGCGAGTTCGGGGGCTGGATGAGGAATTAGCCAGCACAGTCGAGGACCTACATAGGGAAACGACGGAAGTAGATCGGTTGCGTGGGTTTTTGTTACAAAAGGCGAGCGAACTGATTAAAAGAAAGGAGGAGGAGCGAATTGTTAACTCCCGGGATAGAAAGCACATAGAAGAAGAATGTGAAAGAGGTGTGGAGATGAGAAAGGAATTAGAAAAGAAAGCTTCTGAGTTATAGAAACACCAAAACAAAGAGACGGAATTACAAAACGAGTTGAGGATGGTGAGAGAAGAAAGAACGACAGCAGAGAATTGAAACGTCAAGGAAGCACACTGTACAGATCGAACAGCTGGAAGCGAAGGCCAGATTGCAGAATGAGATGCAGGAAAGAGTAATGGAAGAAGAATGAAGGGGAACAGGAGAAAGAAATCAGTCATTTGAACGAAATAACGAGATTGCAGAATGAGGAACAAGAGAGACAATGGGATAGAAAACAAAAAGAGTATGAGTTTGAAACTGAATGACAGAAGGAAAAAAATAGGTTGTAGTACGAGGAGAAAGTGAAGGAGCAAGGAATGAAGCAGGAAGGAGAAATCAGTCGATTGAAGGAAATAACGAGATTGGAGAAGGAAGAATGAGAGGAACAGTGGAATATAAAACAAAAAGAACATGAATTTGAGGTGGACCAATTGAAAGAAAAGGTGAGGCTGGAGTGCGAGGAGATAGAGAACGAACAACGAACGAAACGGGAAAAAGAACTAAGCCAATTGAAAGAAACGATGATATTGGAGAAGGAAGAACGAGAGGAACAGTGGAATAGAAAACAAAAAGAACATGAATTTGAGGTGGACCAATTGAAAGAAAAGGCGAGGCTGGAGTGCGAGCTGTTAGAGAATGAACAACGAATGAAACGGGAAAGAACTAAGCCAATTGAAAGAAACGATGAGATTGGAGAAGGAAGAACGAGAGGAACAGTGGGAAAGGAAACAAAAACAATACGAGTTTGAAATTAATCAACTCGAGGAAAGAGCAAAATTGGAGTCCACAGAGATGGAAAAAGTCCGGAAAGATAACGAACAGTTAATGGGGCTCAGAGAGGAAGAACGACTCAGATGGGAAGGAAAATGGAGCCAGAAAGAAAGAGAAACTAATAGACACGCAGACAACAGAAATAAAATGTACAGAGACACGAGAGATAGAGGGTGAATTGGACGGGGTTAAAGACTGACACACACACACACACACACACACACACACACACACACACACACACACACACACACACACACACACACACACACACACACACACACACACACACACACACACACACGTAGCGAGGCTTAATGGGGGCGAGCTGGCGGACTGTCTTGTGACCCGGTGCGAGCAGCTGGATAGCCTCCTTCGGGAACGGAGGGAGACGCTATTCTCCCTTGAAGCGAATCACGACCAGGTGAGTTCGGTCGTGCTGTGCGAGGTTGAGGGGGTGAGTGCTGTGGATGAGTGCACAGAGAGCTTGGGGGGTATGGAGGCCCCGGGAGCCCAAGAGGTGACCCGATTCCCCAGGGTGATTGTCCCGGTGTGTGTGGTGAAAGGTGTGAGTGCGCCCCCGTGTATGGATGAGACCCCGGGTATGAGTGACACCCCGTGTGTGGAAGAAACCCCGCGTGTGAGTGGTGTGGTGGCAAGTGTGCCAGAGTGCGTGCTTCCCAGCACGCCGTGCGTGAGTGAAGGGGTGGGTGTGACAGAGGCCCCGTGTCTGAGTGAAACCCCCTGTGCGAGTGAAGTACCGTGTGTGAGTGGAACCACGTGTGCGAGGGAAACGGCACGAGTGAGTGAAGCACGGTATGTGAGAGAGACAGCGTGTGTGAGGTCGCTGTGTGTAAGGGAGATGACAGTCTGTATGCAGGAGAACGCAACCGCATCCCCGTGTCCGAGTGCCAAGGTGGAGTGTGTGAGCTTCGTGGCACGCAGGAGTGTGTGCGTTGAACGACGACGGGACCAGATGAAGGACAAGGGCCGAGTAGCGGCCGCAACTATTTTGATCACCGTGCCGGGTTTGCACAGCAGCGAGCGCGGGGTCCATGCTGTGCTACGCACAAGGCCGCCACATGCGCGGCTGCGCAGGTGAAACCCGGTCCGGAAACGCCAGCGGTGGATGTGAGCCGATCCCGCAGACGGACAGAAGCTCGGCTGGATTCGGAATTTGGACCGGATGGGTTCTCCACGCGAGCGTGTTTGTAAAGCTCCGACGAGCAGAGCACAGGTGTTCACGTGGGGAACCCCTCGAAATGCGGGGCTTGCTTTGAGATGCGCAGAGTGACGTCATGGCTGCACGTGTGTTTGGAATCCGGCAGAAGGAAATTCCTGCCGGATGTGACCGTCCAAGAAGGGACGGGGTGCGCGAAGCACGAGCAGCTGCCACGACGTCACGGAAAAGAGCGCAGGCTGTGAGTTGCCGCGCTGGTGTGCGCAAGAAGAAGAAAAAAAAAGAAGTAAAGCGAGCCTCGCCACTTCGAGTGAACATGAGCTCCAGGCAGGGGGTGGAAGAGCCCCTTGTTTGGGGGCACAGGAAGTACTAGTTAGGGGGATGGGATAGCGATAGTTAGACCGGCTTCATGGGGACATGGGTTGTACCTCATGGAGCCCGTGGAATGGATGAGTTAGAGGGATTTCAGTTTCGATTTAGGAAATGGGAATTGTTGGATTTTTGGAGACATGGACAGACCTGGAAATGTGTAGTGGAGACGTAGCTTAGCTACGTAGAGTAAATGGAACGTGCATGACTTTTGTCAGGGGATTGAGTTAGAAGGATGGCAGTGTGGAGTGTTGGTGTGAGTTGCGAAATGGAAAGTGTGTGAGGAATGAGTGTAGGACAGTGGGCCCAATGTGCGAGTGGCGCGAATGCGGTATGCATGGTGAGAATGACTGGTTGGGGGGAGGAGTGATTCCCACCCAAGCGACCCCGGGGTCAGTTTAATGTTAGCTAGTGGGTTATTCAAATTTCCTAACAGAAAGTCGTTTTGTTGTTGGTGTCGAGAGAAGGCACGAAACCCTTTTGGAGGGGTGCAAGAGTTCATGGACCTGCTGGGAGCGTGGCTGTGGAAAGTGGGCACCCCGGGCACGGACTCGTCGGCCAGAGTAGGCCAAGGGCCAAAGAGCGGTCGGGATAGAGTCGTGGGCATGGGCGACCCATCGGAAACGGGACCCGTAGCGCCAGAATGCCACAGGGGCAGTGTAGTGGGCACGGGCGGCCCTCGGAAAGGGACCCGGGGCATCAACACGCCACGTGGGCATCGGATTGGGGCAATGCCAGAGAGGGCAACCCCCCGCATTTATAGGGAGCAGCTTGGCTCGGAGGCAGTCTGCGGGCCTGGGGGTGCCATGGTTAGAGTTCGGCAGAGGGGGAGTTCCTGCCAGTTGAGCCACGCTGCAGAGCCAGGAAATTGTGTGAGGGCACGTATGAAAATTTGAGGGCAAGGTCCAAATTTATAATGGACACCAACACAGGCGATGGGAATCATGGTTTTTGGAACCGATAGTTTTAAAGTGTGAGGCGTTTTTGGAAAGCCCCGGGGTAGTTTCAGGTTAATGAATGTTAGGGTAGATCGGAGATGTACCCCTTCGCACCATCCACCCCTTCGCTCGTTGTAGGCCGCTGGACTCACCTTGTTAGATCGCTGAACTCTGAGGAGGCCATTCTGAGGCTTAATTGGGCCTCGAGATAGGATGCTAGTCTCTCTCTATTCCCCTCCAGAGAGGGAATGTAGGGGTTGGGAGTAGGCAAGGTGGACATGATGGGCGAGCCGGACAAAGACAAGAAAGGGGGTTAGGGAGACAATTATAAAAATAAAGAGGGGCTAAATTTTGTTGTTTTTGTGACAAATTAAGGGAGTGGGTATGGACAGAGACAGGCAAAGGCGATAGAGTGGGGGGAGACAGGCTAGGTCCGAGCCCGCCTTCAGAGCGGCCGGCACCACCGCACTTCCTCCAGACCTGATGGAACCACACCAGAGGCTGGCCAGCTTCACCTGCTGGCCTGTTGTGCTGCAGCTGCCTGTTCTGCATGGGCTTACCTTGCCAGGCCAAGTTGCCTGCCTCTGCCATGACCCCATGCCTCCGAGCCCTTGTTTGCGTTTGCCCCTGTGTCCATCCATCACCATGCGTGCCAGGACCATCCAGTTTTGTGAGGACTGCCCTGCAGGCAGCCTGTGCATCCAGTCCATTTTTTGTGTTTTGTGACCATCTCCATCTATTCCCCTGGACCAAAGACTTTGCTATGACTTTTGCCTTTCCCCTTTCACAGATCACAAGTCCTGGGCCATGGTTAGTGTAATGTAATAGATAAGTTAAGATTGTAAATACGTGGAACCCTACCTGCATGTTTGTTTTAGCGCCGGCAATTTTAGTTTAGTTGTCCGAATGAGTCTGTGAGAGTTTGTTTAGTTAGTTACGCAGCACATTAGGTTATTTATTTTTGGGACACGTATAAAGAAATGTCGCACTCAGGGATCCGAAGGTAGAACGTACTTGGGGAAAACTTACACATGCTGGTCACACGAAAATTTGACGACTCAGGATGAGTCTGTAAAAAGGGGAGGGGGAGGGTAGTGTTACGAATTTGGAATTCAATTGCACACAACATACAGGTTCCCTTAGTCAGCTCTGTCGATAAGTGCATGTTCCCGAGATAGCTCACCTTCCATTGCTTAAATGTTTTGAAATCGATTGGATGCGCTGCGGATCGATTTAATAGTTAGGGAGGAACACTTCTTCCTCTTCTGCGAAGAGGAAGAAGAACCCTGCGGTGAGGTCAACAACTCCCTCCCTCCCGTGGTTGAGCGGGGGGTGGATCACGAGGGCATGAGTCACGCCGGGTGCGGGGGAGCGGGTGCAAAGGATAAAGAGGACATCTTTTCTTTGTTCAAAAAAGAGTCCCGTGGTAGGGCTGAGTTTGTGGGAGTCCCATTCTGAGTCCCGTGGGCAGAGTTCGTGTGCTGAGTCCCGTGGGAGGAGTATGCTTTTTTGCTTCGGAGAGAACAGTCGTTCAGCCATCGGGTCCTGCTTGGCTTGCTTGGCTTGAGGCCTTCGGAAGCTTTTTGCTTCGGCTGGCTCAGTGAGCTTCGGCTGCTGCTTTGTTTTGGAAGGAACTTGAGACGGTTGTTCACCTCGAGCTGCGAGTGGAGGCTTGTTCCTCTTCTTCCTCTTCCTCTTGGTTCGTGGAGCTTGTCGTTCTCCATTTTGTTCGAGGTTCGAGTCAAGCTCTGAGTTTCAGCTCACCTGTCCTCCGAGCTGGAGCTCGTGATTAAAGGCCTCAGCCACCGTTTCGTGTGTGTGTGTGTGTGTGCGTGCGTGCGTGCGTGCGTGCGTGCGTGCGTGCGCGCGCGTCTGTGAGCCCGTCTAATAAGTTGGAACTGCTGTTACGTGTAAATGACTGTACATAATAAGTAGACAGTTGTAGTTCTTTTGTCATGCTTTTGTTGCTTGTATAATTGCATACGTGTTTCATTATGATAAATGTCCTTGTGTGAATCTAAATCTGCTCGTTGCATCCATTCCCTCATTGACTGAACATTTTGTGTGTTGGGAGTTATAAAGCCGTCGGTTTGGCGTAATAGGGGGACATTTGGACCGACGGTTCTCGGCGATTACGCCCCTCAGAATCGCGCACGGGCAAGCTCGCCTCTGCGGTTTGTTCCGTACGAGATCCGTCGAGGGTGGAATACCCCGGTAGTTGGATCACGTGGGTATTCAGGTACATTGAAGATTGGCAATCGACCCTACCCCACGTGATCTGCCGGTTGGCATATTTCAGTTCTTGTACAAGGACCCGCCACTCGGAGTTATCCGGTGGCGATCTATATTCCGGGTGATCGGTCGGGCCGACTCGACTTGCGGCTCCGTTCAGAGCAGTCGGTTGGCGGCGAACCCCCTGGCCAGTAACTATATATGTATATATGTATATATGTATATATGTATATATATATATATATATATATATATATATATATATATATATATATATATATATATATATATATACAGCTCTGGAAAAAAATAAGAGACCATTTCACAATATTTTTTTTAATCAGCATCTCTACATGTATGGCAGCCATTCCATTCCAGTGTCTGTTGAATTCCAACACAGGAACACCTCATTCTACTTCGCGAGGTACTGATTCGGTGATCACCTGAACCAAATCTTATTTAACAAGGAAAAGTATAAAAACCACTGCTGTGGTCATCACAATCCTCTTGCAATAACACCAGCTGGATGGCAAAAACAGTGCTCGTAGTACCTCAAAAGTAATTGGAATAAAAAAAAAAACAACTATTGACCATGCCAAAAGAGTTGAAAAGAAATGTTTTGAGTTAGGAAAAGAAGGGTTCAGTACTGGC
>NC_140967.1:42763187-42860687 GCF_056783735.1 Eptatretus burgeri
AGGTCATATGAAATTAACAAATTGATCAGTGTTTATTCAGGTCATAAATATATATGCACATAAACTTAACCATAGAAATACATGCTGTGATGAACCAAAGTAACATCTTGGGATTAAAAGTGCAGATTTCTTAAAAACGTTACGTACGTCCTAACGACCTTTGATGTTCTGTTTTCTGAATACAAATTGGCCTTTGGTATTGATTTTTATATCATAGGGCCATCTTGGTAAACTTATTCTATGGTTACAAAATCAAGCTTATAGCCACCAGTAATTTTGTAGCAGCTTGGTAAATGCAATTTGTTACGTACTTCCAAACATTTTTGACCCAATCATGGAAGTGAACCTAAAAACTGGTATGTAGTAATGATCCATGTTGAAACTTGCCATTTTAAATCATCACTTTATGCAGAAGTAAATTGCTATTTAAGATGTTCTCTCAGATGCATTTCAAATTTCTGGAATAACATTTTGTAAGCTTCACTATGACTGGGGGACATTTTGCAAAATATAAGATTTTACGTATTTGAAGGTGCCAAGATATGCAGAAGGTCATAAGAAATGTACTGTTTTGAGGAATTGTTCTATTCTTATGTATAATGATATATATCAAACAAAAAATGCATTTTCAACCATTTAGGACAACATATACAATCATACATGTAACCCATTTCCAAAAAATGAGCGATAAAAATGGAAAAAATAGCCTGTGTTTGGATAAAAAAAACATGCTTTGTAAGCAACTATATCCATAGGACCCATTGCAAAGTATACATTTTCTGAAAGTACAGACACTTGGGCATTATATAACATTAAGATTGTTTATCTTATTAAAACTGGGTTCAATTTCTAAGCTTTCTCCTCATTTAGGACCACAGTGTACACAATTCCATGCTACAAGCCCTCTCTCTCTTTGTATATGTTCTATGCATGGCCGCATCTTTTCAGTCACAAACTCCAGTCGGGGTACAAATATAACTTTGTGTGGAAAGTAACATCGGCTATGTGGCCGGAGCCTCACACAGCAGTGTTGGGGATGGGGGAGGGGCGTAAATTATTTGTAAATGAGTACCGTGTCACGCAACCTGGTGGTGGTAGAAGAGGGTATTTCAATTTCCAAAATTTCCTTTGGCTGCAAAGTGTTACTTATTCACGTTTCTCTTCCCCCGCAATGCCGGGTAAACCTGCTAGTATTTTATAATCCTAGCCACCTGTGGTAATTGATTAGGTGAGAGCTGATTTGTTATTCCTTCCAATTTCGGGTGAGAGACGTGATTCGGTCCGGTTTTATATTCCGCATAATTTTTTTTAAGTGATGGCTTTCTGTTTTCTGAATGCTTGAAAGGAAATGGCCAGTTTTGGTTGTTGCCACTGCAATGACCCCTCGAGCTGTCCTGCCTGCTGTTTGTTCTTGCTTCCTTCACACCATGATCCTTCCACCTTATGGTCCCATAACTCGCCTCAACGCCCTCGTACAACTGACGCGAAATACGCCACTTGGTTCGGATGTGTCCTTGAAAGACTTTGCTCGACGTACGGCTGTAAGTAACCATTGAGAATCGCATTTCACATCAAATGACACACGTAAATTTTGTTTTATTCCACTATGTTATTTTGGAAAGATTATTTGCTTCTTATGGATGACTGGTCAGAGTCGTTTTTGAAGTTGTTTCCTGAAGATAAACAGCGTTGCTTAACCATCCAAACTAAAATGTTAAATGTAAAATTACTTTTGGGCTGCTGCTGATGCTGTTTGCCTCTTGTTCTGCTCTTACTGTATGTGCATATTTTGTGTCCTGTATGCATCAGGGCCTTGTGTTGGGAGACCTTTCCACCCTTGTCGTCCTTGCTTGTCGTGTCGCACACAAGCGCATCAGGGAAGCGTGGTAGGTTAGGCTTAGCTCGTCACTGCTTTTTGGGGTTTTGTTCAATGCTGTGTGTTGATGCACATCGTGTGGTGTGCTGTGCCAAAACACCTTGACACCTTGTTTATTTTTGATTGATGCAGCTGTGTGCAAGGGGATCTGTCGGAAGAGGAGGAACGAGCACTTTGTGCAGCTGGTGTTGCCATAAGGGCTCAAGATTTCGATCTTGCCTTGCAAGAGCTTCATGAAAAACAAGCTTCTTCACTTGGTGCTGCAAAGGCAAGCTTTCTGCTCCCCAAACAATGTGACAAAATAAAATTAAGATGATATGTTGGACTCATCGTAAAGGCCATATACAAATGGATTTCTGTACCCTGGTCAATAAATGGAATGGGGCACAATAAAGCAACGAAACAAGGAATTTTCAAATGGAAAGGGCTATAAAAGAAGAACAAATTGTATAGGGAACAAAAATAATACTTTAAAAATTTCAGTAAATGCGGTAACATCTATTCACTAGTCCAGGTATATGGACGTGTCTGTTGAGATGTTACACTTGTCGAATCACCATGGATGGACAAACGTGAAGGAAGCTGCAAAGGGTGTATTTGGAATGGGTGGGGTGTTGTGTCGGTATCAGCATGGCAGGCTGTCATATTAATTAATGATGTACATAATTGGAGTGGGAGATACACTCTTCAGGCAATATTCATATATAACCTGGTGTTTGCTTCGTTGTTCGGGTGGTGACTTGGGATCCTAGGGTCCTGAGGTCAAGCGCCGTTGGCTGCTGAATTAATACCAGGGGTCGACAGCCTGTCATCCTTCCGAGGTCGGTGAAATGAGTTCCAGTGTCGCAGCCAAAAAGGCTGCACACAAAGGGAAGGGGTGGGTGTGGGTATCAAAGGATTGATTAAATCTGGTGTTGGTGTGGCGCAGGCATGATGGGCCGAATGGCCTCCTCATGCGCCTTAATTCCTAGTAAAGACCTGAATGAGCAAATCTGAGGATCCATCACACAGTCTCCTTTGATGAAAAGCCCATGGCAACACCTGGAAGCAGGAAATGCAATTTTGTACTGTACTCTTCATGTATGTTGATTTTGGGTTGGGCATTTTGAATGGGCCGGTTTGGCATTTCCATTTGCTCTTGATGCTGAGACCCCAAACTCAAATCTCATATGCTATGCTGCTTCCTTTGTTAATTTTCTTTGAAATCTTGAAGTTTTAAAAGTACACAAAAGTTTGTTTTTAATGTCCTTTTCCTGCATGTAAGAAATGAATCTCCCTTGGACATTCAGCCGAAGACAGTATTGTATTTTTTTTAAACCCATAAATCATGTACCTCCATCTTTCAGACCATATCACTGATATGGAAAAATTGAGAGAATGAAGCTCGACTCTAATGGAACTACATTATCAATGACCATCTCATAATGATACAACATTCCTGCAATATTGATGATCTCAGATCAAAGGAATCTCAAGTGTAGCATGCTAACAGTGACAGGTGTGAGTGGAAAAGCCATTTGTGATGTGACAAATGGATTGAAGGAAATAGCTTTGTATATTAAAAATATTGATTTGAAATTATGGAGGAGTAATTGATGAAGCCTGATCATATCTCTAAAATAATACGCTTATTCTGTTTGTTTAATTGTTCTTCTGTCTGACGATTTTCTCTTAAACTAGTCAACCAGGGATCATAAAATCCCTCTACCGATATAAAACACAATGCGTGTTTGTTTGTGCATTTGTCTGTCTCCATTCATAGGCATGATTTGAGAAAGTTTTTTTTTAAAGGGAAATATTTTAACACAACTGGGTGTCACGATGGTCAAAAGACCCAAAGTTCCCCGAGGACCCAAAAGACCCTGACGATCCATAAGGCCCAAAAGACACCAAGAACCCCAAAGACCCAAATAAATGGAGTTGGTGTTCACGACGATGTATTTTTCAAGACAAAAAACAAACTTGAAAGACATTTTCATAAAAGAACAATACATTTGAGGACTCTGACTCAGACTCAAAATAACTGGGGTGGAATTAAACTGAACCACTGTAAAAGTGGGCTAGTACCAAAACACTGGCGAACTTGGTTGCCAATTTTTTTCATCTGTAATACTATACCTGTAAAAGCTACTTGGTGTAATAATATACCTCCAACCTATCATTTTTGATGGGCTTTATACTAGTCTCATCATAAATGCCTTTGTCCCAGGAGTTCCAGTTGTACACTTTTTTTTTCCATTACGAATGACTTTATATGTTGTTTTTTTCTTAACTGCTATTTTTACTGAAAAATCGCAAGATGACGGAATCTCGTGAGATTGTGAATTGAGCATGTTTTTATTTACATTTAACATTGTTCTTAACGAATGGGAACAGGAACATTGTTAATTACAGGAAGAAAGGGGGAGTGGGGGCAGAGTTGTGATGGAGGGGGGTGGTGGTCATAGAATTGAGAGATGGAGGTTGAGGTGTATGAGGGGATACTGTGGACTTGGGGTTTGTGGGATAGATTGGAGGGGGGGTAGTTGAGGACTTGAAGAAGAAAGTGGAAAGGGAGGACGGTGAACTGTGGTGTTGGGGTGGAGAGATGGGAGAGAGAGGTTGAGGCTTTGGTGAGGTGAGGACTTGTGTTTGGGAGGTGTGAGGGCTTGAACAAGAATGGGAAATGGGAAGACAGAGACGGGTGGAGGGGGCAGAGGATTGCGGGGTGGGGGTTTGAGGACATGTAGTGGAGGGGGGGGTTAAGGACTGGGGGATGGGGTGAAGGAGAAGAGGGTTTGAGGACTTGGGTGAAGGAGGAGTTTGAGGACTTGTCCTCAAAGGGGTAAGGGGGTTTGAGAACTTTGGGTGGGGGGGGGAGTTGAGCACAAGTAGTTGGGTTGGGGAGAGTTGAGGACTTGGGGTTGGGAGGAGAGTTCAATATTGTGGGGGTGGAGGGATTGAGTACTTGGAGTTGATTGGGGGGGGGGGGTGGATACCAATACAATATAAGCCTTATTCTGTTTTCTTTGTTTGTGATGATTTTCTACTAAATGACTCCACCAGGGACCATAAAACCCATATCATTATAAAGGTCTTTTGTGAAAGACCCTGAGGCATTCTGGTTGTATATATATTTTTTCATTATAAATGACCTCATGTGTTTTTTAAAATTTAGCTTACTTTTCTTACTGAAGAATCACGATGCCAGAATCTCATGAGGGTGGGGGAGAGAAAAGAGGGGGAGAGAAGAGGGGTGTGGGGGAAAGAGAGGAGCGGGGGGTGGGGGAAAGAGAGGAGAGGGGGTGGGGGAAAGAGTGGAGGGGAACGGAGAGAGTGGAGTGAGCATGGGGAGTGAGGAGGGTGGGGAAGGGAAGGCAGCAAACTGAGGCATTACCGTGGAAAGTGCTTTCATTTATCCATTGCAAATACAAACTTGTTGCTCTTGCCGACTTTGGTTTCTTTGAATCCACATTCTCAACTGTCAGTAATAAGTACTCTTTCTGTTTGGTTTTCAAATGTTTGAGCATATTGGACATATTACAATAATGAGGAAAGTCTATTGAACAAGTGAGCATGCAACTTTCGGACCGTCTTCGTTAACCTTCCTGAAGTAGTTTCAAAGTGCACTTCTGGATCTTTTGGACATGTCAAAACATTGTCAGTCAATATATTGCCTGCGCATCTTTCAGCAAAGCAATCAGCACGCTTTACTGGCCAACTCCAAATGCCTTGCTATTCATTTAAAAGGAACACGGCGTTGGGGCATATTTTGTTTGCAAGTGACTTGCTTTTGCTGCTATTTTGCAAATCGGACACCCCGGAGGCGTGTTCCTTTTCATTTCAAACCTTGCCATTTAATACCATGTGGAACCGAAACATTCCCAACAAGGACGAAAAAAATTTCCCCCCAAAAAAAACCCCCTTCTTTCTATGAAGTAGGAATTGCCCAGAATCGACGTCAATTCCAGTTCACTTCTTGATTTTTTTTTTTTTATTCCATCGTTGCATTTGAGTACTTTGGAATCGATCCGCCCAACACCATTAAGCACTCAAACAAGCACTCCAGTGAAATACTTGATAAAGGCCCGGTCACATCTTGACGTTTTAGCCAACGTATGCCGACTTTTGAATTTTTTTTCTAAAACGCTGGCAGACGTTGAATACGTTATGGGTAAGTTTTGATAACATTGAGAGCACGCTGAAAAACACTGCCATACGTCGTTGTACGTTGGCTTTAAACGTTGTACTTTTTGGTTGTCCTCAAATTTTTTCATGCTTGAAATTTCACGACGTATGCCGGCGTATGACTCACAAGTTCCGATACGCTGGCCACAAGTTGTATGCACGGTCTGCGATCGTTGACAGACGTCAACACATGCTACTTGTAAGTTAATCATAAGTTGAGACACGCCGAGGTAATGTTTAGCGTACCCGAAACTTATTTCTAACCTATGATTAACGTGTTGTTGGCACGTTACGCGATTGTTGCCACACATCGACAGACGTTACTTTTAAGTTACTCATAGGCTGAAAGACGTCGGTATAATGGATCGTCCTTGCGTCAGCGTCCACGGCCACGGCCAGGACACTTATTTGCAGCATTCTTCAAACTTTTCTTCGGCATGACGAGGATGTTCACACTTCGATGTCTAGCTTGGCTATGATTCCAATTGTCCATCGGCAGCGTCTATTTAAAATAGTCGAGTATGATCGTTTTAACACGTTCAGAAGAAACGCTTCAAATTTCCAAACCCCAGCGTCAAAAAACAAAGGCGAGTGACAGCAATTTAAATCGTTCATTGTAAACAATGAAAATAGCTGAGTGGTACCGTTTAAAAGTCGTTGAGTGTAAAAAAAAAAAAATCCAATTGTTGAGCGCAAGCGTCTACTTTCAATAGTGGAGATGCAGCCATTTAAATCATTGAGTGGCAGCCTATGAATAGCAAACCCTACGTCACCGGCAAAGATAAACTGCCGCACAATATGGATAAGTTAGGCTATCGTTGGGCATAGTTTGTTAACGCCGGCTTCACGATAATTATTCGTTGGTATATCGTATCTATAAGTAATCAAAGCGCTCTATGCACATTATTAGTTCATTGTGCATTTGTCCAACCCGTTATGAATAGACCTAAATCGTAAAAACAAGCTGTAGCTTATTGTTGAAAAATCCCCATAAAAAATTAGCCGCGAAGAACTTCGAACAATGGTGAAAAGATGTCTCCTACCCGTGGACACGCGGACGCAAGGACGATCCATCATAACCCACACCCTCCCCCTCACACTCACCTACTACTGCCAACATGAACAAACTACTACTAATACTAATACTGATACTGTTACTGCTGACATGGACATCGACTCAAAAAGGAACTCGAAAACACTGTTGAGTTCCCCTTTTATGAGCAGCATTTTTATATACCAATTCCCAAAACCGCTGGGAACACGTCTTTATATGGCAGTTGTAAGCTAGAAACACATTCATTTTTTTTTTGTCGACCGGAAGACGTCATTGGAATACGTCTACATACGTCGATGTGTGTTGGGACTACGTAAAGAATTGGTTCAAAGCACGTCAAACATAAGTTAGAAATAAGTTTCGCGTAAAAAAGACATTACCGCGACGTGTTTCGACTGATGAGTAGCTTATAAGTAGCCTTTGTGGACGTGTGTAAGCGTCCATATATCGTGTGTAAAACTTATCCCCATCGCATGCGGAACGTGTGTCATACGCCGTGTACGTCGTAAAATTTTGAACATGTTTAAAATTTCTTGACGTACTCTACTTACTACGACGTATGATAGCGTACTTTAGCGTTCTACTCACTTATACCAAACTTACCCGTACCGTATTTGACGTGCCACAACGTTTTAGACACATTTTTCTTAGGTCGGCATACACTGGCAAGATCGCCAAGGTGTGACCGCGATGTTGACACTTCCATTTCTACGGCAGTTATGATTCGAATCGTTGTGCGTCAGCCTTTTAATAGGCTACGTCACGACATCGTCGGCGATGCGTGCAACGCGCTATGCCAAAGTTAGACTATCGTTGGGCATCGGTTGTGTAGGCCGACAACAGGTTAAGCATTCGTTGGTATAAGTTATCTATAACACAACGAAACGTTCTGTGTCCGTTACCAATGCGTTATACATAAGACCAAGTCGCTATGAATACGTCCGAATCTTTAAAAAAAAAAACATCAAAAGGTCAACGTAAGCCAGCGTTTTACATACATTTTAATACGTTGCCATCGCTGGCTAAAACGTCAAGGTGTGACATTTTTTTTTTTTTTTTGGCAGTTGGAACTGCTGCCAAGTCCAAGTCAGCAGTTTAAATTTTGGAATTTGGTTCAGGTTAAGAAATTCTAGACTCTCGAGCTTATCCCATTTCAGCTGCAATGTTTATAAACGTCCAGAGTTTTATTTTTATGGCGATGGAGGAGGGAGCATTTCGGAGGAGGTGGCAAGGGGTTTGGGAGGAGAAAATGTGAGTTGAGGGGAAGGGAAGGCAGACGTGTGGTGGAGCATTAATTACGATTCATATTGTCTCATCAAAATGATTGCGTCGTCGAATAACAGTGAATATTGAAACAAAATAATGTCCGAAATAAGTTTTCTTTTGGTTATACTATAAACACTGCTCAAACATGTCCAGATGCGGCGAGCGCCTGGACACGTCCAGATGCGGCGAGCGCCTGGACACGGCCGGAGACGACCACCGCCCAGACACGGCCGGAGACTACCACCGCCCAGACACGGCCGGAGACGACCACCGCCCAGACACGGCCGGAGACGACCACCGCCCAGACACGGCCAGAGACGACCACCGCCCAGACACGGCCTGAGACGACCACCGCCCGGACACGGTCTGAGACGACCACCGCCCGGACACGGCCGGAGACGACCACCGCCCGGACACGGCCGGAGACGACCACCGCCCGGACACGGCCTGAGACGACCACCGCCCGGACACGGCCGGAGACGACCACCGCCCGGACACGGCCAGAGACGACCACCGCCCGTACACGGCCGGAGACTACCACCGCCCGGGCATGGCCGGAGACTACCACCACCCGGACACATCCGGAGACGACCACCGCCCGGGCACGGCCAGAGACTACCACCGCCCGGACACATCCGGAGACAACCACCGCCCAGGGACAAACTCCTCCCGGACACGTCCGGAGACGACCGCCGCCCAGGGACAAACTCCTCTCGGGCACGTCTGGCGACGACCGCCGCCCGGGCACGTCCGGAGACGACCACCGCCCAGAGACAAACTCCTCCCGGAGACGACCACCGCCTCGAGACAAACACCTTTTGGGGGTATACATCTGGAGGTCTCCTTCCCTTTCATGTACGTATGTTGTTCGTGGTGCCAAAACCAGCTCGTTCTCTAACAACTGCAACCCAAGGTTTGCACTTTTCGAGTATGAACGAACGTACAAGACAGCTACCAATGAAATGGAACTTTGTCAGTTGGGGTCTGTGACTTCTGAATGATGTTTCAGTTACCACCTCAACAGCGTCACCTTTTTGAAACTTTGATTTCAAATAAACAGATACAAAGTCAAATGAGGAAGTTCACCATTGCGTGCAATGTCCATCTCTGATTCCTGTGTTGAGTTGTTTCTGCCCAGTGTCTGTCCAGCTGGCTCAACCCACGCATGTTCACCTCATCCTCCAGGGCTGTCGGACAATTGAGTCCTGTTGCGTTCTCTCTCGTGCGCGCGCTGGCCCGTCCAGGATGATTGAAGAACTCAAAGGAATTATTTCCCGATACACAATGTTAATGAGTTTTAATGAACCTGATTATAATCGGCTCTACATGTTGCCAACCACTCTGGACATATAACGCCTCCTTCACTTATCAGAGTAAAATCGAGCACAGGGACAAACGATGCACGCATCTTGTCACGTCACCTGTCTCCCTAATCTTCCCTGTCGCGGGTTAAAACAGTAACACAGAACAATCCCTTACCTTCCAGCAAATGTGATTCTTGTCCAAACTGGAAGTTTTGTCTCAGAACGTTCCAGCATCTTCACGAATCTCACCAGGCAGTTTACAGTACAATACTGCCATCCACAGTCAAAATTAGCTCATTGCATCTTGAAAACAGTTTATATTACAATTCACCGATTCGTGCTTCAGCAAACTTGTAATATGTAACTGACAATTTTAATCGTTCATTTATAGGCATTTACAAATGTTTATCCATAAGTATCACAACATCTAGCTTTTTACTGACACACCTCCCAGACATGTCCAGAGACGACCACCGTCTGGAGACAACCACCGTCTGGAGACAACCACCATCTGGACACATCTGGAGTATCAAATAATGTGCGACTACAACTCTCTGGACATTTAAATAAGCATGAAAGCTGAAATGCGATATGCTCTAGAATATCTTAACCTGAACCGAATTTCAACACTTAAACTGCAGAATTGACCTTGTCAGCAGTTTTGACTGTTAAAAAAGTGTTCATTTAAAAGTTTAATTTTTGAAATTTGGCTCAGGTTAAGATTCTCGAGCTAATCACATGTGCTTCATTGGTATGATGATCAGACATTTGATGATATGAGTGAGGAGCGTGAAAAAAGCAATGAGCATTTTATCGTTAAACTGTCGCAGCCTGTTCCAAATCAAGGCATCGTTGAGCAGGCCAAACAAAATGGTGAATTAAGACCCTAACAAGCTGAGGGAGGGCTGACTCAGGGATTGACCAAGGATGATGCCTTGATAAAAGATAATTAAATAAGGCCATTAATTATCTTCAAAAAGGGGTGTTTAAATTAACCCAAATACCAAATTTTCACTCTTGCACTACCTTGGAGTTCCCTTGGTATACGTGCAAAGTTTGTGGCCGCTAGGTTTCGTGGTTTTAGAGTTATGGAGGAGACTCACTGATGGTCTGACACACACTGACATTTTATTAAAATAGATTTTAAAATTGTTCTGAACAAACGGGAACAGGAATGTTGTTAAGAATGGGAGAACAGGGAGTTGGAGTGGAGGGGTGCATATATGTAGTTGGGAGGGAGAGGTGGAGGCATTGGGAGGGGAGGTTGAGGACTTAGGATTGCGGTCTTGGAGTTGGGAGGGAGTTGCAGATTTGAAGGGGGGAGGGAGGAGAGGATAGAGAGTTGGGGGGGGGACAGAAAGTGGATCGAGAGCTGGGAGAGGAGGTTTGTGGATTTCTGGTTGAGGACTTGGGGCTGGGACGGGGGGGAGGGGTGAAGACATGAAGAAGGGGGATCAGAGGACAGGGTTGGGGTGGAAGGGGGAAAAGATTGGTCAGAGAGTTTGAAAACTTGGGGTGGAGAGGGGATTAAAGACTTGGGGTTAGCGGTGGGGTTGAGGACTTGGGGTTGGATTAAGGGAAAGGGAGTTGCAGTTGCATTTTGCATTACGCAAAATTTCTGCAGGTCCCTGCGACTCTGGAATGATAACGATAAAATCCATCATTCCATAAACTCATAGACCCATAAATACACCTATAAATTAACCACCGATGTAAAGATTGTAATTATACTGATACTGTTGAATGTTGACCACGGCTATAATTTTGATCACTTCCAGAAAGTTTTTGTTTTATCCTGCTGGAAGAAAACCAACGTCGGCTCCTGGTCATAGGCAAAAAAAGACATCAGTGGTTGTGTTTACATGTAAAGTGAGCCCCGCGTTCGGTTTTTGTGCCAAGAATGAGGAAGAGGAAGCATGAGCAATGACCTATCCACCCAACTCTTTCCTACAATGTAAAATTTCATGCCTTTATAGTTGTTTGCCCTGCCTTCTACATGTTGTGCACAACAAATGATGCAGCAGAATAGCCATGTTATCTCCACTCTCTGCCAGTTTGGTGGAAAAAGAAGAGGTGGGTGTTCATTGTCACATGCTAAACGATTCATTGAAAGCTATTTGGTTGTGGAGTGACCGCACCCGAAAAGGTTGATGGTTGGAGTTATCATTGTCCTCATTAATCGTAGATGTGACCAAGCTTAAATGTGATGCAGGTGAAATGTCTTGTTGAGATTTATTTTTATTTGCAGTATACATACATCATCGAGGCCCGTGGAAGAGCTAGTACTAGTTCACTGAACAGATCAGTATGCAACAGGACAATAGGAGCAGCAGAGAGAGAGAGGGGGAAAACACAAACAGCAGAGCAGATGGCCAAGACAGGGTGAAGCGGACAAACAATGGGTGTGAGGAGGAATGGGAGAGCAGGAGAGGATGCATGGGGTAGACAAGATGGATACAGAAGGAAACTCTCAGGAGGGAAAACTGGAAATTTGGAAGGAGGATGGTTTGAGGTGGGGGTGGAGGGGGGGTTCACGAGGGTCGAAAAGATCATGGTTTTGGATTGGGGACGATCTGAGATGGTGGTGAACAGCTGTCTTGAAGATCTGGAAGGAAGAATGAGATTGAAGAGTATGTGGAAGTTGGTTCCACAGGTGAGAAAGAAAAGAGGACCAAATGAGTGGAGGTGAGCAGTGACCCTGGATTTAGGTATGCAGTTTCACCAGAAGGGGATTTATGGTGGACCGTTTGTATCCTGAGGGGGAGCACAAAGCACTGGCAGGGCTTAAGGTGCAAGAACAGACATGAGGCTGTAGAAGACTGAAAGACCACCGACCTGTCTGCGATGGCGAAGTGATCGCCCCATAGACTTAGCTTCATCGCGGGAGATTCTAATAATCTTAAAGGCCTTGGTTTCCACGGCGTCAATCTGAGCAATATGTGTCAATGTTTCCATGGCGTCAAGCCAGCCCAGAGGGCAGAGCAGTACTCCATCAAGCTGTGGATTAAAGTCTTGTTGATCTTTTAGAGATATCATTTGCATTGTGTATCCTGAAAAACAATATGCTTTGATGGAAAAAAGTGATATTGTGCAGAATTTGCAATCACTGGAATGTCCAAGTGCAGCTTATACTCTGCTTAATGGTTGAGTGTTATGATTATGCCAATGTAATCATTCGGAATACAATTTTAAGATCTGCACGAAGCAAACAGAGATCTCGGAAGAACGTAAGTGGAATATCACTAGCTCGGAAAATGATGCTGTTGCAGGTATCTGTGGCTGCATTGAAGCTACTGCAAAATCACCTTGTACAAAATCACCTTGCTTTTTATAAATTGTTGCTTGTAAATCATGGTCGTGTCATTGGTGGCAATGTTCAAACCAATTAATTTTTATGAATTATTAAACCCTCCCACTTTGTGCTGTTTCTTTGATTGATTGAACTAGTGCTTTAAATTCCATCTTTTTGAAATGTAAAAGTTGACTCAGAAAATGTGTTTAATTGACAGGATTTATTAAACCCATCGGGTTTTTTGTTCTTATCTACTGTACATCCTTAAATCCTGCCAGGTACCTGACGTTCATTGGGAGGATGTTGGTGGATTAGATGAGGCTAAACGGGAGCTAATGGACACCATGCAGCCTCCACCAGGCCTGTCCGGCCTCTCACTGCGCCGTGCAGGACTGCTACTTTATGGGCCGCCGGGTACTGGCAAGACTCTTCTCGCCAAAGCACTGGCCACCGAGACTGGCATGACTTTCCTGAGGTCAGCAAAGGGGCCAGGGAGAGCAGATAATGAGTACTGTATTTTCATGCAAATAACCCGCCCCTGGTATACCCCGCACCTGGGGAAAAATTGCTCTTGGAAAATTTCAGACATGTGTAACCCACACACATGTATATCCTGCATGTCAGGAGTGGGTTCAGTGAGAAAGTTTGTTGTAGAGTGCTCGCCAAGTGGCTTTAGCATTCAAGCAAACACTCCATTCAAAACTGTTGATGAGGAATGGCTGGCTTAGCAAGTGCTAGCTCGCTGTTTGGTAACTGAGCACACCCTAGGTCTGTCGCAAACCACTTCAAAAAGATACCATTTTGCACTTCCGAAACAAACCAGTTGAGGACCGAAGGTGGACAGAGGTTATGTTTCCACCCCAGTCTGTTTTGTTTTTCTTTTTGTCCGTCTGTGAGCAAAATATCTCATAAAGTTGTGGATTGGTTTGGACAAAATTTGGTAGGCAGGTTGGATGCGTGACTAGGATCAATTGATTCGATTTTTGTTCAGGTCCAGATCCAGGTTTGGCCTATTGGTGAGACACAAAATGTAAACCGTTAAGCCTGGTAGAGGGATGCACTCTCCCGAGGCCGTTGTAGTTTATTACTTGTTTCTGTGTGGTTTTTTTTTCTTTTTTTAAACGTACTTGCATGCTGGAGAGTTTTATTTTTATTGCACGATGAATGATCTTGTCGATTACGTGTGAAAACACTTCGCATTAAATAGTGTTACTATTATACAATGGGCAGCAATAATACCATGCACAGCAGAACGTAGTGTCTGTGTCAGTCCACCACCAGCCTCACATTTAGTTACACATAGAATTATAACGCTTGATAGCTGGAATTATAGAATTTAAAATTGCAAGTAATACAAATAAGTTTTTTATTTTTTTTTGTTAATATCAGAAGTACCACTTGGAAGTACACTTGTGAGCTCACAAACTGGCTAGCTCCATTTATGGCTATTGGATTATTAGAACAGTTGATAAATATAGCAGACAGTTATTACGAAGGTTGTTCAACTTTAAGATGAGAGTCGATTTTTTTTTTTTTTGTCTCTGGTGCAGTGTATAATTTGTGCGAGAAAACTGAAATTGTGAAATTTATACACTTGCACATCTATGTGTTCAAGCACACTGAATTTTCAGTTTGACCCTCGCATTCCAACGGTATGTAATTATTAGGCATATTCACCTTGGCCGACAGAGGCTTCACCGTGTTTTTCAGTTATCCATATCGATAATTATCATACATCTGGAGAGGAGATATGGATCTCGAAAAGATACCACTTGGCATGTTTTTTTTCACTTCTGCATTTCTCCTGGTCTATTTATTGACTTGCAAAGGACAAAGATGTGGACAGTTCGTGCTGAATTGATGCCATAAAACTGTGACCATGACCTGCTGAATTATCCAAATTGCCACGCTTGTGTTTATTGATGTCTATTTAAACTTTATACCACACTTGTGTTTATTACCTCTGCCGCCGAAGGTGGAAGGAGGTTATGTTTTCATCCCGCTCTGTCTGTTTGTCTGGTTGTTTGTTTGTTTATTTGTGAGCAGGATATCTCAAAAAGTTGACGGATCCGGATGAAATTTGGTGGGCAGGTTTGGGTGTGTGACAAGGACGAACTGATTAGATTTTGGTGAAGATGCGTCTCCGGATCCGTCTACGAGAATTTTTTTAAGTGATTCTTCACCATTGAGAGATAGGGCGAAACCGATATATAGCACGATATCTCAAAGTTGTGGATGGATTCGGATGAAACTTGGTGGACAGGGTTGGGTGTGTGTCAAGGATGAAACGATTAGATTTTGCTGCAGATCTGAATCTGGATCTGAATCTGGATCTGGATATGAGAATTATTTAATTTTTGAAGTGCTTCTTCACCATTGAGAGATGGGGACAAAAATGATATATAGCATGATACAGTATTTCAAAAATGTATTGAGCTCGATATGTTCTCGTGGATCAGGCATTGCATGCCGGAGGTATGTGCTCTGCCGAGTGCCCTTCTAATTAACCTCCACCATCTTCGAAGATGGATGGAGGTTACTGTTTTCACCCCTTTCTGTTTGTTTGTTTGTTTGTTTGTTTGTTTGTTTGTTTGTGAACAGTATTACGGAAAAACTCCTCGACGGATTTCGACGAAACTTGGTGGCGGGGGTTAGGTATGGTCCAAGGATCATGCCATTAAATTTTGGACTTGGTCCCCCCCCAAAAAAAAATTGTTGGAGAATGTTTTTTTTTTTGCATTTCTGCATGTTTTAAGTGATTTCCAACCCCCCCCCAAAAAAATTGTTACCCCCCCCAAAAAAATTTAGAGAAAAAAAATGTTTTTGCATTTCTACATGTTTTAAGTGATTTCCAACCCCCCAAAAATTACCCCCCCCCCAATTTTTTTTTTTTTTTTTTGCATTTCTACATGTTTTAAGTGATTTCCAATCCCCCTCCCAAAAATAATTGTTGGAGAAAAATAAATTTTTGCAACTTTTTTTTCAACAAAATTTCGATTTCTTTTTTTTGCATTTCTACATGTTTTTAGTGATTTCCAACCCCCCCCCTCCCCAAAAAAAAAAAGTTGGAGAAAAGAACTATAACTGTCAGCACTGTTGACATCATATTTAATGAACAAGATATAAGGTTCACTTGAGTGACCCAGCAGTATTGGCGGCAGAGGTTTTGCACTCTCCCAAGTGCTCCCCTCCAGTTAACCTCCGCCATCGAAGGTTACTGTTTTCACCCCTTTCTGTTTGTTTGTTTGTGAACAGTATTACGGAAAAACTCGTCGACGGATTTCGACGAAACTTGGTGGGGGGATTAGGTATGGTCCAAGGATCATGCCATTAGATTTTGGACTTGGTCCAAAATCCAATATGGCCGCTATGGCGGCCATTTAAAAAAAAAATTTGAATTTTTTTTTGCATTTCTACATGTCTTAAGTGATTTCCAACTCCCCCCCCAAAAAAAAATTGTTAGAGAAAAAAAAAATTTGCAACTTTTTTTTTCAACAAAATTTCGATTTTTTTTTTAATTTTTTTTTTTTTTGCATTTCTACATGTTATAAGTGATTTCCAACAAAAAACATGCCAAAATTATAATTGCGGCTGATTTTGGAACTTCAGGTGGATATACCCACGTAAAATCAATTTCTGTCTCAAGGAATCTAGTTATGACGAATGAATTGAGTATGTAAAAGTTAAAAGTAAAAGGGAAAGTTGCAAACTATAATTCTGTGAGCACTGTTGACGTCAAATTGAATGAATAGAATATCAGGTTCACTTGAGTGGCCGAGCAGTATTGGCGGCGGAGGTTTTTCACTCTACCGAGTGCTCCCCCTCTAGTTCTTAATGTGTTTATCAAATCAGAGCTGTTCCTAACACTTTATAGATGTCTTTCAATCCCGACAAATCCCACACACTCACCTTGTCCTTCTGAAAGGACTGTCTGGCAAACTCATTCATATGCTTCCTAAACAATCCACTTGAAGAGAATAATCACTCAAACTTTTGGGCCTCACCATTAGCTATGTTCTTTCTTGGGCAGACCATATTTCCAAGATGACATCCAAAGCCAGCCACCGACTGGGCATCCTTTGTCGTACAAGGTTTAACGTCCATCCGTGGGATGGCACACACATTGATGAATCACTCTGCCTGTGCAACACTGGGATGCTAATTTATAGCTGCGTCGAGTTTTGAACCCAGGCGAGACTGCTTAGAGGTAACTGTGCGTCCCTGTAGGTTATCCTGCCAGCCCTTAGCATAATGTCTTCTGAATATCTGTATTTGTATCTTCAAAGATCCCCTTTTTATTAAATTGAGTTAAATGTTCAGCAGATCTGGAACACACACTGGTGTCAAATGGACATCTTTTCTGGATAGTTGTCTGACAGGATGGTGCAGAGGCAATGCACTTCCTTTTGAGCTGTCTCGTCTGGATTTGATTGCCAATACAACTATAAACGGCCCCCTTGGTGTTTTGCAGGCAGATTGTTGCATCAATGAGTGAGCACAACCATCATTCAGGTGGGATGTCAAACTGGGGAATCATCTGCCAGTATTGATTGCTGATGGATGTTGCAGATCCCATGTAGTCCATGGGCTGCACAAGGTTACCTTGCATCCCCGCCCCTTGAACTCCACTTGATTTGTGTATTTTTGTCCCTTGTGATGTCTTGGGTGAGAAAAAGATGTTGGTATAAGATATCTTAGGTTGAAATTGTACTTCAGAAACCCTGTTGATCGGTACCCATAATTGCGTGAAGTGATTTTTATACTCTGAAATTCTGGGGGTATGGTTTGTTTGCAGGCTCCTGTCTCATTTTGAATATACTGTTCATTGAATGTTGTATATCGTTTGAAAGGTTATTCAATCACCTGTTCATTGGTGTATGAAATGTGCATTTCTGAAAGCACAAATATTCATCCAAACAGAGTCCATGGGCCTATTACTCTCACGTGCAATCACATTGACAAACTAGAACGGCACTCAATCGAGCGCATACTTCCAACAGCCTGAACAGTTTGTTTTGTATCCCACTGATGGGCCGGATCTGGATCTGGATCTGGACCTTAAGCAAAATCAAATATCCACTTGTTCTTTGTCACCTCCACCAACTCATGCACCTCGTTTTGTCATAAGTCGTCCACAACTTTTTGGTTAAAATAACATGTGATACTGCATATTGTTTTGGCCTCCATCTCTCAATGGTGAAGAATCACTTAAAACATTTAAAAATTCTCGTATCTGGATTTGGATCTTCACCAAAATCAAAAGTCTTTGTCACACACACCAAACCTGTTCCCAGACAGACAGGAGTGAAAACATAACCTCCATCCAGCATTGGTGGCACTGCCTTGTGCCACCTCCATCCAGACCCCAAAATATGTATTTGCTTTCTTCTCCAAAACTACACACAATTTTGATGAAACTTGACCACAATCTTCATCACCTGTGATGTACCAAAGTTTGTTGACACTATTTAAAAAATTGGGGTCTCAGTGGGTTTAGGGGGGGGGGTGCGGGGTGGTGCTCCCCAAAATAGATATTTACCATAACATTGGTGAATTGGTACTGGTACATTTTGCTGATTCCGTCCCACGTTGACTTCCTGCTCAGTATCATTTTTCTTCCAGGTGAGCACCCAGGAGTATTGCCCCTATTTTTATAAGTAAACTCTGTTGAGTCATTGTGAAGAAATTGATTAAAAACTCTCTATTATAGTCAAATATGAACTGCAGATCCAAATTGTACATTGTGAAATGTAGAAAGAAATTGAGTTTTTATTTTTTTGGTGGGAGGGGGTCATCCCAAACTTGTGTGACATTGTTTGCATTTATTGAATGTTGGGAGGTGCTGTACTATTTCATTGTGGAAGTGGGGGGGGGGGGCAGGGTGTGGGAATACCAGTGAAATGAATTTTTCATATGATGACCAGTCCACCAAACATGACCATTGGTTATATATGCTCTCTCTTGTACTTGTGTTGTGCTTCCTACCTTTTGAAATCATTTGTACTCATTCATGTCTGTGATTAACAGTGTGAAAGGCCCAGAACTGATCAACATGTACGTGGGACAAAGTGAGGAGAATATCCGTGAAGGTGAGACGAATTTTGCAGTACTTTTCAACAGTTATATAAAATCGTCATTTGTACATGGTTGCAGGGTATGGGCAACACATTCCCTGCACAATTTGGTGCAGTACAACTTCTTCTCTTAAGGAATTTGCACATACACAGGTGTGTCTGATTGAATCTAAAGCATTTTGCATCATGAAGCATCAACCCTCTCATCGATTGACTCGCATCCAGACCTGATCCTTTCCTATTTTCTCATCAGTTTTTGTTCGTGCTCGCATGGCGGCTCCCTGTGTGGTCTTCTTTGATGAGCTTGACTCTCTAGCCCCAAATCGTGGCCATAGTGGTGACTCGGGAGGTGTTATGGACAGGTGAGGCAGGGTCTGCGTGCGCGATGTGAAAAGCGGGGTTAAGCAATTGGTTCACTTTGTTTGTCTATCTGTCTGCAAACGTCACTTTATGATCGAGGAACAACTTCATTTCAGTTGAATGGTATATTTTGAACACGAATCGGAACACAAACCTGCAGTTTAGCAGTACTTTAGCTCTGAATTTGGCAAATTGTATGGAATCTCGTTCCGATCGTGCATGTGCAGAGAGTAATTAATTTTTTTTCATCTGTTTGCCTGCCTGGCAGTCAAACAAGATTGAAAATCATTCCAAACAGGAATCTTACTGTTTTTAGGGACATCAGAAAGGACACAAACAAGTATACTTGAACAGTAGAACTTTCGCCTGGTGTTGGTGTAGTGGTTAGCGTAGCGGCTTGGGATCCAAAAGGTTCTGAGTTCAAGCCCCGTTGGCTGCTTGAATTAATACACACCAGGAGGTTGACTCAGCCTGTCATCCTTCCGAGGTCGGCGAAGTGAGTACCAGTGTACTGAGCCCAGTGTATGCCCTGGTTAGAATAGGTGTACCATATCCCTGTGTCGTAAGAGGCGACCAGGGTTGCGTCAGGAAGGGCATCCAGCGTAAAAACTAAGCAAAATCACTATGCGGATCATATGGATGATCCGCTGTGGCGACCCCCTAATGGGAGCAGCCGAAAGAAGAAGAAGAAGATAAAGGACACAAACAACAGGCATGAAGAACTAATTTAACGTGTTAAATAAGGTGGTGTAAATGACAGTGCATCAACAGCGGTAAACTTTCGAAAAAGTTTTTGTTCTACAATCTTTAAAACTTTGATTTTATTTCAATTTAATTATACAGTACATTTGAACAGAAGAACATAACTCACCTTTTTCACACTTTCAAAAAACCTTGTTTAGCAGTACTTGGACCACATATTATGGCATTTTACATCATCTTGACCAATCAAATTTGCTGCTCGCAGATCTTTTCATGTTCTTTTTTGTTTTTCTTTTTTTTCCAAGATTGTATGGGGTAAGGTAATCTGAACTCTCTAGTTGGTTTAATGGTTTGCTTTAACTATTAAACCATATTGTACTCCTCCTTTTACAGTCTTCTTCTTTGTACTCAGCATGTGGTGGTTAACACAAGGGATTCACAAGAAACATTTCATGGGTGACGATGAACCCACAAAGCAAAATTTATTATTTTGATGAACAGATGTGCCAAGCTTTGGTGGATTTCTGTTTCATGTCTCAAAATTAATGAAAAGTTAAATCGATGGGTGTGGAGGGTGGGGGGACTTTTCCCATTCCCCCATTCTCCACCAACTGAACACCATGACGTACGTGTGTGTGGTATGTGTGTGTTGTGTGTCGTTGATTATCTCCAGATGTGGGTTTCATAAGGTGAAGCAGAGTCCTCCCATGTCTCGAACTATCCATCTCCGTTTTGTCAAGGAATCATGATTCATGGACCATGCTGTGAAGTTTTCCAGTTCTGAGCATTTTGTTCCAACAGCTCTTTTCAGGATCACCACCAAACCCTGGACAGCCTCTAACTGCAGTTCGTTTGCAGTTATATTCCCAGGGATGGTTTTTAAGATCTCTGTGAGGTTGTTCTTTCGGGGTGGGTACCATGCAACTCTTGTAAAATGGTGTTTTTAAATTGGTCTGGGACTATAATTAGCCAGGAAGTTATTTCAGAGGGAATTTCCACCCACTTGCGATACAAGATGTTATCTTTCAATTCTAGGGTCTTCCACTGAGCCCAGTAAGCCTTTGATGTGCTACGAGGGGGGTGACTTCCTCCCCACTGGGTCTCTTACCTGCCCAGACCCATTCGTACACTGGCCCCAATGCTGGATCTTACTGCTGAGCCGTGCTCCAAGTCAAAGTTCCAAATTCCTCATCTGTGGTTAGTGGCAAAACTTGCCCTGCCACCTGGGCTGCACGGACGAAGATCTTATGGGAGGGGTCTGCCAATTGGTCCATGTCCTCATGTCACGTACAGAATTTACAATTTTCTCCCAGACCAAGGCGTCGAGAGAGTGCATGGGCATTCCCATGGGCCATCCCGGCTCCATGGGTCACACTGAAATCGTACTACTGCAACTTTTCCAACCACCTTAAAATTTGGCTCTCGGGTTCCTTGAACCATAAGAGCCATTGCAAGGAGGAATGGTCTGTTTGATACAAAAATTTACGCCCGTACAAGTACGGGTGGAAGTGGTTCATGGCAGACAGCATAGCCAATAACTCTTTGCAAGTGACGCAATAATTTGCTCTGTCCAACTCATGGCCCGCCTGTAATACGCAATCACTCTTTCTACACCCTCCTGCGTCTGAGACAAAACTGCACCCAATCCTTCCTGGCTCACATCTGTGTCCAGGGTAAAGGTCCTGTTATCAATGGGGATGTTAAACACCCCATTATTGTGTATCGAGAAGAGAAACCGAGGTAATGGTCAACGACCTGGAAAGTAAAGGTGAAAGTAACAAAGACTTGCACGTTTTGAGGCCTCATACATCAAGACTGAAAATCTTTTCCAGCGAATTCCACAACCAGGAACCTGTGCTGAGAAGTCCGTTACCGTTGACTCCAGTGATTTATCTGTCATGGATCGTTTCCATTCCGGCCCCTCTGAAACCATAAACACATCGTGCCACCGTCCATGCTTGGGCCGTTGGCAGAGCACCGACCGCGCACACTCCCGTACCTCATACGCAAAGTCCCGTGGAGCCGGTGTGGTTTCCTATACAACTCTGTCCTGCTTAAGAGGCTCGCCCCTCCGGTCCGCTGCACTAACCACGACTCCCGTCCGGGTCGATCAGTGTCGTACTCTTTCGTGTGCACTCTCCATGTTATGTCGCATGCACTCTGCACATACTACGGCACATTGCAAGTGATCGACAGGAGACTCGTCGTATTGATCTGCGTTCGGTACAGGACGAGGAGTTGTAGCTTCTGCAAGGACGAGAGCTGCCTGAATTCCCCGGGTGGTATTCGGTCACATGACAGGTCCAGGTCACGAAGGTTTGGGCAGAGCATGGCGACAGATTCCAAGGATTCGTTTGTGATCCAATGGCAGTTTTCCAGCTCCAGGTGCAGTAGTTGCTCAGACCACTCACCAAGGAAATTTTCAAGGAACGCAGGACTGAATCTTCCATCATTTCCAGTCCACGAGAGACAGAGCGAGCGTGCATGGGTGAGACGAGGCTTCAAAGCCAGAAGGTCCTCCTCGCAGAGAGAGATGGCCAGAAAGGCTTGAGGTCCAGGTGTTTGTACATGGAAGGGTTGTAGCAGCAGTCGTGCAGGTTACAACTGCATTGAGTGAGGCGGCACAGCTCAGGGAGCGTCAGGTGAGATAAAATCATTTTGATCATCTCGAAAGGTAAAATGTCAAAATATCCATTATTTGTGACGGGGGAAAGCTTCCCTTCCTCTTAGTTTGCTCTCCTTTCTTCCTCCATCTGTTTAACCACATCTCGTTTCCTCCTTCTTTCCATCATATTCCGTTTCTGCTGAAGTCTTTCTGTCTCAGCAAGATATTCAGTCTTGATCTTCTTAGGTTGCATAATGTCCAGCGTGATCCCATGCAGAATAGCGACCAGTTCCATGCACTTTGCGGATGACTACTTTCTGGTGAGCGAAATGATTCATCTTCTAAAACAACCCACCATACCACAACGTTAATTGTGAGCGGTGGCCCCAGGTCCGGCTCTTCCGAAGACAACCCGGGATGAATCCCCCTGAGTGACAAGCTGGTGTCTCGGTACCCGTGGCCGCAACAACTGGCGTCAGGAGTGGGATTCGAACCCATGCCTCCAATGGAGGCCTGCCAGCATACAGCCAGCCATGCCTCCAACCCACGCCGTTCAAGTACGGGTGTAAATGGTTCATGGCAGACAACATAGCCAATAACTCTTTGCGAGTGATGCAATAATTTCGTTCGGGCCTACTCATGGCCCGACTGTAATACGCAATCACTCTTTCTACGCCCTCCTGCATCTGAGACAAAACTGCACCCAATCCTTCCTTTCTCACATCTGTGTCCAGGGTGAAGGTCCTATTATCAGTGGGGATGTTAAACACCCCATTATTGTATATCGAGAAGAGGAACCGAGGTAATGGTCAATGACCTGGAAAGTAAAGGTGAAAGTAACAAAGACTTGCACGTTTTGAGGCCTCCTACATCAAGACTGACAATCTTTTCCAGTGAATTCCTCAACCAGGAACCTGTGCTGAGAAGTCCGTTACCGTTGACTCCAGTGATTTATCTGTCATGGATCGTTTCCACTCCGGCCCCTCTGAAACCATAAACACATCGTGCCACCGTCCATGCTTGGGCGGTTGGCAAAGCACCGACCACGCACACTCCCGTACCTCATACGCAAAGTCCCGTGGAGCCGGTGTGGTTTCCTATACAACTCTGTTCTGCTTAAGAGGCTCGCCCCTCCGGTCCGCTGCACTAACCACGACTCCCGTCCGGGTCGATCAGTGTCCTACTCTTTCGTGTGCACTCATCCATGTTATGTCGCATGCACTCTGCACATACTACGGCACATTGGAAGTGATCGACAGGAGACTCGTCGTATTGATCTGCGTTCGGTACAGGATGAGGCGTTGTAGCTTCTGCAAGGACGAGAGCTGCCTGAATTCCCCGGGTGGTATTCGGTCACATGACAGGTCCAGGTCACGAAGGTTTGGGCAGAACATGGCGACAGATTCCAAGGATTTGTTTGTGATCCAATGGCAGTTTGCCAGCTCCAGGTGCAGTAATTGCTCAGACCACTCAACAAGGAAATTTTCAAGGAACGCAGGACTGAATCTTCCATCATTTCCAGTCCACGAGAGACAGAGCGAGTGTGCACGGGTGAGACGAGGCTTCAAAGCCAGAAGGTTCTCCTCGCAGAGGGAGATGGCCAGAAAGGCTTGAGGTCCAGGTGTTTGTACATGGAAGGGTTGTAGCAGCAGTCGCGCAGGGTATGACGGCATTGAGTGAGGCGGCACAGCTCAGGGAGCGTCAGGTGAGATAAAATCATTTTGATAATCTCGAAAGGATAAATGTCAAAATATCCATTATTTGTGAAGGGGGAAAGCTTCCCTTCCTCTTAGTTTGCCCTCCTTTCTTCCTCCATCTGTTTAACCACATCTCGTCTCCTCCTTCTTTCCATCATATTCCGTTTCTGCTGAAGTCTTTCTGTCTCAGCAAGATATTCAGTCTTGATCTTCTTAGGTTGCATAATGTCCAGCGTGATCCCATGCAGAACAGCGACCAGTTCCATGCACTTCGCAGACGACTACTTTCTGGTGAGGGAAATGATTCATCTTCTAAAACATCCCACCATATCACAACGTTAATTGTGAGCGGTGGCCCCAGGTCCGGCTCTTCCGAGGACAACCGGGGATGAATCTCCCTGAGTGACAAGCTGGTGTCTCGGTACCCGTGGCCGCAACAACTGGCGTCAGGAGTGGGATTCGAACCCATGCCTCCAATGGAGGCCTGCCAGCATACAGCCAGCCATGCCTCCAACCCACGCCGTTCAAGTACGGGTGTAAATGGTTCATGGCAGACAGCATAGCCAATAACTCTTTGCGAGTGATGCAATAATTTCGTTCGGGCCGACTCATGGCCCAACTGTAATACGCAATCACTCTTTCTACGCCCTCCTGCATCTGAGACAAAACTGCACCCAATCCTTCCTGGCTCGCATCCGTGTCCAGGGTAAAGGTCCCGTTATCAGTGGGGAATGTGAGAACGGGTGTGGATGTTAAACACCCCTTCAATTTGAGGAAGGCATCGTTGCACTCCCGTGTCCAATTAAACCAATTGTCCGTCCCCTTCTCCGTGAGCCGGTAAAGGAGCCTGGCGATCTCTGCTCCTACTACCGGCGCTTTGTAGCAAAATTTGCAGAGTCCCAAAAAAACCCCACACCTCCTTGATATTACTGGGTATGGACCACTCCTCTACCGCCTTGACTATACCCGGGTCAGTTTTCTCCCCCTCGCGACCTATCACATGACCGAGATGGGTCACTTCCTTAGCAAACAAGGTACATTTTTCTGGGCTCAACTTTAACCTTGCCTGTCTGAGGCGCCCAAACACTGAATCCAAATTAGCTATGGCCTGGGTGGATGTTTTGGCGTGCACCAGGACGTCATCCAGGTACACCAGGCATATTTGCCATGGCATGCCACCCAGTACACTCTCCATCAATCGTTCAAAGGTGGCGGGGGTGTTACACAAACCAAATGGCATCACAGTGAACTGTTGCAGTCCTTTCCCTGTATAAAATGCCGTTTTCTCCTTCCCTGTCTTGTCTATCTCCACCTGCCAATACCCACTCTTGAGGTTCAAAGTTGAGAACCAATTTGAGCCCGCAACGGCATCGAGGGCATCTTAAATTCTTGGCAGAGGATAGGAGTCTGAGTGTCACGTTGTTTCGCTGGCGATAGTCTCATCTTTCGTGGTCCCATCTTTACTTTTAACCAACACAACAGGTGACATCCAAGGATTTTCCGAGGGCTCAATAACACCTGCACTCAGTATCTTTTCCACCTGCTCGTCAGCTTCCTCCCTCTTGCTCCAAGGGAGCCGTCGGGTGGGCTGACGAATAGGCCGGGCCTCACTCGTGTAGATCTGATGTTTCACCAGGCCCATACATGCAATGTCCTCGGGAGACAAAGAGAAGATTCCCAAATGCTGGTTGATTAGTTTGTGTAAGGCCTCCCGTTGGGCTTCCTCCAAATCTGCACTACTCCGGTTTACCATCTCGCAAATGGGATCGGGCCAATTCCTATCACATTCTCGATTCCCTCCGGGGTCAATCTGGCGAAATGTTCTCGTCCCTCACCTCTGCGACATTAATAACTGGGGTGCAGTCTGCTGTACTGTACTGAAATGGGAGATGCTTAGCAGGCAGACACGAAGCGGAGGAACAGTCGAGCCGGGCTGTGTTGCACGAGTGCGAGCCAGGGCGTACTGTGCCCGCGGCTCCCCTTTATTCCGTACTCGGTCCACTCACGAGCCGGCCGACTCCAGCATTACTACGACGCCTCAGACGGCGTGCACACCTCATATCCCTTGCCGAACCCCACGGCCACTCCTCCACCATCACGCCCATCATGCATCATCATCATGCCCCTCCCCGTGGGCATGGCTACACCACACTCCTCCCTCCTAAAAGTATGATTATTAAATGATCAGTATTATAAGAAGCATAGACAACACGAAGAACCTCGGTATAATAATCATGCAAATAAAATGAAAACAGCGAAGTATAACAGCACATCACATCACATCATATAATGCGTGGAAGCGAGTTACTGGAGAAGCACAGCAGCACGACTCAGCAAACCCGCCCCCAGGCAGACCTGAAACAGATAAACCTTTCGAGGCCGGACCCCCGCTGTCTGGAACCCGCGGCGCCACCGCCAGACCCAACCGACCTTGGTGGGGGCGCTGAACAGCACCCTTGGCTGGAAGCAACAAACACTCCCCAACCCTCACGCACCATAATCAGTTAAGATTCCACCGCATGGCCAAAACGGCCTTGAGCGCACCCAGAGAGCCGTGCCCCAGGCGCCAGGCACGTCTGACCTCGCTGAAAGCAGAGGTGGGGGTAACGCCGACCAGCGCACGAGTCCCGGCTCCGAGTCGATCTCCGAGACCCACACGGCAGTTAGACGGTAGTAATTCCATTTAAACCCCACTTCAACCATAAGCTCGTTATAAATCAATAGGAATAACATTCGAACCATTGCGAATTCATTTTTCCGTACAGCGCGCTTTTTTGATAAAATCCCAGTACAAGACAAAGCAATTACCTGCGGCCTGGAGCAACTGGAGGCTAACAAACCTTCTTTATTCGCCCCCACATCACATTGATCATAATCCAACTCCCATTGACTGATCTCCGCCACATCCACTTTTACACGAGAACTGCTGGCATTTATTTCAACAACGTTAAACTGCATCAATAGAGCAAGGAAAAGCACATATGCCATGAACAACAACCCACAACCCACATCACGAGTCCGCTTCTTGGTTGTCGACTTGATGCTGCGACTCGCGACTCCCTTTAACGCCACGGGTCCAGCCTCGCCCTCGGTACTTGACGAAGGTCTCGAAGAGAGCACTGGCACATCTGGAGGCACGAACCGGAACCCGTTCCGACCCAAAAGGGTCCGGCTCGCCGAGCCCGGCTCCTGCTCCGGCTCGCCGGCATCATCATGCCCCGGCCGCAGGCTGATCTCCAGGTCACTGGGGTCCTGCTGCGGTGCCCCTTCGCTCCCGGTGCGATCGTGCTGCGGTGCCCCTTCGCTCCCGGTGCGACCGTGCTGCGGTGCGCGCTCTCGTCCCGCACCGCTAGGCGCGCGAGCACCCTGCGGCACTTGAGCCATCGCGCGGACTTGCGCGGTCACTGGTGTCTGCTCGACAGATGAAACAGTCGCGATCGCCGAGTCGAATGTGATGTCGGTCAATGGCTGCTTGCAGACAATGTCAATGGCTGCTCGCAGACCAGAAATAAAATGATCTCTCAACCGTGCCGGACGCTCCTCTGCCGTGAATCTGCACGGCACAGCCGAATGCGATGCGCGGCCAGCACGAGTGGACCCAATTCGACACCCGATCCGTGCCTCGCTCACTTCCCCCCCCCCCCCTGCCACTGATCTTGCCATTCCCGGATCAATTGCAAGCAGGTTTCGACGCGGGACGGAAGGATCGCCTCGCACACCGCCATCTATGAACGCAACAATGGGCGATGACCCTCGGCCCACACACCGTAGACGACCTCGAGAGCCCAGACCGCCGTCCGAGTGATTGCATTGCCACGCTCGCCCACGACCCGCGCCGCAGACCGTGCACATGGCCGTGCGTGCCTGGCCCATTGCGATGACCCCTAGACCATCTGCTGTGTCCCGACCATCGAGACCTCGGACATTCTCCAGAGCTTGCGCGACGTCCAACGCCGCGTTCGAGCCGAAACGCGTATCCTCGACAAAACGAACAGGAAAATGAACCAAATGAACGAACGTTGCCCACTCGACGTGGCCGAAGTAGATTCTGACGAAGGCGGGCACGCGTACGTTTGCCATGCACCGACCCTTTGCCATGTTCGCGCCGGCGAGACCTTTGGCTCCGTAGACTGGAACCGCACGGGTCATTCGCCGCCCTTACACACGTCGATTCGAAGATCCTCGTCGCCAACTGTACTGTACTGAAATGGGAGATGCTTAGCAGGCAGACACGAAGCGGAGGAACAGTCGAGCCGGGCTGTGTTGCACGAGTGCGAGCCAGGGCGTACTGTGCCCGCGGCTCCCCTTTATTCCTTACTCGGTCCACTCACGAGCCGGCCGACTCCAGCATTACTACGACGCCTCAGACGGCGTGCACACCTCATATCCCTTGCCGAACCCCACGGCCACTCCTCCACCATCACGCCCATCATGCATCATCATCATGCCCCTCCCCGTGGGCATGGCTACACCACACCTGCCACCTTTGTGCCCTGTCCTATGGTGCGTGGTTCTGTGCTTGCATTAATTACCCTGACAGCCACCACAGGTCCATCAGTATTTACAAGGGTACGACCCACGACTAAGCCCGGGATTGATTTCCCCGCCAGCTGCTCGACCAGACCACAGGGTTCCTGCCAGGTTGGGCGAGCCCGCTATCGTGCCCGGAAGATCGCCCCGGCACTCGGGGGAATGGTCACTGGATCGGGAGCCTCCAGCTCCACCTTCTCGTCCGTGCTCACACCCTCTAGTAGCAGCTCTTCGAAACCCACTTGCATGATACCCCGGGCCAGATCAATTTTACATTCGCTGGCGGTTAACAAATCCAACCCTATTAGACATGGGTCGCATGTCTCTGACACCCAAACCTCGACTCTCTTTTTTAAAGAACCCAACTTAAGGTTCACAAAACCATGCCCTATGATTAGAGCCGTTGCCTTGGTAGCCAGCTGCAGGCTATGATTTTCCAGATGGCGAATATCATCCCAGCCATCCATATTCAAATCAAGGATCACAGGGCGAATGATCGTGGCACTTGCAACTGTGTCCACCATGGCGTCTCCCCCTACGCCGGCAATTTTACACCTAATTGTTAAACTACCAATGCAAATTTGGCCACAATAAATGACCTGTCGCATCGATGAGGGCACTTTTCCATCGACCCCAGCCGAACATGACCCTATATGGCCGGCACAAACTAGTTTCCCGGGGCCTGGCAGGGTAGGGGGGTGTTGAGTGCTGGCTAGTCCGGTCCGTATGGGGTGGAATTGGTGGTCCTGGATAGCGAAGTCTATCCCTGCGTCGAGCTCTGCAGTCCCTCGACAGGTGACCTGTCAGACGACAATTATAACACCTTACCTGGTAAGGCGTATGCCTCCAATACTCCGAATTGACCCCCCTGAAATTCCGAGTTTGAGCATTTATCGGTGGCCCACTGGGTGCCATCATCGGAGCCACCTACCATGGTGCAGACCTCGCCAACTGGTGGTTTACCATGCCCCGAATCATTTCCTCCAGGTCCGCCCTCCTTTCGGGGGTGGCTCCTCCCGTGGACTCGCAGTTGTGCGTAGGACCCACCTGTCTCACCCCGACCGGGCGTCACTCTTCCCCCCCCTCCCCAACCCCCCTTCCCCGAGTCAGGGGCCTTGCTGCTTCATAGTGTGCCACAGCATCAATCGTCTGTCTCATGGTGGGTGGGCGCCACATGGCCAGCTGAGCCCCAGAGTCAGAGTCCGACAGGGCCTGGACGAAATGGTCCAGCACCAGCCTTTCCTGCGCGGATGCTTCCTTGTCCGCATATGCGATCCCGACTGCGCGGCAAATGTCATGAGCCAATTGCCCAATGGACTCCTGGGGTTTCCTTTTTTTTTTGTTTGCGAGCTGAGTTTTCACAAGCTCGCTCTGCTATTCTATGCCAAATCGGTTGTTTAGAGCTGAACGGAGGCCTGCCAGCGTAATGGCTCCAGTGGGGGCCTCCGCTTTTTTCTCTCGCCTCATAACGGACCTCCATTCGTTTTATATCTCTGGGCCGTCTCTGCTTGTGCAGTCTGCCCCAAGCTCACCCCGCCCCACTTGCGCACGGTTACCATGACGACCAGTGCGCTCTCAAAAAGGCGGGTGTCTGAGTTCGCGAAAGAATGTTGCTGAGGAAGAATGAGGGTGGGCTTCATAACTCGTGAAAGAAATGTGTGTAAACGTGTCTGTCGTAAAGAAAAATAAAAAAGCTTCCAATAAGAGGGGATATATTCTTTGCCCTTCTCAACGCATCACATTTTAGATCCCATAAGACATGGGGATGGGGCTAATCTGAACATGCATTTAAGGAAATAACTGTCTGAGGACCTGGATGTGTGGATGCATTCATCAGACCGGATTCTGAAATCCGTAACACTACCCCTTTCCCAATCCCAGACTTGGCCCGAGTCGTCCAACAGCTGGCGACATCGGTTTTAAAAAAATTACAACATTGCAATGAGAACTTCCGTGTGACATGCAGATGAAGTTACCCCCAACCTATTACGTTTTAACTCGACCCTTTCATGTGTGCGACAATTTATACGAGATATGTCCCACCTGATGCGTTGGGAACGACCTCACTGACTCACACAGACAACCTTATGCAACACCGAAATCGCTGGAATTTTTGAAACGACAACACATAACCGGTGGGCTTTTGTAATTGACACAACTATACAACTATATACAATTTCTGACCCAGGACCTGGAGAAATGCAGAAGAAAAATTGTGGAGAGGCGGAAGAACACCTGCTGATTCTTGCCACCTTCATGCTCTTCACCAGCACACTGAACAAAATAAACCAGCAGGCCAGTGACCGGCATACAGGCCATAAACGTTGTGGCCTTTGAAACAAAAATGATCAAGAACAGAGCCACCTCTTCCACAGAGCTGCGTTTGTGCAGTTCATGGTCACGGTGATACGTGGCAAAGATGAAGCTAGTATGAGCTGGTATGAAGCTGGTAGGAAGCTGGTGTGAAGCTGCTCTGAGCTGGTATGAGCTGGTACAAAGGGGCTGCAACAAAGGGGAAGTCCATAAGTGTGGTGGCATGCTGCTGCAGTAAATGCAGTTCAAACACCAAAAAAAAATGAACAAAGCCACCATGACAACTGGAATGGTGTCACCTGGTATGAGACTGCAGCAAGTCACGGTCCATAGAACAGTTATGGATGGAACACAGGTCACGGAGCAAATGGTGAAGTGAGGTGAGTGATGCTTTGATGTGGACAGGTGATCCAGCAAGGCGAGCAATGCCTTGATGCAGAACAGCCTTGATGGTCCTGGAGCAGTGGCGAAACGAAGCAAAGCAGCAAGGCAAACAGCAAACAGCATGAAAAGAAAAAAAAAAGGTCATCCAGGTAATGCCAAACACCAGGTCCGACCAACATGGTCGGCCGGTCCCTGGTGTGCACATACCTGGGGCAGTGGTGGTGCTGCAAGGAGAGAGAGAGAGAGGTTGGCCCTACTCGTCCGCACCCATCCGTCTTTCCCATATACACGACCCGAGCCCCCCTCTTTTTACAATTCGTCGCAACATCTCGTCTCCAATATCCCACTATCCCCATTGCCAAATTCATACCCAATCCCCCCAAGGTTGCTTGGAAAGGAAAAGCAGAACTGCATGCAATCTTACACTGACATTGTGACACGACTCATTATCAAGTCCGACAGGAGGGCGGGCAAGTCCAGCAGCCGGCGATCATCCCGACAGTGGATGGTGCGAATGGGTCTTCATCAATCCTAACGACGCTAATATTGTTACACTTTTAAACATTCCCTGGGGTTATACCCTGCCAAGAGGACTTTGTTAAACTCTGGGGTTCTGAAATCCCAATTCCCATCTCCTACGTGTTGGTGCTCTTTCAGTTTTGGGCCTTACTCACCAAATTTTCTTTCTGTGCCATTGCACAATTTTGTGGCTGGGTCGTGTGGCTCCACTCACAGGTCTGCCCACGTGCAGACTCACCGTCAGCATCGCCGGGATGCTGGAGCTGCTTCCGAGCTTGCCTGCTCCTCACCCTAACATGGGGGATGCCCACTTGGCATTTTGGCGCCCCGGGTCCCGCTGCTTGGGCACCCGGTCCCATTGAACACTGGCACGCCAGGCCCCTCTCCTCGGGTACCTGCGTCCACGAATACACTAAAGGCCCCCTGAACCGACCTGCAGCCTCACCTGGCCGACGAGCCCGGGGTGCCTGCTTCATCCGAACACTACACTCACAAGCGACACCCCAGGCAGTCCATTATCTCTTGCACCCCACAATTTTTTTTTTTAAACTTTCCACAATCTGCACCGACAGCATAACGACATCCATGTGTAAGTTTACCTAATACCTCTACCTAACTTTAACCAAACCCCCGGGTTTCCTTGAGGGGGGGGATCCACTCCCCCCCCATTCAATCCTTCACACCATGCATTCTGTTACTCGTACTCATACGGGCCATTTGCCTTGGTGTCACACTCGTAATTCATTTATCACACACAAACACATTTCCACTCACTGACACATCACCACCGAACTAATTTCCCCAAACTAACTCGTGCACCATCGTCATCCCTTATTCTAACGCACGTTCCATTTAACTCTATCACAAAGCAACGTCCCCACTACACGTTCATGTCTCGACCTAAACAGTCCCTATTGTCGCTCTTGGTCCCAAAATTTATCCTTGCCCTCCCTCATGGTCGCTGATTTGGTACGCACATCTAGGCTACCATTGCTGGCACCCCCATGTGGGCCGAACAATGCCATCCCCCTTCGGCTAATGCTCCTGGGCCCCGGGATGTGTGGGGCTGTTTCACCACTGCGCTCCACACCTGGGGGTTACTGTCACAGTCTCCTACCGACATAAGCCCCCCGCGTCCTCAGAGGTGCTCGACTGGGCCTCTGCCTCAAAAGCTGGAGCAATCCATGAGGGTGTCTGGTCGCCAGTGTAGGGTCTCAATCGGTCAGCATGGACGATCCGATGGGGAGCCCATCCATGGTCCCATTTTGATATTGATGAACACGTCACGGATCTGCGCCAGGACGACCCTGGGCCCTGCCAAGGGGACGTGAGCTTTGTGCATTTGCCCTTTCGTCTCCGGGGATTGAAGGACCGACTCTCCATCCCCGGAGTGTATTTGCTCGCCTGGCTCTGATGGTTGTAACTGCGCTTCATCTTTACACTCGCCATATGGAGCTGGTGGTACGTGAAGGCATTGACCCATTCCATACCCTCCTCCAAATGACGGGCGTGTCCCTCCCTCTGCGGTTCATCAGGACCTTCTGGCAAGGGACTGCACAGCAGGTCAGCAGGAGCCCACAACTCCCGCCCATACATGAGCAACGCTGGGCGACACGCGGTGACTCTGTGCTGGCTTGTTCGGTGGGCCCCCAACAAATATGGCAGATGTTCATCCCAGTCATCCTGACGGGTGGTGGTCATAAGGTCCTGTTGAACCTTTCCACCATACCGTCAGATTGTGGTCTTTCGGGTGTTGTTCTTGCTTTCCAAATCGACAAGAGACTGCACACTTCTTTTAATAATTGGCTTTCAAAATTTCGACTCTGATCGGCGTGCAGCTCTTCCGGAATCCCGTATCTGCATACAAAACCTTCCACGAAGGCCTGTGCCACAACCCCAGCTTCTTGATTGGGGAGTGCAGAGGCCTCCGGCCACTTGGCGAAATAGTCCATAACCACGAGGATATATTTATTACCCTGGTGGATGCAAGGCAGTGGTTCTTAGATGTCCATAGCCACCTGCTCAAGGGTGGCCCCTGTGGTGTCCGAGGTGCAGCGGAACATGGAGGGCGAGAGCGTAGCAGTAACTCCGCTTTATTGCGCGTCCGAATGTACATCACTGCCACCCCTCGCGGGCGAGTCATGATATACGAAAACCCAATCGCGTGATACAGCACACTCCTCCCCTCGTAAAATGACAATTCTCATGATGAAATGACAATTATAACATGACCAAACGAAACCAATCAACAATCAAAATCCTCCAAGTACCGCGGCAGTCTCCTCACCCGCCTCGGGCGGGCAGCGATGCCAGACGGCCCAGGCTCAGACGCCTCCCAGCTTGGTCGAGGTGACACCCTCGCCGGACTCGCCCCATCCGTAACAACAACCGCCCCGGCCGACAAGCTTGCTCGTCGTCCTCGGGCAGGACTGAATCAGGTGAACACCTCAAGGGCGTCGACACGTCCGGCCCTGGCAATACAACGTCTGACCACGGCGACATTACAGGTGGGGGTCCCACATCACTCGGCACGGGGGGGGGGGGTGACTCTGAACAGCGATCATGCATTTGGTCCACGTGCCGCTTCCACACCTCCCCACCATCAGTCCACACTATGCAATTCGCCGGCCCCAGTACCACAGAGACCACAGCCGGCACCCATTTGGACCCGTGGAAATAATTGCGCGCCATTACCCGCTGTCCCACATCCAAACCGCGCAGCAGCGTCGGGCGCGACACCGCCCCACTCACCGACCCTCCAGGTCGCAGCAAATCCAGCCTGGACCGCAATGCCCGTCCATAGAGACGAATGGCAGGAGAATCACCGGTGACAGGATGAATAGCGTTCCTGCATTGGAGCAAAAAGACATCGACCACCGTCTGTACCGGTGCAACACCCCCCCCCCCCCTGCGCAAAGCCCGTTTCAACATTTTAACAAACGACTCCGCCTGCCCATTCATTGCAGGATGATACGGTGTGGACCTTTGATGTCGAATACTATTTTGACGCATAAACTCATCAAATACACCTGCGATGAACTGCGGACCGTTATCAGAGACCAGAACCTCGGGTAACCCTTTCTTAGCAAAGATCGTCCGCAGTTTTTCTACTGCCATGTTCGCTGATGTATGCTGCATGACTACAACCTCTGGCCATTTAGAGAATGCATCGAACACAATCAAAAACATTTTGCCATTAACCAGCCCCGCAAAATCCACATGGACCCTCTGCCAGGCCCTGGCTGGGGTAGGCCATAGTCCTGAAGCTCGATGTGGGTTATCAGCATCTGTTTGACATGTGGTGCAACGCTTAACCAACTGCTCAATGTCTTTATCCAACCCCAGCCACCACAACAGGTTACGTGCAAGACTCTTGGTCTTCACGACGCCAAGGTGACTGACATGCAGTTCTTCCAAACACTGCTGCCTGAACTTCGGTGGAATCATCGTCCTCATTCCCCACATAACGCACGGTTGGACCAACGACAGCTCCGATGCGCGTGACGCGAAAGGCTGAAATGCTGGCGTTGAAGGTAGATCGCTCCAATTCCCCGTAGAAATTGCCTGGACAACATGGGCGAGCACTGGATCATGAGCCAATTCCACCGCGACCTTTTTGGCCGTGATCCGCCTGCTTTGGACCTGGCCCAGCGCGAACACATCAACCCGGCCGGCCGACTCAGACGCAGCTGGACCCTCCGCGCAAGGCAAGCGCGAGAGCCCGTCGCAGTTAGCATGCTTTTCGGTGCTCCGGAACTGAATATCGTAATTGTACGCAGCAAGAAACAGACACCACCGCTGTATCTGTGCGGCCGCTACCACCGGTACCCCCCGTTCGGGTCTCAGGATGAATTGAAGTGGTTTGTGATCCGTCTGCAAAGTGAAATGCCGCCCCAGCAGGTATTGATGAAAGCTCCGCACACCCCAGACGAGGCTGAGAGCCTCGCACTCGATCTGGGCATATTCCCGCTCTGCTGCGGACAGGGTCCGGGATGCAAAACAAACAGGCCGCTCGGAACCATCGTCCATCTTGTGGGAGAGCACTGCCCCGATGCCATATGCAGAGCTGTCGCATGCCAATAAGAGCGGACGCGCAGGCTCGTAGTGCACGAGGACCGTATCCTCTGTGAGCAGCCGCTTGACGCGGTTGAACGCCGCCTGGTGTGCAGGCCCCCAGGCCCAGCGCTCGTCCTTCCTGAGCAACCGCGTTAACGGCGCAAGGTGTGAGCTGAGCCCACGCACGAACCTCTGGTAATACTGGGCCATACCAATGAAAGAGCGCAGCTGCGTCTTGTCGCGAGGCGGTGGCATGTGCTGAATCGCCTCCACCTTCCGAGGGCCTTTCAACAGCCCCTCCAGCGTGATGACGTGCCCGAGGTATTCCAAGCACTGCTCGAAGAACGCGCACTTGTCCCTGTTCAAGCGCAGGCCGCACGCTTCTAGCTTCGTCAGCACTTGGGCAATGTTCGCAAGATGCTCGTCTGCCGTTTTCCCCGCAATGAGCAGATCGTCCAGGTCGGTTTGAGCGGGCAAGCCAATGCAAACCTGATCCATGGCTTTCTGCCACAAGGCCGGGGCTGAAGCAATTCCAAAACAGAGTCGGGTATATCAATCGAGTCCTTGACACATGTTGATTGTCAAAAGGTCGCTACTCCCGGGATCCATCGGCAGGTGAAAATATGCATCACGCAGATCTAGCTTCGTGAAGTATTGACTCCCCGCCAATCGTGCATATATTTCATCGATTTACGGCAGTGGATATTGCTCCATGCTGAGCCCCGGGTTAACCGTGGACTTGAAGTCCCCGCACAATCGGACGTCTCCATTCAGTTTCAGCACCGTGATGACCGGGGTGGCCCAATCTGAGTACGACACCCGTTCGATCACTCCACAGGCCTCCAGCCTATCCAGTTCACCCTTGACCTTGTCCCGCAGGGCATACGGCACCGGTCGTGGTTTACAAAAACGAGGAACCACCCCCTCCTTCAGGAAGAGCTTTGCCTCCACGCCCTTGAGTTTCCCAAGGTCTTCGCAAAACAAACCTTGATGTCTTTGCAGAATCTTCTCCAACTGATCCTCCCATCGGCTAGGCATGGGTTGCATAAGGTGAACGGCGGCCCAGTCTTGCCTGATGCGGGTCAGCCAGTCTCGGCCGAGGAGAGACAGACCCCTCCCCCGCACGACGTTCAACGGAAGCGCGGCGACTTGGCCTTGGTACCGCACAGACACGTCTGCCATCCCGACTGGCGTTATCTTCTCGTGGGTGTACGTGAACAGTGTGAGGTCAGACCTGATAAGCTTCAGGTCGTTGAGTCTACGTGCGGTCTGTTCGCCGATAATAGACACCGCTGCTCCCGTATCAACCTGAAACGTGATCGGCATGTTGTTCACTTCGACTTCCACCGTCATTGGGCGCGCCGCCGCAGGGCCAATTGAAAACGGGCCCATCAATGGCTGCCCCAGGTCGCCTCGCACATCGCCGTCTCTTACCTTAACGGTGGCCAACGCCCCTCGGCACATACGCTTCAGATGACCCACCTTGTGACAACGTAAACACACGGTGCTTTTAAACGGGCACACATGGCGCAGGTGTCGACCTCTGCATCCCAAACGCGTCCGCGGGGTCACCTCGTCGCTCGTGCGGCCGCGCGGCGACGTCAGGCCCCGACCCGCACCGAAGGTCGTGCGTGCGTCCCGGGACGCTCGCGACACCGCGTGGGCCCCCGGGCCATCTGGCATGCTGCGGCCGGTGATGGCCCGAACATCTCCGAGAGTCTGCTCGACAGCTGCAGCGGTGTCGACCGCCGAGGTAAATGTAATGGCTTCACCCTTCAGCCGTAGAACCGCCGAAACCATTTTCACATCTTGCAAACCAGAAATAAAACAATCTCTGAGCCGAGCTGGATGCTCCTCTGCCGTGAACTTGCAGGCCACGGAAGAATGCTTAATCGGCGCCACGAAATCAGCGACGTACTCCCCTGTACCTTTCGCGAGGCGATCGAACTGGTATCGAGCCAGCTGTAATGACTTTTCCGGCGCCATGTGTGCTTTCATCCTCTGCACAATGTCCCAAAACGACAGCGCGTCCCCACTGGGCTTGTCTGGCGCCACCAAATCACTCAGCAATCACTAATGCTCAACCGACAGCAAGGCGAGCAAGATCGACTTCTGTTTGCTCTCGTCGACCACATCATTCGCGTGGAAATAGCACCCCAATTGTTCCGAAAACAATTCGAAGTCGTCTCCGACGAAAACGGGCACCTGTCCGTGCGCCGTGACTCGCCGATCAACCATCCTCGTCAGCCAACTGTGGTGTCCGAGGTGCAGCGGAACATGGAGGGCGAGAGCGTAGCAGTAACTCCGCTTTATTGCGCGTCCGAATGTACATCACTGCCACCCCTAGCGGGCGAGTCATGATATACGAAAACCCAATCACGTGATACAGCACAGCCCCCACCTGGTGTAATTGAAGGGGGGCCCGCATCCTCTGTGCTGGTCCCTTTTTAGCAGTGCAGGTGTCGCATACTCAACACCAGTCCTGTATGTCGCGACCCATATTCACCCCATAAAACCTCCGGCGGGCCCGAGATGTTGTTGTTTTTTCTGCCCAAATTGCTGCCGGGGTGGGTGCCATGCAACTCTTGTAAAATGGTGGTTTTAAATTGGTCTGGGACTATAATAAGCCAGGAAGTCAAGGGGGGCCCCCACCTGGTGTTATCAAGAAAGGTACAAGATGTTATATTTCAATTTTAGGGTCTTCCACTGAGCCCAGTAAGCCTTTGTCTGTGCTCCGAGTGGGTGACTTCCTCCCCACTGGGTCTCTTACCTGCCCGGACCCATTCGTACACTGGCCCCAATGCTGGATATTCCTGCTGGGCCGTGCTCCAAGCCAACGTTCCAAATTCCTCATCTGCGGTTTGTGGCAAAACTTACCCTGCAACCCGGGTTGCACGGACGAAGGTCTTGTGGGAGGGGTCTGCCAATCGGTCCCAGTCCTCATGTCGCGAACAGAATTTACAGTTTTCTCCCAGACAAGGGCGACGAGAGAGTGCATTGGCATTCCCATGGGCCATCCCGGCTCAACGGGTCACACTGATATCATACTGCTGCAACTTTTCCAACCACCTTGCAATTTGGCCGTCAGGTTCCTTGAACCGTTAGAGCCATTGCAAGGAGGAATGGTCGGTTTGAACCGAAAATTTACGCCCGTACAAGTACGGGTGGAAATGGTTCATGGCAGACTGCATAGCCAATAACTCTTTGCGAGTGACGCAATAATTTCGCTTGGGCCAACTCATGGCCCAACTATAATACGCAATCACTCTTTCCACGCCCTCCTGCGTCTGAGACAAAACTGCACCCAACTCTTCCTGGCTCACATCCGTGTCCAGGGTAAAGGTCCCGTTATCAGTGAGGAATGCTCAAACGGGTGCGGATGTTCAACACCCCATTATTGTGTATCGAGAAGAGAAACCGAGGTGAAGGCAACAAAGACTTGCACGTTTTGAGGCCTCCTACATCAAGACTGACAATCTTTTCCAGCGAAGTCCACAACCAGGAACCTGTGCTGAGAAGTCGTCACCGTTGACTCCAGTGATTTATCTGTCACGGAGCGTTTCTACTCCAGCCCCTCTGAAACCATAAACACATCGCGCCACCGTCCATGCTTGGGCGGTTGGCAAAGCACCGATCGCGCACTCTCCCGTACCTCGTACGCAAAGTCCCGTGGAGCCGGTATGGTTTCCTATATAACTCTGTCCTGCTTAAGAGGCTCGCTCCTCCGGTCCGCTTCACAAACCACGACTCCCGTCCAGGTCGATCCATGTCCTACTCTTTTGTGTGCACTCATCCATGTTGTGTCGCATGCACTCTGCACATACTCCGGCACATTGCAAGTGATCGACAGGCGACTCGTCATATCGATCTGCGTTCAGTGCAGGACGAGGCGTTGTAGCCTCTGCAAGGACGAGAGCTGCCTGAATTCCCCGGGTGGTATTCAGTTACATGACAGGTCCAGGTCACGAAGATTTGGGCAGAGCATGGCGACAGATTCCAAGGATTCGTTTGTGATCCAATGGCAGTTTGCCAGCTCCCGGTGCAGTCGTTGCTCAGACCACTCACCAAGGAAATTTTCAAGGACTGCAGGACTGAATCTTCCATCGTTTGCAGTCCACGAGAGACCGAGCGAGCATGCACGGGTGAGACGAGGCTTCAAAGCCCAGAAGGTCCTCCTCGCAGAGAGATGGCCAGAAAGGCTTGAGGTCCAGGTGTTTGTACATGGAAGGGTTGTAGCAGCACTCGCGTAGGGTACGACTGCATTGAGCGAGGCGGCACAGCTCAGGGAGCATCAGGTGAGATAAAATCATTTCGATAATCTCGAAAGGTAAAAGGTCAAAATATCCATTATTTGTGAAGGGGGAAAGCTTCCCTTCCTCTTCATTTGCCCTCCTTTCTTCCTCCCTCTGTTTAACCACATCTCGTCTCCTCCTTCTTTCCATCATATTCCGTTTCTGCTGAAGTCTTTCTGTCTCAGCAAGATATTCAGTCTTGATCTTCTTTGGTTGCATAATGTCCACTGCGGTCCCGTGCAGAACAATAGCGACCAGTTCCATGCACTTCACGGACGACTACTTTCTGGTGAGCGGAACGATTCCTCTCCGCCCCGAATGATCTGTTGGGTACCCATGTCTGTGTTTAGCTGTAAGTGAGGCCTTGGTCACATTTGCCATGGTGGCCGTGGGGTCTCCAAAATCTACTGCCACTTGCAATTATACGGTGGCCGCAGTATTTCCGCGGTCACACAATGTAGCAGTCACATATGTTTTTTATTTTCCGGGGAGCCGCACGGCGTATTTAAGCCTAAGTCACATTTGGCACGGCAGCCTTGGGGTCTCCAAAATCTACGGCCATTAGCAATTATTCGGCGGCCACAGTATTTCCACGGTCACACAATGTCGCAGTCACATATGTTTTTATTTTTGGGAAGCTGCACGGTGTATTTATAAATTGTGGAGACTGAAAGCGTGGGGTTGCCGTACGGTCTTTGATTTGATGTTGCACTATGACCTTCGGGCGTTCCTGCGGTGGCCATAGAATTTTCAAGGCAGACGCAAGGTGCCCGCAAGGCGACCACAAGGTGACCGCAGGGGGCCCCGAAGGTGAACGTGCGGCCAGATGGACGGTAACGAATGGGTAAATTTTTTTTTTTAACCAGTTTTTTTTTTTGGCTTGTCGAATTGCTTCGGCGAACGCAGAAATTAAAATGTTATAACTCTGCGTTATAATTCCACGGCAACCTTACGACCTGTAAAATATCGCCAAACGCCGTAGGGCCACCCTGAGGCCACCACAGAAACTCTGCGGCCGCCGCACGTTTTTGTCAATTCAGAGGGCGTATGGCTGCCGTATCCTCGCCGTAGAGTAAATGTGACTTTGGCCTACATCAACCCCCGATAAGCAATCACTCTTTCCACGCCCTCCTGCGTCTGAGACAAAACTGCACCCAATCCTTCCTGGCTCGCATCCGTGTCCAGGGTAAAGGTCCCGTTATCAGTGGGGAATGCAATAACTGGTGTGGATGTTAAACATCCCTTCAATTTGAGGAAGGCTTCATTGCACTCCCGTGTCCAATTAAACCTCGTCCCCTTCTCCGTAAGCCGGTAAAGGGGCCTGGCAATCTCTGCAAATTTTGCCACAAAGCGCCAGTAGTCGGGGCAGAGTCCCAAAAAAACCCGCACCTTCTTGATGTTACTCGGTGCGGGCAACTCCTCTACCGCCTTGACTTTATCCGGGTCGGTTTTCACCCCCTCGCAACCAATCACATGACCGAGATAGGACGCTTCCTTCCCAAACAAGGTACATTTTTCCGGGCTCAACTTCAACCCTGCCTGTCTGAGATGCCCAAACACCTGATCCAAAGTAGCTATGGCTACTTCGCCTCGACACTCGGGGTAATGGTCACTGGATCCGGAGCCTCCAGCTCCACCTTCTCGTCTGTGCTCACACCCCCTAGTGGCAGCTCTTCGAACCCCCCCTGCATGATACCCCGGGCCAGATCGATTTTACATTCGCTGGCGGTTAACAAATCCAACCCTATTAGACATGGGTTGCACATCTCCGCCACCCAAACATCTACTCTCTTTTTTTAAAGAACCCAACTTAAGAGTCACAAAACCATGCCCTATGATGGGAGCCGTTGCCCTGGTAGCCAGATGCAGGCTATGATTTTCCAGATGGCGAATATCATCCCAGCAATCTTTACTCGAATCGAGGATCACAGGGCGAATGATCATGGTGCTTGCTCCTGTGTCCACCACGGCGTCTTCCTCTTTGCTGGCAATTTTACACCTAATTGTTAAACTACCAATGCCAATTTGGCCACAATAAATGACCTGTCGCATTGATGAGGGCACTTTTCCATCTACCCCAGCCGAACATGGCCCTATATGGCCGGCACATACTATTTTCCCAGGGTCTGGTGGGGGGGGGGGGTGTTGAGTGCTGGCTAGTCCGTTCCGTACGGGGTGCAATTGGTGGTCCTGGATAGCGGTCTATCCCTGCGTTGAGCTCTGCAGTCTCGCGACAGGTGACCTGTGAGACCACAATTATAGCACCTTACCTGGTAAGGCGTACGCCTCCGATACTCCGAATTGCCCACCCTAAAATTCCGAGTTTGAGCATTTATCGGTGGCCCACAGGTTGCCATCATCGGAGCCGCCTGCCATGGTCCAGACCTCGCCAACTGGCGGTTTACCATGCCCCAAACCATTTCCTCCAGGTCCGCCCTCCTTTCGGGGGCGCCTTCTCCCGTGTACCCACAGTTGTGCGTTGGGCCCACCTGTCTCACCGCTACCGGGTGGCGCTCTACCCCCCCCCCCCCGAGTCAGGGGCGTTGCCGCTTCATGGCGTGCCGCAGCATCAACCGTCTGACTCGTTGTGGGTGAGCGCCAGCCTTTCCTGGGCGGATGTGTCGGATCGTCGTTCACCCTTGCAGTTAAGGCATGAAGACGTCTATGTACTTGAGAGAAAACTGTATTGCCCACCAATTACGTGTACACTGAGAGCAACAAACACCAGGAACACCAACTTGGTAATTTAGGATGCCCATCATATTCCGAAAATATGAATATTTGGCTTCAAGTCTACGAGTGCTTCTGCCAGGACAGTTGAGTCACTCCCTTTTATGCACAGGTTTTATCTTTAACAAATGCTATTTTCACAATTGTCCTCCCCTTTCCCAGGACCAGCTGAGAGCAGCTGGCTTATATCCTCCAACAACTATGAATCAAGCAAGATAACTCAAAGTAAAGTAACTCCCTAATGCTGCTCATAGCATTCCTGTGGATGACTGACCACATCCTTATCTCTACACACAGTGCTCTAAATTCCTTTTGTGAACAGCAAGCAGGAGTATATTTTTGGCTACTGCAGGAGAGTGAGTAAACGTCTTGGGAACAAACAAAGCTAATAAGAAGGTACAAATCCCAACAGATGCTGCCATGTCCGCATATGCGATCCCGACTGCACGGTGAATGTCGTGAGCCAATTCCCCAATGGACTCCTGGGGTTTCCTTTTTTTGGTTTGCGAGCTGAGTTTTAACAAGCTCGCTCTGCTGTTCTATGCTGAATGGGTTGTTTCGAGCCGAACAGAGGCCTGCCAGCATAATGGCCCCAGGGGGGAGGGTGGTCAGAACCTCAGCCGCCACACCGCGCAGTGCTGCTACAAGGTGCATCCCACCTTCGTCCGGGCCCCAACCGTTACCCCAACACATGTGATCGAACTGCGCCAAGTAAGCCCTCAGGTCGCTCTTGTCGTCACACGGTGCGAGCTGCACCGCGCAGCCTCCCAGGGTTCGAATCCCATACGCTGGTCCATATGGGACCGACACTGGTGTGAATCCTCCGGGTCCACACGGGGTACCATGCACGGGGGACTCATGTCTCCAATCTGTCCAACTACCCGCTTCTCCTATCTGAGTCAATGCCTGTCCTACATTTTCTCGCTCACCATCACACTCCATTCTCGCACATTCCAGTTCATTTGCTTTCGGCACACTCTCAATAACATTCACACTCCGCACATTGGGCACTCCAAGAAACCCCGGGTCCTTTATTCCCCCCCAAGCTCGACACACATCCAATCGCCTCATGCACGTGCCTGGTCTCGCCATGACTCGCCTTTGTTGTTCTCACCTCCTCCCGTCCTCCGAGCACTCTGTCACGCTGCAAATATAACATGTTCATGCACTCAATAATCTCCTCCTCTACTTTACCACCTGTTTCTACCTGTTTTGCTTTGATTTCAGTTATCTCCTTCCTTACCTCATCCACCTCTTCTCTTACCTTCGTAAATTCCTCATGCACCCCTTGTATTTTCCCCTCTAACGTCACCTTCATTGTTTCAATTTGTGTTTCCATTTCCCGTTCCTTTGTTCCCATTGTTTGTCACCTCCTCTACTCTCTTCGTTAGTTTCTCGTGTGCCATTTTACATTCGTTTTTAATTGTAGTCATCTCTTCTTGTTTCCTTCTTCGCGGCTCTTAACTCCTTTATCGCCCCTGTGTTCTCCATTTGTTCCTTCAACTAATTCTATCCTATCGTCAGTCCTTCTCCCTCCTTCGTTATGTTTCCAATCTCTCCCATCAGTCTGGCCTCGCTCTCCCTCATATCTTCCCAGACACCGATTCGACACTCCCTTACCTCCTCTCGTACCGCCGCCATTTCTCTGCCCATCGCTTCACTCATCTCCCTTTTTATTTCATCACCCATCACGTCCATTTTGCTCTTCATCACTTCCATTCTGCTGTTGTTTTCGTCACCCATCACGTCAATTTTTCTGCTGTTTTCGTCCGTTTTTCTGCTCATCCTGTCCATTTTTCTGTTGCTTTCTTCGCTGGACATTTTCATTTGTGCCATTAATTGCCTCATGGAAAACATCATGTCATTCTCGAGCTGTACTGGTGACGATAACCTGGCGTTCTGCGCTATTGGCGTTGCATTTTCCAGAGGCCGAGGGTTGCGGTTATTTTCCATCTCTCCCATTGCTTCCTCTTATTTTATTCTTTTATAACATCATCATATTTACATCATCTGCATGGCCCACCGGGACCTGCCCGTGTTGGTCCGCCATTGTTCGTCCCAATAAATTTAACTAAAATTTGGTCTAACCACTCTGAATTTCAAGGTGCGTGAAGCGCACCACAGGTCGACGACCTGACACCAATTTATTGATCAAGGGGTTCGAAAAATATCCCACTCCCGGACACCAGTTGCTGCCACGGGTACCGAGACACCAGCTTGTCGCTCGGGGATAAATCCCCGGTTGTCCTCGGTCGAGCCGGACCTGGGGCCACCACTCGCAATTAACGTTGTGGTACTGTGATTTGTTTTAAAACCACGAACTCCACCCAGTTAACAACGAGTTACAGTGTCCACCGTCTAATTATTCCGTTTAACTCGAGGTCACGTGGTTACCTGAGCAGGGAGCACGCCCTCGGCAAAGCACCAATGTTATCTCGATTAGATTTTAATTAGGGCGGCCGAGCATTTCAACCGCAAGTGCGTGCCGACGATTTTTGGTCAAATCTGTGGTAATTACCTCCTAGTCTATCTCGGTTCGAATAATGCTAGAGTAATGGAAGGAAAGGACAAACACGGACAGGTTGGAAATCGACAAATGACTTATTAATAATAAAATAAATAAATGGAAAGAACTTTTTATTTTATGAGGTAAATGAGAGAATATATTTCAAAGAAAAATCAACCAAAATGCCAGGAAAGAGCCAAAAAGCATATGCTTATTGGGGGTTGACTTACTTCCAGCTAAACACAGACAAGGGTACCCAACATATTGTTGCGAATTCGCGCCCGCCGGCATGCGAACGGCCACGTAACTCGAATCGCGGAACGTCGCCCACCGGACGGACAATTCTGTCGTGACCCTCTCGGACTAACGCCGGGAACTAGTCACGGGTGGGCCTTTCGGCCTCACCACGATCGTGCCAATCGGCCCCCCGTGTGGGATAGGGTTGTTCGCCAAATTCGACCTACCTAAGTACCCACACGGAGGGTAGACCGGGCGATCGCACCTCGCCGCAGGTCGACTCCGGACACGGGCCACTTAAGCGACCCGTTCCGTACTATCGGGATAACCGAGCGGTGTTATCGTCGACCTCGACGGTTCCGATTAATTATCGGGCGTATTAAGCCCACTAACAACCCTTTACGTGAAGCAAGATGGAGATTCAATTAAAGAAAAGACGAAGCGAAACGGGAAAACAGTTCAACATAAGGCACATTTATTCTGCGGCACACGGAAAGCACACATATACAATTACAACAATTATGCACCAAAAGCAGATGTTACAAAAGAAACACAACAATGCAGATCTACTACCGACTACGCGAGCAGATGGCAACACTTACACAGTTTTACTTTACAGACGGCGCCGACAACACATTTACTCAAAAGCAAAAGAAAAGGGCCACCCTCAAAGACAAGGGGGCAGACGGGGCCTGTGGGCCGCGAGACCAGGTGGATCCTACCCATGTCTTGTGATGAGCCGCAAATGTGGCGGCGGTGCCCCGATTCCGCGCTCCTTCGCGGGTTTCGTTGGCACTGCTTGGAGTGGGTGGGAACGGGGCCCCCTTTTCGCACTATCTCAGCGCGGGGGGAAAAAAGGGGGGAATTGTTGATGCTCTGGGGAAAGAGGATAGCTGGCTTGCTTGGGTCCCGCGACGAGTGACTCCACTGCGACCTCGTCGCCGACCGCCGTCTTCCTTGCCTTGGACCCGAGCTATCCGGTCCCCTCCCCAATTCTCCTCAGCCGACTGCAGCAAACCACCTCGACCGCGCTCCAGGCTTCAGGCTTCCCCTCTCTGCAGCTCCCCGACAGACTCCGAACCCCGACACTGCCACTCTCCAGACCCGACTTGACTCACGGCTCCACAGACCGCTCCTCTCCAGACCCGACTTGACTGCCTCGACCTTCCTGACTCCAACTCACTGCCTCCAACCTTCTCTCCAACTCAAAACTCGACCGAAAACTGACTAAATTCGTCCCGAGCTCGGCGCTTTATAGTCCGGCAGGAGAACCCATATGCAAATTTCTGGATCAGAACGGGCTCGGGGGTGGAGCCACGCTCGCCCATTGGATGGAGAAAAAGGGGTGTGAGTCTCCCCTGATCCTCGAATTTGCATATATCGATTCTACTCCGACGCGCCTGGAGGCGGGGCCAAACCGCCTCGTGCTTGCTGATTGGACGGATCAGAAGTGGGCGTGTATCATTCCTGATCCGACTTCTCCTCGGAAAGGCCGCTATTTGCACCCGTGGCTCGGCGCGCGTCCCGCACGAGGCCAGGACAGCCTGACGCTCGGTGCCCACAAGCGGTGCGGGAATGGCCGCAGAAGGAGAGGCGAAGGTCGCGGAGGGTTTAAAGTGCTGGTCCATGGCCATGGCGACGTTTCGTATGGCGGTGATGCAATGTTTGCGGGAGCGAGTTGTGAAGGTAAAGGTCGTGGCTGTTGGCGTTGTTGTTGTTGTTGTGAAGCGGCATTGCGGTTGGTGGTTGTTGTGTGATGGCGGTTGAGACGTGGTTGGTTCAAAATAAAGACAGAACAGAAAAACGGCTATCTTAAAGGGTCGCAGCCTGAATGAATCACATTTATTCCCTCTAAACAACGGGTTTGGGGCTAACTACACATGTACTTACAGAGATATCTCACCTACGGGACCTGAATGGTGGTTTGCGAATTTCCTCAACCGTAACAATATCATTCGGGGGGGGGGGGGTAGAAAGAATCGTCTCGTTCACCAGAAAGTAGTCGTCCATGAAGTGAAAATGTCCTGAAATGTGTGCGTACGTGTCACGTCCATCGCCAGCACCCAGCTTTGCCGTGCACTCTATCGCGAACAACCTTCGACGCCTGGAGGACACCGAGACGTCCGTCGCGGGTTTAGACGCTGGTGTTGCTGGTGACAGAAGCGTGCCTCACTTGTTGGTGGCGCTGCTCACACCCACACGCTCACTTCCTTCTCCTCTTTTGCGCGCTTACACCCGCTTCTTGCTCGCTTCTCAAGCTTACTTATCGTTCTCTTCTCCATCCCTGGCTTTCTTTCACCTCCGCTTTTTCCTCTCGCCTCAGAACGGATCACCATTCGTTTTATATATCCGGGCCGTCTCCGTGGGTGCAGTCCACCCCAAGCTCACCCCGCCCCACTTGCGCACGGTTACCATGACGACCTGTGCACTCTCAAAAAAGGCGGGCGTCAGAGCTCGCCAAAGAATGTTGCTGAGGAAAAATGAGGGCAGGCTTCAGAACTCGTGAAAGAAATGTGTGTAAACGTGTCTGTAATAAAGAAAAAAAAAAAAAAGCTTCCCATAAGAGAGGGGATCTATTCTTTGCCCTTCTCAACGCATCACATTTAAGATCCCATTAGACATGGGGATGTGGATAATCTGAACATGCATTTAAGGAAATAACTGTCTGAGGACCTGGATGTGTGGATGCATTCATCAGACCAGATTCTGAAATCCGTAACGCATGCACGCACGCACCCACGCACCAACATTTTTTTCCTCAAGAGTGCATATATCAATCATGTCTCGCACAATAAAAATACTGTCGTGTATTGTTATTTTTGGAACATAATAGGATCGATCAGGATGTATAATTTCCCCAATCACGGGTCTGAGCCGGTTGGTAAGAGCCTTTGAGAAAATTTTATAATCCGTGCAGACCAATGATATCGGACGCCAGTTGCACGGTTGCTGAAGGTCACCTTTTTTGGGGACAAGGGTGAGTACAGCCCTGCGATAGCTTCATGGCAACAGATTCAATCGCAGACCGTCAATCAGAGCTTCATGTAACTCTGGTCCCAGAAGGTCCCAAAAGGTTTTATAAAGTTCTAAAGGCATCCCATCCAGTCCAGAGGCTTTGCCTGTTGGTAGAGTATGTAGGGCAGCCTGAAGTTCCTCCAAAGTTATTTCCTTGTCTAGTTGTAGATGTACAGATTCTGATAAGGTGGGTAGAGAAGAAGTCAGGGATTCCACAATTTCGTCATCAGTGCTCTTGGCTTGGTAGAGCTCAGAAAAATAATCCTTGAGTGAAACTCGGATGTCTTTTTGGCAGTGCGTTATTCTTCCTTCCTTCGTCTATTGTGAGCCTATCTGCTGACTTGTTTTTTCCCAACTTCCAGTCCGAAGAAGAACTTGGAGGAAGTATCCAAGTGATACAGATTTTCCATTCGGAGACTGATCGGAGCTCCCCTGGCCTGCACAGAGTCCAGCAAGAAGTGCTTTTTTCTTTGCAAGCAAAAAGTTGGTCCTTTCGATATTAGAGGCTGAGAGGTTAGATTGCAAAGATAATATTTCTCTGGCAACCAGGGATTGAAGGGCAGAGTCATGTCGAGTTTGATAAGCTCCGTATTGCTGGCAGAAGGATCGTATCTGTACTTTGGCATTGTCCCACCATTGCACAAGATGGGGAAAGGAGGGTTTATGTTGGAATAAACTTCTCCAAAAGACACGAAAGGCATCAAGGAACAAATGATCCTCGAGGAGGCTTACATTAAAAGTCCAGTAGGCAGCACCTCGGTTACGAATTGGTAGGTGAATGCGGAGTATGACCATATGATGGTCTGAGAAACCACTGGGGACGAGACCAGTGTGGGTCACAATTTAAAAAAAAAATCATTATTAATATAAAAATGGTCTAACCTTGCGAGGGACAGACAGCCATCTAAACACCGACACCACGTATATTACCATGTTGATGGATTACAAGTCCTCCAAATGTCAATAAGGAAGAAGGTTGTCAAAGTCCTTGCCAGGGGCTTAATGCTCGCTGGGTGAGGCTCTTTCCCATTGCAATCAATAGAAGAATCCATCGTGCAGTTAAAATCTCCTCCTAAACAAACAAATCCATTAAAATCTAAGTGTGTGAGGGATGTTTGTAACTGCGTAAAAAAAACAAGTTCGAGCCGTACTGTCACTCAGTGCATAGACATTGAGTATTGTGTGTTTAAAACCATTAAGGGTAAAGGTGAGTGAGATTAAATGTCCTTTAATAATTTCATTAAAATCAATAATGAGATTACAGAGAGAGGGATGTACAAAGATGGCTTCCCCCGCTCTGGGACACTCTAAACTGCTGAAGAACCATCTTCCTTTTATCATTCTCTCGCATTTGCTCATACAGGAGGAGCTACATCTGGTTTCATGTAAGAGTAAAAATTCAAAGTGGTTCTTCAATACAAGCTCCTTAACTTCAGCTTTACGTAAGTTTGAGCGTCCTCCATTAATGCTTAAAGTAGCAATCGAGAAAGCCATAGTGTGGAATTTTGAAAAAGACATCAGTCAATTGGCCGGCTTATGGACGCAGTAGTAGTTTCCTTGCTTTCAAAACCCACTTCCTCAGACGAAACATTTGTGGCTCAGTCATGCCAAACTGCTCGGACTGAAGGAGCAGCCACTTTGCAGAGGTAATAAAGGTGTGCATGTCTTGAAAGGAGTCTTGAATTTGAACATGTCTCTTACGGAAGGTGTGCTGTAAAAATTTTATGATCTCCTGGGGGGGGGGGGGACAGTCGGAACACCGTCTGGTTCCTGAAATGAGCTTGCATCGTTTCAGACTTCAGTACTATCACCAGAGGCAATCGACGAGGCCCCGCCAGAATCATAGTCTGATTGGTGATGCATACTTGAACCATGCACCAAAGGTGGAGCAGGCATTTCCATTTCTGCTGGGAGGGAGAAAGCCGTGATCGAAGCAGAACACACACGCTCCACATCTGTAACATCCGGAGTTGTGTGGAACACAGATGTCTCAGCCACTACACTTTTGGAAGAGAGAGGGACCAACATAGGCTCACTTTCAATGTCGATGATGTCAGCAACCACTGAGTTGGCCACATCTAGCCCTTGGGGCACAACACCGCCCTCTTGTTCATTCTCGTGCTCATCCTGTACATGATCAGGAGCACTGTCAACATCCACCGGAGCGAGAACAGCAAATTTGTTTTTCGTTTCCAAAACAGCGAGCGAGCTGGCTGTGTCTACATCACAACCGTGTAGTTTGCTCGATGGCACAAGCTTTTTAGGAACACTCACCATTACATCATGACCGTTGATGTTAGGACGCTTGTTTCTTCGGGGGTGAACGGTGACAAAACCCTCGTCATCTACTTGACATTCTTTAACTTCTGCATTTGTTTTCCAGGGCTGATTATGGGAGGTGTGCGCACGTTCCACCACTCTAGATGTACCACTGGTGCTTGGCTTGGGTTCTGCAGCTCCAGGTGCATCACTAGTTCTTGTTCTAGGCTCCTGGTGTTGAGACTCCTCATTAGGTTCCACACGTTGAGACTCACCACGAGGAATGTTAGGTTTTGGACACGCATTCTTTAAATGTTCATGCTCGCCACAAATAAAGCATGTCATCACTTAAGTGGCAATATAAACTCGGTAGCTACGATCTTTATATTTAAGAGTGACGGCAGTACTAAGTGAACGTGCACTATTCTTCAAAACAATATAACAGTGGCGTCAGAACGACATAATGTGTCGACCCGAAACGTCCGAACGCAAACGTAATGGGATCATGGAAATCCGTGACGCAACTGTCCCAAAATAACTTAAAGCAGAGATAACCTCCTCGCTTTTAAAGAAAGGTGGAATATTTGATACAATAATTTTAACAGCAGGTGTGTCCAAAGGACTTACAGAAACAAAAAGATCCGGTGGAATGGACAAACCGGATTCGACCGTCTGAGCAACGTATCGCTCTTCAGACAAAAATAGCACAACACATTGATTCATCCTCGACGCTGCGAGAATGTTGTCGAGCCCAATGAGCTCTCCGAAACCCATAACGACATCATCGACACTCACTCCGTCCGGTGAACAAACTATGGCCCCGTTCTTTGGCGCAAGTTCCTCATACACACTATGATGCAAACGTACATTCGCCATAATGTAAAACAAAACAAAGTAAATTGAAGGATTAAGAAACCAAAAGCAAACCTGCCACAAGCAAAACTAGCAAGTGGAGGGAAACAAAAGATTAATATGAACAAAGTGTTTCGCGAAGAAAAAGGCGAAACGGAGAAACGCAGCAAGTAGTGAAGCAGGCCCAAAAACCAAAGTCCTGTACAGGCCTGCAAATCACTTACTGTGCGCGCTCTCTTTCTCTCTCCTGACTCAACAAAGAAAGGAAACACAGGGGAAAATTTCATACACGCAAACAAGGATAAAAGGGGATAGGAAAAACACCAACACGACACAGCACTCACAGCTACACTCGCAGAGCTGCCATGATGCCACACCCACCAACAACAGAGAGAGAGAGAGAGAGAGAGAGAGAGAGAGAGAGAGAGAGAGAGAGAGAGATAGAGATAGAGATAGAGATAGAGATAGAGATAGAGATAGAGATAGAGATAGAGATAGAGATAGAGATAGAGATAGAGATAGAGATAGAGATAGATAGATATATTGAGTTTTTATATTCTTTTATTTAAAAAAAGTATAAAAAGGTGTCTCACCAATGAGACAAAGGCGTCAGCACAACACTTAACTGTTTTTCACAGCAAACAAACAAGAGGGTATTTATAAAGGTAGAAAAAAAATATTTTACCAAAACAGATGAACAACCAATTATTAAAAAACATTTTAGGTTGATTCATACATTTTAAATCAGAAAGGAAACTCAAGTGATTCATTTACAACAGAGCAAAGAACATTTTTTACACACCATTTGTCAACAAAATCCTGCATTCTTCCATACTTGCAACAGAAAAAGAAATCAAGCTGGATGCGAAACACAACTAAAGTTCTAAAGGTTAATAAAACACAAGAACAAGCATCCGCAGATTCCACCTTCTTTTTCCTCGTCTTATAAATTGCCATTTTTGCTTCAGCAACCAAAAACCTGGCCAAACCAGTCTCAGATTTGAAACTAGAGGAAATAGGGAAACCATAAATAAATTTCACCAAGGAAAAAGAAAGACCCATCTTTAAAATAATATCATGCAAAAACTGAAAAAGAGGGACAAGTCTTATGCAATCTACATATGCATGACAAAGCGTTTCATTGTTTTCACAAAATGGGCACAATTCTGGGATCTCATTGGAAAACTTGTGCAATAAGCTATTATAAGGGAGGATGCAATGCACTAATCTCCATTGCAGGTCGCCCGAACGTTTAGAAATTGGGGGGGTATATAAACCTCTCCATGCAGGGACAAGAGGGGTCGAAGTTGGCAAATGTTCTTTCCATTGAATCCCGAAAGGACTTTTAACTGAATCAGCAAAAATATACTGAATACAAAAGGAATACAGGTTCCCCTTCTCAATGGAATTTAAAGGTACAGATTTGCCATCCCAGTCCAAAAGCAAAACAGGGAAGGCATATTGATTGGGCAAATCCACAATATCAAAAAGACTCCTGAAACCCACTCCAAAACTCATTAATGCCTTTAAGATAGCAGAAAAAAGCTGACCAATTATCCGAATTGATTTCAACCCAGTAATGGTGGAGATTTCATGACTAGATTTCCATCTTTCTTTTGAAAAATCCAGCAGATTGTGCACAAGAAGTATATTGGACCCCACAAAATGTTGCACAAAAGCCCTAGAGGATGGGATTCCTGTAAAACAGGGATTGTAGAAAACTGGTGCATTTAAGAACATCGAGGCAGTAAAGGAAGTGACCTCACGTTGCAGTGATAAAGCTTGCCAAGCATTGATCACACTCTGCATATACAGAGGAAGTGGTGACACGTCGATCTTCAGGAGGTCGAGCAAAAAAAGCTCACGGCCATATCCTAGCCGGCCCGCTTGCTTTAGCAAACAAAGGGTCAAACTCTCCCAAGGCATGTGGTTATAAAGCAACTTTTTCACAAAAAGAATGCGGAAAGTCATGATCCTGCTGGTGATGTCAACAAGCCCTTGACCCCCCTCATTCCGAGAAAGGCTGAGCACACCTGGTCGAAGCCAGTGCATACCACCCCAGAAAAAATCGATTAAGTGTTTTTGAATATTTTTAATTAGCCATGCAGGTGGCTGCAAGACAATAAACCTGTGCCACAAGATGGAAGAGACCAAATTGTTAATAACTAAAACTCTTCCATGATATGATAATTTGCACAGAAGGCCCCTCCATCTCTGAAGTCTGGAGTAGACTTTGTCTGTTAGTCCATCCCAGTTTTTCTGAATACTTTGAGTATCACCAAGGTGTACACCCAAATGGTAAACACTATTATTCTTCCAGGATAAATTGCCAGGTAGTGTTGGGAAGGAAAAATGCATTGCTAATCCAAAAAAGGAGGCATAACTCTTTGTCCAGTTTACTCTGGCTGAGCAAGCAAGGGTAAAATTATTCATAGTTTTAAGTAGTTCAGATACAACTTCTTGACATTGAATTGTAGTGCAGATATCATCTGCATAAGCAACAACTTTTATAGCAGGTATGTCCGGAGCGACAGAGAATCCCACAAGTTTCTCACGCAATTTAACTAAAAGGGGTTCAATGGAAAGAACATAAAGGAGTCTGGATAAGGGACACCCTTGCCTTATTCCTCTGGTAACAGTAAAGGGAGGAATCAACTCATTATTTATTTTGAATAAACTAGAAATATTGTGATACAACAACTGAATATATGATACAAAAATACGACCAAAACCAAAACCCTTTAGGATAGCAAATAGATAACTATGATCTATACTATCAAAGGCATGCTCTTGATCAACAAAGATTAAGCCAGTACTTTTATGCAGAAGATCACACACATCAGCAATGTCACGAACAGCGCCAAGATTGTCATATATTGATCGTCCAGGCACACAACAGGTTTGATCAGGATGCACCAAAGATTGGACTACCAATTTTAAGCGAGAGGCAAGGACCTTTGAAAAAATCTTGTAGTCGGTGTTCAGTAAGGAGACAGGACGCCAGTTTCTGAGTAACTGGGTTTCTCCCTTCTTTGGTAACAAGGAAGCAACGGCTCGCCAGAAACTTAGGGGGAGCTCCCCAACTTGAAAACTTTCCTTGAGTACTTCCAAAAGTTCGGGTCCGATAATGTCCCAAAAGGTTTTGTAGAATTCACAGGGGATTCCATCCAGACCAGGAGCTTTCCCGGACGCCATACTGGAAAGAGCAAGACCCAACTCCTCCAGCGTGATGGAACTCTCCAAAGAGGCTCGCTGTGACTCAGACAACTTGGGTAAAGGTTCAATAAAGGCTTTTGCAACATTCAAATCAATCTTTTTTGCACAGAATAAAGAAGAAAAATAATCGATTCCAATTCTTTTAATCATCTTAGGTTCACTTACTATCTCTCCTTCAGGTGATTGTACAGATAATAGTTGTTGTTGAGCTTTAGTTTTCCTCTCCAAAGAGAAGAAAAACTTTGATGAAGTGTCAAAAAGACTCAAATTTTAAATCTTAAGCCGCACTAAAGCCCCTTTAGCCCTTTCGTTGACAAGACTGTGAAGTTCTTTTTTAGTTATAAATTCTTTACGTAATCCTTGATTTCTGTTCAACTCAAGAGGATTTCTTTGCAATTCTAAAACCTCTTTTTCTAGAATCGTTATCCTTGAAAGACTATCCCGAGAATGATGAAGTTTATACTGCTGACAAAAGATTTTGATGTGGATTTTTACAATATCCCACCATTGTAGCTTGCTATGAAAAGTATTTTTCCTTCCGTAAAGAGAAGTCCAAAAGATCCTAAAAGCATTGCAAAAAACATTGTCTTCCAAAAGACTAACATTTAGAGCCCAATAGGCACTCCTACGTTGAAGATAGGGAAAAGTTAATTTTAAAGAAACTAGGTGGTGATCCGAAAAGCCAGAGGGAGAAATTGCCGTAGACAATATGAAGTTCCGAAAATCATTATTAACATAAAATCTATCTAAAGGCCCGGTCACACTTTGACGTTTTAGCCAGCGATGGCAACGTATTAAAATGTATCTAAAACGCTGGCTTACGTTGAACTTTTGATGTTTTTTTTTAAAGATTCGGACGTATTCATAGCGACTTGGTCTTATGTATAACGCATTGGTAACAGACACAGAACGTTTCGTTGTGTTATAGATAACTTATACCAACGAATGCTGAACCTGTTGTCAGCCTACACAACCGATGCCCAATGATAGTCTAACTTAGGCATAGCGCGTTGCACGCATCGCCGACGATGTCGTGACGTAGCCTATTAAAAGGCTGACACACAACGATTCGAATCATAACTGCCGTAGAAATGGAAGTGTCAACATCGCGGTCACACCTTGGCGATCTTGCCAGCGTATGCCGACCTAAGAAAAATGTGTCTAAAACGTTGGGGCACGTCAAATACGGTATGAGTAAGTTTGGTATACGTGAGTAGAACGCTAAAGTACGCTATCATACGTCGTAGTAAGTAGAGTACGTCAAGAAATTTTAAACATGTTCAAAATTTTACGACGTACTCGGCGTATGACACACGTTCCGCATGCGATGGGGATAAGTTTTACACACGATATGTGGACGCTTACACACGTCCACCAAGGCTACTTATAAGCTACTCATAAGTCGAAACACATCGCGGTAATGTCTTTTTTTTACGCAAAACTTATTTCTAACTTATGTTTGACGTGCTTTGAACCAATTCTTTACGTAGTCCCAACACACATCGACGTATGTAGACGTATTCCAATGACGTCTTCCGGTCGACAAAAAAAATAAATTAACGTGTTTCTAGCTTACAACTGCCATATAAAGACGTGTTCCCAGCGGTTTTGGGAATTGGTATATAAAAATGCTGCTCATAAAAGGGGAACCCAACAGTGTTTTCGAGTCCTTTTTGAGTCGATGTCCATGTTAGCAGTAACAGTATCAGTATCAGTATTAGTATTAGTAGTAGTTTGTTCATGTTGGCAGTAGTAGGTGAGTGTGAGGGGGAGGGTGTGGGTTATGATGGATCGTCCCTGCGTTTAACGATTTAATGATTTAAATGATAAACTCAACGATTTAAATGGCTGCATCTCCACTATTGAAAGTAGACGCTTGTGCTCAACAATTGGATTTTTTTTTACACTCAACGACTTTTAAACGGTACCACTCAACTATTTTCATTGTTTACAATGAACGATTTAAATTGCTGTCACTCGCCTTTGTTTTTGACGCTGGCGCTCGGAAATTTTAATCGTTTCTATTGAACGTGCTAAATCGCTCAAACCCCACTATTGAAAGTAGACGCTTGCGCTCAACAATTCGATTCTTTTTACACTCAACGACTTTTAAACGGTACCACTCAGCTATTTTCATTGTTTACAATGAACGATTTAAATTGCTGTCACTCGCCTTTGTTTTTTGACGCTGGCACTCGGAAATTTGAAGCGTTTCTTCTGAACGTGTTAAAACGCTCAAACTCGACTATTTTAAATAGACGCTGCCGATGGACAATTGGAATCATAGCCAAGCTAGACATCGAAGTGTGAACATCCTCGTCATGCCGAAGAAAAGTTTGAAGAATGCTGCAAATAAGTGTCCTGGCCGTGGCCGTGGACGCTGACGCAAGGACGATCCATTATACCGACGTCTTTCAGCCTATGAGTAACTTAAAAGTAACGTCTGTCGATGTGTGGCAACGATCGCGTAACGTGCCAACAACACGTTAATAATAGGTTAGAAATAAGTTTCGGGTACGCTAAACATTACCTCGGCGTGTCTCAACTTATGATTAACTTACAAGTAGCATGTGTTGACGTCTGTCAACGATCACAGACCGTGCATACAACTTGTGGCCAGCGTAGCGGAACGTGTGAGTCATACGCCGGCATACGTCGTGAAATTTCAAGCATGAAAAAATTTGAGGACAACCAAAAAGTACGTTTAAAGCCAACGTACAACGACGTATGGCAGTGTTTTTCAGCGTGCTCTCAATGTTATCAAAACTTACCCATAACGTATTCAACGTGTGCCAGCGTTTTTGGAAAAAAAATTCAAAAATCGGCATACGTTGGCTAAAACGTCAAGGTGTGACCGGGCCTTAAGCGAGCGAACGATACCCTGTTATTGGAAGCTTGACACCACGAATATTGTTTAACTTTGGGGTGTTGCAATCTCCAACCATCAACCAAATTATACTTTGCTAAAATGGTCGCAAACCCTTTTGCACTCTCAGGGTGAGGTTCTGAGCCATTACGGTCCAGAGCTGGCTCCAAGGTACAATTAAAATCACCAGCGAGGCACACGAGACCACTAAAATCAATCTGGGATAAACAATCATCAAGAATGGAAAAATATTCGTTTCTTTTTGCAGGATTACTTGGGACATAAGCATTTAATAGTGTGATTTTATAGCCTCCATAAGAAAAAAACGACAAAAGCCAAATGACCTTGCATGAATTCGTGAAAAACAATTTGGTTCGATGAAAGACTTGATCGAAACCAGAAAGCAACTCCTGCACTGCAGCAATCAAAGGAACTGAAAAACCAAGAACCCCTTATTGTGGTTTGCCACTCTGCAGAACAAGTCGGTCCACAACGCACATCCTGAAGAAGAGCTACATCAATATGCTTTTGATCAAGTAACAGTCGAACATGTGTTTTACGTATAGGGGCGCGGCCCCCATTTATGTTTAAACAAGCAAGAGACAGAACCATTTTAGTATTTTATAGGTGGGTACTGGTTACTGAAGTTCTTTCCTTGCCAGAGTTACATATTTCCTCAATCTGTGTACGTGGGATTCATTGGTGCCATAGGCTGCTGGATTTTTAGTAATAAGGGATGCGGTAAGCATAAATTTATCAAGTTCCGGAAAGAAATCGGTTAGTTTAATTTTTTTCCGAAAGGTGTTATGGAGGAACTTGATCACCTTCGCAGGAGCAGGGGCATTTAAGCCCTTGTGGTCTTGTGAATCTCCAGCTGCACCATCCAACTCAGAAGAATCTGATATTGAACAAGTATCATCGGAATCACACGACTCGTGTTCAAATTCAGCATCCTTTTTCTTTACAGATATAGCAGACATTGGAAATGGTTTTACGAAAAAGGAATCCTCAGGAAGCAGATTTGTTTCTAACTTTTCAGGTGTCTGCTTCAAAGTCACTGAGGTAATGGGTGTGGCTGTAGATGTGACAGGCAGTTCTATGGTACTCGGTGCAATTACAGTTTGGTGAGATTGTTCTGTGGTGTTAGGCACAACTATAGTTTTGACAGATGGCTCTGAGTTATTAGGCTCTACTGTAGTCTGAACTGCTGGTTCTGAGGTATTAGGCACGACTATGGTTTCAACAGTTGGTTCTTCGGTGTTAGACACAATCTCCGCATGAACATCCTGCTTCAGTGTATGACTACCTACTGTATGTCCAGAACAAGTTTTGTCTCTGCCTGGGACATCTACTGATGGTTTGTTTTGAAGCTCCATAGTCTCCTCGTCATCACATGTGAGAGGACAGGCATAAACATCTGAAGGATTTTGGTTACTCTCTTTCCGATTGAGTGAAACCCTCTTCACAGCGACCGCTTCCGCGTATGAAGAAGGTTCGACTAAAACTGCACTTTGGTGCCTCAGTTTTCCTCGTGTCACCCAACCAGACTCATTTTTTCCATTTGTTTGATTTTCAGAGTTTTCCCCTGCCTCAGTAGACACCCCAGTGACCTCAGGTTCATTTACATTTTCAACTTTACTTGATTCTTTTTCAATGCCCCTTGGGCATTCATTTTTCATGTGACCATACTGTCCACATTTGTAACACACTAAAGTCTGTGATGTGGCAAAGATGCGGTAAGTAAACTTTTCATGTTCAATTTTTAACATCACGTCAAGCTCACGAATGTTTGGCTTCGGAATAATAAATAGTTGACGTCGAAAGGAAAGAATGTTTTGTACTGTGGTCCTTAAAGCGAACAGGAATGAAAGTTATTTTTGAAACCACAGTGCCATACTGTTCTAAAGCAGCCTTCACCTGCTCGTTTTTTATGAAGGGAGGAATATTTGACAGGAGTACCTTCATCAATGGAACATCGAGGGGTGATATGAAGAAGAATATATCCGGCTCCACAGTCAGTCCTGACTCCACAAGCTGCGCCACCATTTCCTCTTTAGCGACGAAGATAACAACACGCTGATTCATTCTCGATGCAGCTATTACACTATGCATGCTGATTAATTTTTCGACACACAAAACAACTTTTTCAACTGAGATTTCGGGTGGTGGCGTACACGAAAACCCATTTTTCCGACTTAAAGACTCTAACAGCTCAACGGTCGCCATGATTTAGGCGCAATAACACTCAATGCCTCGGGGTATTAAAAAAAATAATAATAATAATAATAATAACCAATACACAAGCTACGCTGGTGAATGGAGGAAAATAATAATAATACTAATGATAATAATATGGACGCGGTCCAAGAATCGTTTAAAGGAGCCAAAGCGATGGCAAAAACTAACAAAACACGTCGGATGGAAACCAGGCCTCAAAACCGGGAGGGGTTCTGAGAAACCCAAACTCCACCTACCGTGCGCGCTCTCTTTCTCTCTCTCGCTCAATGTAAAAGAGAAAGGGGGTCAAGAGAAAACGAAAACTAAAACATTTAGACGATGAGAAGAGGGAAAGGAGAAAGCAACACAGGCTCCGCACGTACCGCCAGGAACTGAGCAACAGGTCTTCGCGATTGCACGCACGTGCCAAGCGAGCAACAGCTGTGCAGAGAGAGAGAGAGAGAGAGAGAGAGAGAGAGAGAGAGAGAGAGAGAGAGAGAGAGAGAAAGAGAGAGAGAGAAAGAGAGAGAGAGAGAGAGAGAGAGAAAGAGAAAGAGAGAGAGAGAGAGAGAGAGAGAGAGAGAGAGAGAGAGAGAGAGAGAGAGAGAGAGAGAGAGAGAGATAGAGATAGAGATAGAGATAGATAGATAGATTTTTTTTTTGATTTCTAAATTGATATTTTTATGGGGCAGCAATTTTGTATTCATTTATTCCACTGCTGTAGACCTTTAAGTGACACTCCATTCATGTTGTTGATAATTCCAATACATTTTCATAATTGAACAAAAGACTAATTATTTCGATATGAAAGAAAGCTTGACTTGTATATTAATAAAACAAACACATCTTTTCCTTCCAGTGAAAGTTAATCACGGGACCCAATCTTGCTAATTTGCCGATAAGCAGCGTGGTCTCTGAATCTCACAGCAGCAGCCTGTAAATTGTTGATTTTCGGCTTTCAAATTGTTTAACCCAATCCCCCCTCACCCACCAAAAAAGAAAACATTGCTTTCTGCAAAATTATGATTTGGGGATGCTCAAACTTGCGGAGAAAGAAATCTGGTGTTCGTTTTTATCATCTTGCACTCAAAGAACCAGTATGTTTTTATAGCAACGGCTTCATCCACTTAACCTGAGGAAGCTTCCCTGTGAACATTTATGGTGTGTGCTCCAAGCACTTCCTCCCCAACGATTATTTATCAGAGAGACATCCTACACAATAGATTGCTTGAAAGAAGATTCTTTTAATAGATTGCACAACAGAAGCAGCTGTGCTGAATTTGTTTTTGTTTTTTTAACCTTGATGCAAGCAAAATTGCAGTTGGTGCCTTCTGCAACTTGCTGAAACCCCAAGAGAAAAGAAGATGAATGCATTATACCAGCCATGCCATGTCCTCCACTCCCCAACCTCCCCACACTACATACCAGACGATGTTTAGCGTTCTGCATGTACTTGGCCATTAATGGTCGCAAGAAAGGGAAGCAGTGGTGCCATTTTCACCCGTAACCTCTTCTTTTAGAGGTTGGAACATCAATGGCTAAACGCTTAATGATGACATGAGAGTGATAAATAAGAATTGTACGTACAGACACATGATTGTAAAACGGATGTGCCGTACATGTGCTAATGTCACTCACTGTTGTGCAGTCCTTTAAAATTTCCCCACATTGAAGCATAAATTGAGAAGATTAGTAAAAAAAATATTATTTTTGAGTAAACTCAGTAAACTTAATTGTATAAAGTACAATTCTGGTTATATCAACTCCAGCCTTAGCACATCCCTTTCACAACTTCCAATATTATTCAATTTCTTCATTTCCTCATCCTCCTCCAGGGTGGTTTCTCAGCTTTTGGCAGAGTTAGATGGGTGTGCCATAAAGGAGTGTGAAGGTGACACGTTTGATGGTGCACTGGAGGGACGAGAGGAAGATGGGAGTGAAGTGTTTGTCGTTGGGGCCACCAACAGGCCCGATCTGTTGGACCCAGCCTTGCTTCGACCTGGCAGGTGCTTTTAGGAGACGAGAACGTGAACAAATATTTGCTTATCTCGGGATGATTATGAAGAAACATCATTTTGTTTGGGATATCTACTGAATAATTTTAATGGCACAAATAATTTTGTGTTCAGATAACCAGTACGAAAAGCAGAAATCCAAAGGACTGATCGTCTCTCGATGTTCCCTTCAATTTTTGACTTCTCGATAGATTTGATCGCTTGGTATATGTCGGTCCATGTGAAGACAAAGCATCCCAACTATGTGTGTTGGAAGCGGTAACACGGAAGTGAGTCCTGCATTTAATTGGTGAAATCTATCTCAGCTCGATGTAGTTTATCTATCTTCTATCCTTAATATGCCATCTTGTGATTATAATCCAATACAATCTCATTGCAATTCAAAAAGAAAAATATGCTTTCAAGTTGTTTAATGTCACAATATTGTTTGCTGTTTGTTTTCATGTGTTAGAAACTATTTATAATTAATTTATGTTTGGCAAAATGTTTGGGAGTTTTCAACAAAATGTGGATTGATTTTCAGGATATATTTTTTAGATCTTTAAATTTGTTCATGTACAAGCAGATAACACCCATCACTTCACTGCCTGGAATACTAAGAGAGGGAGGAGAGAAAGGGAGGGGTGGGGATGAGAGAGATGGGTGGGGGGGGAGAGAGAGTGAGGATTAGGGGTGAGAGAAGGGGTGGGGGTGAGAAAGGGGTGGGATGAGAGAGGGGTGGGGTGAGAGAGAGGTGTGTGTGTGTGTGTGTGTGTGTGTGTGTGTGTGTGTGTGTGTGTGTGTGTGTGTGTGTGTGTGTGTGTGTGTGTGTGTGTGTGACCACGAGCCCCAGACAGAGAGAGAGAGGGGAAGAGAAGAGGAGAAGGAGTGTGAGAGGGAGGGATGGGAGTGTGTGTGAGAGACAGAGACAGACAAGAAAATTAAAAAATATATATATATATATATATATATATATATATATATAGAGAGAGAGAGAGAGAGAGAGAGAGAGAGAGAGAGAGAGAGAGAGAGAGAGAGAGAGAGAGAGAGAGAGAGAGAGAGAGAGAGAGAGAGAGAGAGAGAGAGAGAGAGAGAGGAGGTAGAACGAGAATGGAAGGGGTGAGGAGGAGGCAAGGAAGGAGGAGAGAGAGGAGGGGGAGAGAGAAGGAGGAGAGAGGAGGGGTGGGGGAGTGAGTGGAGAGTGAGGAGGGGGATGGGAAAGAGGGGAGGAAGGGGGAGCAAGGAGGGAGGGGAAGAGTGAAGAGGGAGGGGAGTGAGGAGGGGTGGGGGAAGGGAAGGCAGCATGAGGAGGGGAAGGTAGGATGAGGGGAGGGAAAGGGAAGGCAGTGTAGTGGGGCGTTACCAGGGTGAAAGTGCTTTCAATCGTCGATTGCAAAAGCAAACTTGTTGCTGTTGCAGACTTTAGTTTCTTTGAATACACATTCTCAACCATCACTAATAGGTTCTTTCTCTGGTGTTTTTCAAATGTTTTAGCATATTTGACATATTACAGTAATGAGCATGGGTGAAACTCCATCCATATTTCTGTGACGACACATACAGAGGTTTCTGTATATTCGTCATCAGAAAAAACATGTTGCTATTATTAGGAATTGAGTGCTATTCCGATATTCTGATTCATTTCTTAACCCATTTCGTCCGAATGGGGTGCAATGTTGATGCATCGTGACCACAATTGTATGAATTACTCCCATGGTAGTTTTTATTGTGAGGTATTTTTGTTTTAGCGACCTGGGTACAAAAGCTTGCAAGCGCATGACCATGATCAGATGTCCACCAGGCAGGAGACCGTGTGTCTATGTCGGTGTTACGTATTCGCCTTTCCCTCCTGGCAGATTTGTCGATATTTGTTATCACGTTGGAATGGCATTTATATTCGTTTACATAATTAGTGTTTAACATTTTATTTTGTTATATTAATGGTATAGTATTAATTCATTGGCATGAAAATATAGAGATATAAGTGTAAAGAAGATGTAGGAAATTATAAAAGAACAGGGTGAGGAAAAGGAAAAGGTGGCGTTTCCCCGATCGGAATGGAAGGCTGTGACATTCATTCTTCCCTCATGGGTGATTTAAAATATCTCTGGAAGACTGCTGCCTTGAATTATCACTTTGACAGGGCTTAATATTTCTCCAAAGGTACAATTCTTATTCAATCATCTCCCAAAAGGTCACGGAGAACTTGCGTGCAATTGAAATCTGTGGTGGCATCATATTGCTTTTCATGGTATAATACATAAATATGCTTGTGGTCGGTTTGATCGGGGGGGGGGGGGGGTGGGGGGTTCGAAACCAGATGCAACCGGAAAAGCGACGAGCGAGTCAGTCGGTCACAGTTGGAACTAGAAGGGCAGTCGGTAGAGCGCATTCCTCATCGGGCCCATTACATTTTTGAAATATCATGTTACACATCGTTTTTGGCCCCATCTCTCAATGGTGAAGAATCACTTCTTCACCAATGGTGAAGATAATTAAATAATTATCAAATCCAGATCCAGATTTAGATCTTGGAACTGACGGTGGGGCGAAAAAGAATTTTGTCTCTCGTCGGACAATGGATATCATTGACCAGAGCAGCTGGGCCAGGCTGAATGGCAGAGCTGAGCTGTTCAGGGATCTGAGGCATAACACTGTACGTGCACTAATGGTAGACAAGGATGGCTATGTGCGAGGAATATGTGAGGGGGTAGGCCTTACAGCATCACCTGTGGCCAAGTGATTCTTGTCCTGCTGACAGGAAAGAGGAGGAGGAGATTAGGACCATACTCGTTGCAGAGCGTTTGTGCTGCTTAAGCAGTCTCCTTGGCTATTGGGCACAGTCTTGGATGGGTCGTCACTCCGACACAGTATACCAGCACGCTGGCACTCATTTTGCTGACCTCGGAAGGATGACAGGCCGAGTTAACCCTACCTGGTATTAATTCAACAGCTGAGCTGGATTTGAACTCAGGACCCAAGGATCCAAAGCCTGCCACTCTAACCATTCAGCCAACACCAGGCATCTGCTTACAGGGGAATTCTCGTATTGCGTTCCTCCCAGCCCGTCCTCGGTGTACTGCAGTTGAAGCGGAGGGTGAAGGGCTTTTGATAGAGGAGTCCGAAGTGAAGGCCCGCTGGGGCAGTTACTTTGAGCGGCTGTACCAGGCTGATCCACCAGCTGTCGAGTTAGATGTCAGGGGTGTTGCTATCCCTATTGCTGACGCTCCAATCAACCGTGGTCCACTTTTGTGGAAACAGGCTACGGTAAACCGGTTGAAATGGGGTAGAGCTCCGGCGATCTGTTACATCCATGCTGAACTTCTCTAGGCTGGTGGAAATTCTGTACTCGTGTCGTTGCATGCTGTTCTGTGCTCTGCCTGGAATATAGGCATCATCCCAACTGTGACTGTAAGAGGTGCCTTGTTGTCCCTCTCTGGAAAGGGAAGGGTGATCGCCAAGACTGTAACAACTACCGACGGGTGAGGCTGCTCTCAGTGCCCTGCAAGGTGTTTGCTCAGATAATTATTGATGGGGTTCGCCACCATCTGCTTGAGCACCAGTGTGCAGAGCAGTGAGGCTTTACACCAAAGAGGTCAACGATTGACCGTATCCTTGCCCTTTGGGTCCTCACCAAATGCAGACGAGAGTTTTGGCAGGGGCTGTTTACAGCCTACGTTGATCTCTGCACAACGTTTGATTCAGTGAATCGGGATGTGCTCTGGAGGATTCTTGGTCTTCGTCGGGTACAACCAAAACTGATCAATCTGATGTCTGAACTATACTCTGGTGCTGAGAGTGCAGTGAGATGTGGTGATATCATCTTTGTATTGACTTATTTCCAGTTGTTACTTGAGTTCATCAGGGGTCTGTACTGTCCTCCACGCTTTCAGCGCTTTTATGGACTGGATTCTGGGAAGGATTTCGGAGAGATCAAGTTTGTAGTGCATCGTTCAGGAATGTCAAGATGCCTGACCTTGATTTCGCAGTTGATGCAGTCATCTCTGTGGAGACTCTGGATATCCTTTTGGGGCCCCTCGAGGTGCTGAATGAGGAGTCGGAGCCACTGGGATTACGGGTTTTCTGGGTTAAAACTGTTGTTGTTGAAAAAAAAAAGGATGTGGAGGTCACGGAGAGATTCGCTTTCCTTGGCAGTGATACTTATGTCTCTGTTACCTGTGAGCCAGAGTTCAACAGATGTGTGGGTCAGGCCTGGGGAGTCATGGATTCACTTGATCATGGGATGTGGCACTGCCGGTACCTGTGCGGGAGGATGAAAGTCTGAGTCTTCAGGCACTTGGTGCCTCCAGTCTTGCTCTATGGATGTGAGACTGACTCTGACCAAGGATCTGAGACGGAGTCTAAATTCCTTTGGTACCAGTTCTCTTTGGAGAATCCTTGGCTATCACTGGTCAGACTTTGTGTCCAATGATCGGTTGCTGAGAGAGACTCAAATGAGATTTGTTTCCTGCATAGACCGTGAGCATCAGCTGCAGCTGTATGGACATGTGGCTCGTTTTGCTAACGCTGATTCTGCTCACTGGATTCTCTCAGGAAGGGAGCCTCATGGGTGGAAGAGGCCAATGGGCTCACCACATGCCTCATGGTTGCAGCAGGTTGATCAGCATCTCATTAAGATGGGGGATGGGCCAGACATCTGCCTGGGGGATGGCCAGACAGAGGCCCCTGGAGTACCGGCGGAAAGTGAACGCAGCGACACGCTGTTCCGGCGCATGCTCCCATACCTGACCTGACCTGACAATCCAGTATGCAAGAAAACACGAGGGGGTGGCTGGGTAGTGAATGCTCTGGTTTACACTGGAGCGAGGGTAATTCCACAAAACTGTTCCAGTATGTGACGTGTGACACCTTAAAACACTTGTATTAAAAGTCCTGTCAAGGTATGTGGCATTTAGTATTCATTTCTTTTATGATAACAAAATGCTGTATTAACTGAAAAGAATCTTCCCAGCAATTGATTTTTATTTATTTATTCGTATGCAGCCCGTGGCTGCTTGGCTGCATCATTTTCTGGGGGCACAGCGCTACTGCTGCTCTAATGCCCTGTTACTGGTCCTCATTTTGCCAACGTCAGAAGGATGGCAGGCTGAGTCAACCCACCTGGTGTAAATTCAACGTTAAAAAGGTGCTTGAACTCAAGACCCTTAGATCTTAAGCCAGCCTCCCTAACCGTTAAGCCAACACCAGGCTCCAATAATGAATGTTCAGGTTAAATAAAAAAATATATATTCCCCAAATATCACTTTCTTTTGCAGAGTTATTTTGTTACAATTTGGATGGGGTCACCCCCAAAATGCATATTTTAACATCCATGTTTTTCAAAAATTTCTAAGGGGGATCATACTCCCTGATCGCAAAAATACGTGAAAATGTGGAAAAAAAAACCCCCCTTAGTAAAATTTGCTTTTGCTCAGTACTTTCCACTTTTCAAAAATTCTGCAGTTTCACCTGTAAATGAGCAATGTCTATTGAACAAAATGAGCATGCAACTTTTAGACTGTCATCTTTAACCTTCCAGAAATAGTTCAAAACTGCACTTCTGAATCTTTTGAACGATATGTTGTCAAAACTTTATCAGTTGATGTATTGCCAAACCATCCGTCAGCAAAGCAATCAGTACATTTTACTGGCCAACTCCAAATGCCTTGCTCTTCATTGAAAAGGAACACTCCAACCCTTGGGCTGTGTTTAGTTTGCAAGTGACTTGCTTTTCCTGCTATATTGCAAACGGGATGCGGATGACACGGGTGTTTTCCTTTTCAGTTAATACATTACCAGGTCATGTGTAACCGAAGCATGCCCAACAGGGACCAAAAAAAAATCCCCCGAAAAAAAAACAAAACGCTTCTTTCCCTGAAGTGGCAATCGCTTGGAATCGACGTCGATTCCGGTTCACTTTTCAATTTCTTTCCATTCCATGGTTGGAATTGAGTACTTTGGAATCGATCTGCCCACTACGATTAAGCACTCAAGCAAGCACTCCATTGAAATGGTTGATAAGCTATGCCTGGCTAGGTCATACTAAACACCGCCTGGAGACGTCCGGAGTATCAAACAATCTGTGAATTGGATAAATGAACACTTTTTTTTTTTAGCAGGTGGAACTGCTGCTAAATTCATTACTGCAGTTTAATTTTTTTCATCTGGTTCAGGTGAAGAGATTCTGGAGGTTATCACATTTCAGCTGTCATGCTTATAAGCATCTAGAGAGTTTTATTCGCACATTATTTGACACTCCCGACGTGTCCGGGCAGTGGTCCTCTCCCGACGGTGGTTGTCATCGAAGGTGTCCGGGCGGTAGTTGGCTTCAGACGGTGTTGATAGTATGATCGGGAGAAAATGTATTTCAGGCATTGCAGTTGGACCCCGCTATTCACGGATTCGCTATTCACGGTTTATGAAATGCAACCTGCTTCGACATTCGTGGCCCTGTTCTTCGCGTATTCATGGTTGTTGTTTTTCACGTTTCGCAGGTGTATTCGCGCTTTGTTAAGACCCCAGCAAGCTGACAGAAGGCTGACTCAGGGGCTGACCAAGGATGATGCCTTGATAAAGGATGATTAAATAAGGCCTTTAATTATCTTCTGAAGGGGTGTTTAAATTAACCCAAACACCCAATTTTCATTCATACACTCCCGTGGAGTTCCCTCAGTATTTATGCAAAGTTTCAAGCTGCGAGGTTTCATAGTTTTGGAGTTATGGAGGAGGCACAGGAGACAATGGTGTACCATTACACAATTACAAGTACAGGAGTGGATCAATGGACAAATCAATATAATACCGGGGGTGTTTCAAAAGTCTTGGTACTATTTCAACGCTTTATTTTGAAAAAGGTACACAAAATTAACAATCACCCCTCATAAAGGAAAGACTCGGGCGATTTTTGTAACTTGGTTTATAATGATGGAACGGCGTTAATGATGTGCTTGATGTCACCCCTGTGGCGTACACTCTGCGTTCACTCTGACAGCAAAGTTCTGTGTCATCGTCTTGCATGTCAGAGGTGACATGGACCTCACACACTCCTCATTTGGCTCTCTTTAGCTGATGGAAGTTAAGAGAGTTGTCTTTGTAAACCCTGTCCTTTGCGTAGCCACACAAGAAGAAGTCCAGTGGGTTGAGGTCTTGGGAATGGGGAGACCAGATGTGCTCTGTCTTGAAGGAGATTACCCTGTCAACAAACTTCCTTAAGAGAGTGTTTGATCTCCACTTTGTACACATAAAGTTCCATGTCCTGCTTCAGGATACGAAAGACCAAACTCTTGTGAGCGCCGTCGAGAGGATCTCTTTGGACTTTGAGTGAGATTGTCTCACCGCTTCAATGTTCTCTTCTGAATGCCCAGTCTTCTTTCTCCCTGATTTAATAAGAATGTGAACAGTTCCTTCCTTCTGGAACTTCTTGTCTCTGTGAATAATACAGTTCTTGCTGGGTCGTTGTCTCACTTTGAAATGTTTGTGATAAAGCCGCTGAGTCTTGATCACAGACTTCGTCTCGAGGTACCATTCTACCATTTTACTTTGTTGTTGTGCTGTTTATGACGTGTTTACTCCAAACTAATGAAACTTGGTGGAGACAATTCCCAAACTTCCAAGAACATAACCTGAAAAATAAATAATAATTACAATTAATAATGTTCAATGGAGATGAAAACCAAATTGTACCAAGACTTTTGAAACACCCTTGTACATGGGATTTGAACCTGGGATCCCAACATCAAGAATCATGGATTCGGATGGGAATGATGAACAGGCCAACCCTGCAAGGCGTTTGGGAACCAGCACACCTGCACCGCTCATGCTGACTCGCCACTTACTCATGATTACGATAGAAATGAGCACTTTAAGCAATGACGAAGGTGAAACTTTTCTCGCAAATCTTGACTGTTTGCCATTAAACTGAAACGATAATGACAAACTCAGTTGAGATTATTGCTGACAGAAATTGACTGAAAAATTGTTGATTCAGAATTTCTCATCGGTAATTAAAAGTTGTGCAAATTATATTTAATCTTGATAAATATTAGGTTTAGTGGCTTTGCAGGTGTTTTTTTGTAATCGGCTCTATTCTCTTCTTCCTCTGTCCTACCTTCTCATATGTGCACAACCCCTTCAAGTCGCATGCGTACACTCTTCTCAATTTGTCCCCCGTGTTCTCACCTGCGGAACCATCTTCCTGAGTCTTGTAATGGATGTTCTTACCTTGAAGACTTCAAGGTCTGCTGCTGACAACCACCTCTTACCCTTGCCCATTTTTTATTGCTCAGCTTTTGTACAATTGTTGAGAGCCTGCTGTCCTTTATTATCCAACTCGTTGCCCTCCTGTTTCCCCTTTCCCTCAAATTTGCGTCTGTTGAACCTTTCTGCTGTTATTATACTCTTCGAATATCTGCTCACTGGATAAGTATCGGGAAATTACTTTACAAATCAAAGCTGTTTAACTTTTGAAAAAAGGTTGTGAGCTACAAACTCTGTTGAATCGAAATGACTATTGTGGAACAAATGATAGGGCTGAATATATTTTCCTTTTAAGTATTTTGTTCTCAAGTTGCAACAAGGTACTCATGGATTAGTGTAAATTTTGCAGACAGAAGTCTTGTTCTAACTATTATTATTATTATTATTATTATTATTATTTGTTTTTATTCTAATATAAAAGTTGGCACTCCCACAGGTTCCAGCTGGCGGTGGATGTTGATCTTCCTTCTGTGGTGGCCAACTGCCCACCCTGCCTAACCGGAGCAGACATGTACTCTTTGGCTTCGATGGCCATGATGGCTGCTTTCCGCCGCAAAGTCATGCTCATCGAGCAAGGTCATTGTGCCAACAATTTCTGTTCATATCGATTTGACTGTCCAAGGGCACGTCAAGTGGATTCAATTCACGTTATTTGTCACGCATACCGACATCAGCTGCAGTAATGACTTGCTTGCTCATGGCATTCTGGGTAAATGGAATGGCATAATTATAAATAAAGTTGCTTTCTTACTCGGTACAGAATAGAATGCAACTGCATTGAGAAGAATAATGAACTGCAACACAGCTGTGACACTATTGATTATTTGATTGTGTTAAGACTGACAATTTACATTTATTACTGTTAGTGAAGCAAAGTTGTCTTTTACTTCACTGATGAAACAGCTGCATATAATGAGTTTTAAGGAAAACTAAATTTCCTTTCTTGGTTAATGGATGCATTTTGAATACAATCAGCTCCTTACTTTTCTTTCATTTCCTCATCACACTTGGAATTTTATTGAGTATGATGTGTTAAATATTTCGGGGCTGGCAGGATATGTCTGAACTCTCCAGCCTGGGTTTTGAATCTCATCCCAGCTATAAACTGTCAACCTAGTGTTTTGCACATGGGCGAGGCATCAGTGTGTGCTTTAAGCCGGAATACTCATCTGCCAGCACGACTGGTTGTTGACTGATGTTAAAGATCTGACGGTCTTTTGTGAAGAGTAGGCACATTATCGCCGGCACCCTGGCAATATTCTTATTTCCTGCCACATTCAGTCAAATGTTGGGCCCGGACAGTCAGTTCCAGAAATACATGGTCATAACTGTTCCCCCTAGCCAACCCAAGAAGGTGATAATAATTAAGGCTGTTAAAGATGTAAAGAAGAAAAATATTTGTGTGTGTGATGTGTGATAATATAACTATGTGATAGTACATTAAATCCTCCAGCAAGTAGAGTCTGATTAGTGATATTGCATTGATGGGTTGACTGACTGCCTGGACACAACTGAGGTTGTGGATCTACTGATGTAGGTAATCTACTGAATGTGGATCTGTGACCAAGATTGTGGATCCACCATTTGGAGAGGATCTGGGCTGAAAGGATCGAAATCTCGATGAAGAACGATGCCCAGCTGATGATCCGTGTGGTCGTGAAACCATTCAATTGCTTACAGGTTGAGGTTCTTATTTTAGGTAAGGGAACTATGTTTTGAGGTTTGCAATTTAAATAAAGTTGAATATAGGATGTTGTGAAATTAACATTCACAGCAATCCTTGAAATTTTATTATATTTGAAGAATAGCGCCGATATTGCACAGTTGTGTGTGTGCATGCGTGCGTGCGTGCGTGCACTAGCAGGCTACCCGTCGGGTTCATAGATATCTCACCTCTAATGAGCAATTTATTTGGAGTGTGTATTTGTAGAAACGGTAATTCAGCGTAAATATTCAGTCAGCAGATATCAAGTGGGTGGAGACGGTAACCTGGACAACCTCATTCCATTCCGCCAGCTAAGATTTCCAATCCATGCTTGTTGTACCTCTGAAGTACTGCTTGTGAGCGAGGGTGTAATTGTAAAAGCTTGGCTGGGAAATGGTTTTAAGCACTTTATGAGCCTACCACCTGATTTAAGGTCTTTCCATGCCAACCGACCACCTCCAGGCACCTAACCCTCTCGACATGACTTATTCGGCCCCAACCAGCCCCCTCTCTCCGTACTCATTGCTTTGCTTTCGGCAATTTCCATTTGGTATTTATCATAGCATTTCATTCTGGGTTCCCATTCGATGATCGATAGATCATTAGTTTAAGCTTCAATTTGTCATTGCAACGTTTGATGTGATGCGAATGGTGCACGAAAAAGGTCATCAAAAGCTTTTCTGAGGGCTATAAAGGGTGTAAAGAGTCTTGAGGAAAAATAGAAAAAGGGATGTAAAGTGTCCAAATGGTTTTAAATTGTCTCTAAAGGGTCGAAGAAGATATTTAGATAGGTCTCTGAAGTCTCTAAATGGGTATGAAAGGATCTAAAGAATGTAAGGGTCTAAATGAGTATGAAGGGGTCTAAGTGGTCTTAAGAGTGAAAAGGTCTAAACTTTCTGAGGGTCTAATAGTCCAGTAGATATGTCAAAAAGATGTTCACTTCCGGAAGAAAGCATGAAAATTTGTATATAGGGGTTTTTGAGTATTCTGAATCCATTTCTAACCAGATCCACGCTGGCAAACCAAGGGATCACACTCAAAATCAAGAAATCCAAGATGGCCGCCCTGCATATTGCCGATTTTGATATTTCGTCAGAACTTTGGCTCTATTTGACATTAAAACATGATCTTGGTGCCGATTTATAGGTTTTTAGGGTCAAAGAATTCAATGAGATGCCTTAAAATACCATAAAATGTGATTGGAACAAAATCCAAGATGGCTGTCCTCTGTAGGTAATGCAAATATCAATCTCATTGTTTTTTTTTTTTCTGTTTGGCATAGAACATGATCTTATGGCTAAATATAGGTTTTTAGGGACAATAAATTCAATAAAGTATTTTTTATTACTATATAATGTATCAGTCGGAAGATCCAGTTACACTTTTAACAAATTTCGATGAACCATTGAGAGCAATATTGTTCACACTCATAATTCACAAAGAATAGAGATGTACACTTATCATTTTTTTTTCATTATTGGGAATGTGCAGGGAATAAACGGTTTTACTGATATAATACCAAACTAGATGAAATGAGTTTGAATTGTATTACAAATGTCAAAAAAGGAACTTAATCTAGGACACTGTCCACGTCTGCACATTGTCCACCACAAAAACACAGCTGTGTGCACGGGAGGCTTGCTTTAGCACACTGGCATCTTCCTGTGCACCGTTTTTTACATGCACACTTAATAAGTTCTCTGCATCCCTTTGATGCTTCTGGCAGGGTACTCCATAAGGGCACCCAGATTCGCTCACTGTCGAGTTGCCACCCCCACTCGGAAGGACTTGGAAGTGTTGGATTGGCCTCCAATGCCTGACCCCAGACGTATGCTGCTTGGTAAGCAGCACGCTTTACATGTTGTAGAAGTGCTGCACGTGACGGTGGGATGTTCTCCAGCTTCCGATTACAGTAGGAGAAGAGATGCTTCCTGGCTTCATTCACATCAGTGAGTTGTGACGTGCGAGAGTACAGCAGAACCACATATCTTTCGAGTTCCTTCAGGTCAGCTTCTGTAACTTCATCGGGAGTAGCAGACAGCCGTAGAAATACTTCAGTGATGTCTGGAAGTGATTTCCATACTTCCCAAGCGGTCTTCTTACCGACGGAGCTCAATGAAGACACCGTGTCACATCCTGATATGGCGGGCATAAATGGGAGGCCTCTGCAGTAATCATTGCCAAGCTCACTGGCAATGACATGTGCTCCAATATACCGAAAGTATGCACCATGGCCAAATGCTAACCAAAGTTCACAATCTTCCGTGCTGATTGCAGTCACAATGACTAGAACTAAGACGTCCGTGTCAGTAGCGTGCACCATGATCCTCTTCATGCCATTGGTGTAGGCAGGGAAGCAGTGAAGCATCATTCGGTAGTCTGCTTCTTCGTGTGAACATGGTTGAAGCCCAGAAACATCAAGTGTTGCAGATGAGGCAACATTCTGACCTTTCGTTGTGACCAGCATCTTCCCTGGCACTGTTGATTCAGATTCGATAACAGTGGCTAGAAATCTGAAGAGCTCAGTCTTGTTGCTGTCAACACGCAAGAAGCTTTTCCAGTTGTGTGGAAGTCGTGTTTTCTCGGAAACTCGAAGAGCTTCTCCAGTACCTCGGCCCTCTCTGGTGTCTGCTTTGAGACTGTCGGCCTTATAGGCATCCCACACAACATTTACTCGTGCAACATGTACAAGTTGCCTCTTGAGATATGGAACAAAGACACACTCTGCATAGTCTTTGAATGTTTTCACGTTTGTTGTGGCAGTCTTCGGATCCAATGTGTGGACAAGAGCAGCCCCGTCAAAGATCTTCACATCCACATCAGGTGTGTTCTGTGGACGTTGGGCTAGTGGTTCCAAACACTTCAGCAATTCAGCTTTTTCTCCGAGTCGCATCATGTTATTTTCAGCCAGAGACGGTGGCCAAGAGTGGTTCTAATGCTGGAAGATGTCCATATCACCATTTCGTGCTTGGCAAGAGATGTACATTCTAGAAAATAGTTGCAGGTCACTCTTCATGTTTGACAATTTGGCTTCTTCATTGAGGGCACTTTCCGCTCTCCAGACTTGAACAATTTAAGATTGTTCTTTGGAACAGTTTCTTAGAGTGGCTTCTCCATCTTCACAAGCCGCGAATCAACGAATGTTTTGTATTGATTCTTTCCTATTTCCTCTGCTTTCGAGATGTTTTTGATGACTTCATCAGCCATGATGACCTTTGTGTCCAGTGTGAGGAGATCATTGCTCATTTCTGTGAAGGGATTACCAAGCTCATTTATAACATCTGTCACGCTTTGTACATTTGAGGCAAATCTCTTTTGTGTGGTCAATGTTTGTTCATGATGTCGGTTGTCATGGGTTTCCTTATGAGATAGGCTCACTTCAACATCATGTATGATCCTGGCCATCTCAGGACCAGCAATCAACCATCGCTTGAGGGCTGACTCATTTTCAGTGATGTCAATTATCCCACCATCTCCTTTCAGCACAGCATTAAGCTGCTCATGCACATGGTCATCTGCCATCATGGAGAAGCAATGGGTGGTCTTTTGGGTTACAAAATGACCTTCTCTGAATTCTTTGTCAACACCTGGGCATTCATGTTGTAGCTGCATTAAATCTCGCACATGAAGTGGTAACCACTTGGCATAGTGGAAGTGATCCATGGCAAACATCCAAGGCACTATTCTCCCCAGGGTGCTAATGTATAGCTCAAAGTTTCCTTCGCGCTGTGATTGCATGAACTGAAGGAAGAGAACTTCAAGGTTGAAGGTTTTGCTCCAGTATCGAAACTGGGGATGCTGAGTCTCCATGAGTGTGCACCAGTCATTGAATGACATCGCTGGATTTGCTTCTGCCTCAACTTCCATTTTGTAGGAATTGTATGCTTGGTTACGCAAGCAAAAAAGTGCAGCAGCTATTACTTGATGAGCCCACTGAGAACGGGCTGTGAATGATCCCTTCTTGAGAGCATCACCTCTACCATCAGTTGTAACGTTTGCAGTCGTCATCACACTCACCCATCCACTGCCATCTAGCCAGTCTCCTAGAACTTTGAGCAAGGCCATCTCGATATGCAAACCGCCCATCATCACCACGAACTTGTCTTCCCCGTAGGTTTCTGGCCAGGTCCACTGTATCTTCTTGGCAATTACAAACAGTGGTTGATCAACGGTCAATATTGGGACTTGTCCAGGATGTTCTGAGTTCTGTAGCTTGAGCGATTACATCCATACCATGCTTTACCAACGCCAGAGAATGAGCATTTTCTCGAAATAATGGCACGAGTCCAGATATTGCTGGTGGTCTGGGGCAGGAATCTTGTGATGCTGCGAAATGTGTCGACCAAGAAATATCATCTGCATTCAGTTCAGGTTTCTTCAAAAGATTTTCAACTGGGCTTGCACAAGCTAACTGCATGTCGTCTGAATCAACTGGAGATTTTTCTGGAACAGCTTGTCCCTCTGTCTTGTGTGGAGTAGGGCTATCATCTGGGAAAGCAGCCGGTGGGACAGTCATGTATGACTCCATAATTGGCTTCATCTACCTTGTTCTTGGCATGTTCTTGTCAATGATAGGGGTCTTCTGAAGCTCTGTGCCTGCACATTCATTAGTAACATGCTGTGTGAGAGAGATGGCGGTTCCATGGAATGCACTGAAGTGGATGAAGGATTGTGGTCGATGTTGTCCAGATTGCCTGTTGTGAAAAGATCCTTTCTCAGGACTCTGGGGTACACAACTCCTCCAACATCTTCAAAAGAGGCCAATGCACTGTTTGCTACATCAGTTGCTATCTGTTGTACTCGGTCATAAGATACAGACAACCCTTTCTCAAAAAGGGTGTCGATCAAGTCACGCTTTCGGGTCTTATTGTGGATCAGCAACCCAATGTACAGAGGGAGTCTAGTTTCACGTTCCAGGCTGTGTCGAGTGGTTGGAGCAGTGGCTTCTCTTCTACTACTTTTGCTTGTGTTGAATGTAATCAATTCAACTATGGATATTGCAGCTGTTTTCACAACATGGTTGTTTTCCATCTGATTTTTTATGTTTGTACTGCCAAGTACCATCTGAACTAACGCCATCAAGAAGGCCGTGTTGTCATCATACTGCTCGTCTGTCAGTGATCCTGTGAACGTATAGTGCTTCTGAAATATCTCATTCCTGATTATATTAGCAGCTCTCATAAGAACAACAGCATCACTCTCACAGTCCCGTTTCTTTGCCTCCAACAATGTTTCTCCAACGTCATCCTTGAATGTCAGCACGACCTCATACTTGCTTTTATGCGCTTCCAAGTCAGGAATTTGTGCAAGAAGCTTTTCTTTCAAACGAGTTGAGTTTGTGCGCTCTGGCATATCGCTACCAAGTTGCTGAAGTCGTGACCTGTAGAGTCGTACAAGGCTTGATATTTGAACTCCATTGTTGATTTGAAAAGTTGCAGTCTCTCCTTCAGGAGAAAATACCACTGCAGAGGTATCTTCATACTTAATTTGTATGGCCTTCACAATCGACTCAGGGATGATATATGCATGTATAGTTTGGAAAAGTTTATTCCTGTTAATGGAGTCGAAGGCTTTCCTGAACTCTATGAAGATGATAACAGCCTCTTTTCGGTGATTGTGTACTTCCTCCATGATGCGCCTGAGAGCAAGGATCTGAGAAGATATAGATCGCAGAGGCCTAAATCCATTTTGATTTGGGTGTAGGATCTTTTCTAATTCAGGGTGAATTCTGTTGAGAAGGAGTGATTGTAATTTTTTTCTGCTGTTTGAGTTAAACTTATTCCACTGGAGTTTTCAGGAAGCGTTAAATTTTCTTTCTTGGGTATTGGTACAATGCCTGCTTTCCCCCATTCTGGTGGGCGCTTTCCGAGGTACGTTTCATTGCAGAATTTCAGCAAGATTTTTCTTAACTTTGGAAGTCGCCAGACTTCGATTGGAATACCATGAAGACTGGGGGCTTTTCCAAGTTACATTTGTTTTATCGCTGTGTCAAGATCTACTGATGAAAAGATGCCAGCAGTAATGTTGGAGTTGACCTCAAAAAAAGGGATTGATTGGATTGTTGGGTAGGCTGGTATTATCAGAAGAGAGCAGTTTTTGGAAATGAATTTTTTTTTTTTGTATACCTTGTCGAGGCTCGTATGAGAGCTAACACACAACGCACAGCAAGGGGGCATGAGACAAGAGGGGTGGGAGTGGGAAGGACAAAACAGTGGTGAACAGACACATTAGGAGATCTGTGGAAGGGAGAGGGATGGGGTGGGAACATGGGGAATGCAAGATGGACGTTACAGGGACTCTCAGGAAGGAAAGCAGGGAATTTGAAGGAAGTGGGCTTGGGTGGATTAACTAGGGTAGAAAAGATCGAGGATTTGGATGGGGGATGATAAGAGGTGGTGGTGAACAGCTGTTTTGAAGGCCTGTAGGGAAAATTGGGATTGAATAGAGTGAGGGAGTTTATTCCAAAGGTGGGAAAAAAGAGGAATGAAAGAGTGAAGGTGAGAAGTGATTCATGATTTTGGTAGTTTTACCAGAAGGGGGTTGTTGACGGACCTTGAGCGCCCTGCGGAAATGTGGTGGGGACAAATCGCAGAGAGAGCAGGGGTGGGGCAAGACCGGAGAGGAGATGGAAGAAGACAGAAAGACCACCAACCTGCCGGTGGTGAGAGTGAGTGGCCCAAAGACTCAGCCTCATCGCAGGAGATGCCAATGATCTGAAATGTCTTGGTTTCCACAGCGTGAAGTTTTCCAGGGATCTAAATGATTCTCACTTTGGATAAAACCTTGGATAAAGTTTTAGATTTCTTTCCAAAAAGACGTTTCACAAGATTCCAGGCATTACGGAGTGTGCTGATTAATTCCCCCTTGTCAAAGCCCCCCAGTATATTATGAAACCACTTTTCCTGGGCTTCATCGTACATATAACAGAATGTAGCTTGTATTGTAGATACAGTCTCAGGTTGTATATTTGTTGGCAGGATTTGCACTCCGGTCACCACAAAACATTTCACTCCACAAAACACACTGCAGTGTGTGCGTTGGGGTTGTGCTGAGGTGTCTTCTGGTTAACCGGAGGTGGTCCCTTCAGCTGGGTGCCAGGACTTCCCTATCCCTAAGAGATGGGGATGAGCCAGGCATCTGCCTGGGGAATGGCCAGACAGAGGCCCCTGGAGTACCGGCAGAAAATGGACACAGCAAGGCGCTGTGGCGCATGCCCCCAATGTACGTATTTGTATGTATGTATGTATGTATGTATGTATGTATGTTGTGCATTGAGGACAGCATCACAGGCAGGGTTTACTTCAGCAGTTCCTTGAACACTAATTTTAACAGCTTTTCATGGTATCAATATAGTCGAACCAACTTTATTACATATATCAACAAAATCTTTGTTTGTGCTTCACTGATTTCTTTCTAATATATCCCATTCAGTAGAAATTTGATTTTCGATTTGGGAGGCTATGCAAGGATCAGTTGAGACAATATCCCAATGAAGTCTGGACCTGTTTGTGTTCTTTTTTGATCGAACGCTAAGCCTTATCTTTGTGAAAATGATTCTGTGATCGAAGCAAATTGGGTCTGATGAAGTGACCTTGAGAATCCATGATACTGTAACTTCATCTTTTACGACACAGGATGAAATCAATTTGAGATGTGGTTTTGGTTGGTGCACGGAATGTCCAATGGTTGGTGCATGGAATGTCCAGAGTCTTGATTTGGGTTTTTGAAAGAGAGTGTTACTTATTAAAAGGTCATGCTGATGGATGAAATCAAGAAGGAACTGTCCATTTTTGTTGTTGGAGCTATGGTAAGAAAAGCCGTTCGACATCTGGGCATTAAAATCCCCTCCAAGTACAAGACAAGAATGTTTCGGGATCGATGACTCAATCCGGTTTAGGCTTTCATAGAACTCCTCCACGATTGATGCAGCACTGGCATTGGTTGGAGAGTAGCATGATGCAACATGTGTTTTAGGGTTCCCTTTAAATGTTGCTCATACAATCTGATCTGATACTTTGGTGATTGATACAGGGTTGTTAAGTAAGGAAGATTTGACTATTATTCCATCTCCAACATTTGCTGCTCCTATTCGATTACATGTGGCAGAAGCTGTAAACAAGGTGGATCTGCCAATTCTGGTGTTTTGAATATCTGAGTCCAACAGCACTGTGTAACAAATTTTTATTTATTTTTTGTCCTGGGTAGTAAGTGTTATTTCCTAATTGCTTATGCCTCAAAAGTATACGTAGAAAATGGATATTATTCCCCTCAAACTTTGCTTTTGTGACCAGGAGAGTGATTTTTGAGACAAAAAGACCTCATTGTCTTGATCAGAGATCTTGGTCTCACTAAGTCTAATGCCGAGCTTCTGACGTCGAGGCTCAAGCAGTGGAATCTGTTGGATAAAAGTGTGCAAGTCGCAGATCAGAGGAATCGCCACCAAGTTTTTTTTTTCCAGCTTCTTCACCAGTCAAGATGGACTCTGCTTCTGCTACAATGTGACCAGTCTGTTCGAGGCGATCGGAATCGCCTGTAACCCGAACGAGTGGTGCCTCTTCATTGACAGCTCATCCAGGAGCCTCAAAGCCATGCTGCTCCATAACGGGAACAAGTACCCCTCTCTTCCACTGGCTCACTCGGTGCACCTCAAGGAGGATTACAATAGCGTCAAGACCTTGCTGAATGCCTTGAAGTATGATAAGTATAGCTGGGAGGTCATCGGAGACTTCAAAATGGTGGCATTCATGATGGGTCTCCAAGGCAGTTGGACCAAGTTTCCCTGCTATCTTTGCCTTTGGGACAGCAGGGACACCAAGGCGCACTACCACAGGCTGGACTGGCCACAGCAGACCGAGTTCTCCGTGGGGAGGAGCAACGTCAAATGGGAGCTACTGGTGGACCCCTAGAAGGTGCTGATGCCACAACTGCACATCAAGTTGGGATTTATGAAACAATTTGTCACAGCTCTAGATAAGGAATCGGCAGCCTTCAAGTACGTTCAAGACTTCTTCCCTAAGCTGTCTGAGGAAAAGGTCAAAGCCGATGTCTTCGTCGGACCACAGATAAAGAAGATCATGGAGTGCAAGGAATTTCCCAAGAAGCTCACTCGGGTGGAGAAAGCGGCTTGGAACAGCTTTGTCACAGTGGTTCGGGGCTTCCAAGGCAATCACAAGGCCGAAAACTGTGGAGCTCGTTGAGACTCTGGTGAACAACTTCGGCACCATGGGCTGCAGGATGTCCCTCAAAGTCCATATCCTTGACGCTCATCTTGATAAATTCAAGGATAACATGGGAGCGTACTCGGAGGAGCAAGGCGAGCGCTTCCACCAGGATATACTGGACTTTGAACGCTGCTACCAAGGGCAGTATAACCAGAACATGATTGGAGACTACATTTGGGGGCTGATTCGTGAAAGTGATTTCGTGTATAATCGTAAATCTCGAAAAACTACTCACTTCTAAATCTTTTGTGGTCATTTTTGTATAAACTTAGTAGAAATGCATGTTAATTTTGATTCATACATTTTTTTTTCTGACTTTATGCGAATGAAAAGACAATTTCACCCGTTTTCTCATTGAAAATAGGTGAATGTCAAAAAAACCCCTCTCCTGGTCACAACAGCAAAGTTTGAGGGTAATAATAGCCATTTTCTATACTTTAGAGGCATAAGCAATGAGGAAATAACACTTACAACCCAGGAACAAAATTTCTGTTCCATAGTGTAGTTGGTGAACTATTCTGTGTTCTTGAATACAAATCGCAGAGATATTTAAGTCATTAATGGACTTGTCAAATTTTTCAATTGCACAAGTGCAAGAAAGACTACGACAGTTGAGCTGCCCAAGAAACTATGGTTTCTTCGGGTGGCAAATATCACCAATATTACAACTAAATTTGTACAAAAGAAACGTTTGTATTGATTGGTCAAAATCATTGGCAACACAGCAAATCTGTAGCATAAATCTCAAAGGAAGTGTGGAGAGGCGAGCGTATCGAGCCGATCCATGCCAAATAGTGCATATAAAACCGAAAAATATGGGTGGACCTTTAACCCGAGATGAGGTGTGTGTGTGTGTGTGTGTGTGTGTGTGTGTGTGTGTGTGTGTGTGTGTGTGTGTGTGTGTGTGTGTGTGTGTGTGTGTGTGTGTCCAAAGAAGTTCAGCACCTCAGGACTTGCACCCTGAACCAGCCCTCGTGACCCTCATTCTCTCCTTGCACACCGGGCGGGAGCTCTGGTGTCCGTCCTCTCAGCTCCTCTTTGTCCTGCTCTTTCTCTTGGAGTTCTGGAGTCCCCGTTCTCTCTTATATCTCCGAGGTCACTTATGCGCACTTCGTCTTCACACTCGAGGCCTCCTGCATGTTGGCACCTCTGGTGTGACCTTTCTTTCCTCTCCAGGCCCTTCTTCCTGGTCTCGATACTCCCTGATTCTTTTTCATGTCAGGAGCTCTCTCAAACCGTTCCTTCTTTTCCTTCTTGGCTGCCTTCTCTTCAAAATGCCCTTTCTTCTGAACCGCTGGGCCGAGTCTTCTTCCAGGACATCCCACCCACCGGGCGGCCCCAATAAAAATAAAAGTCAATCTCTGCTTCTGGGCCGTACAGGGCATTACGCCACCTTGGCTGGTACACACTAACCAGACAGATCGCGAAAGCCTTTTTGTAGCGTGTGACCCATTTCATGATGGGAATTCCTCACCTGGCCCCGCCTGCAAACAAGCGGTGTTTCTGCATCCAATATTACTGACTATCCTGTCTATAAATTACATATGCTGCCTCCTCAGCATCACGTGTATCAAAACGACTTACTCTGTAAGGGCCCTGATACATGGCAATCTCGCCCACTCGAATCACATGGACCATATTGTAATGCATGACCATATTGTAACTTCACAGACGAGCTATGGATCCCACTCCACCCCGACATAACAATATGTTGTCAAACTCTAATTTTAAGGAACAATTTGCTAATTTTAGTATTTCTCTTAAAGTAAGTCTGTCCACAAAGTCTTGGTCTGGTTTTAAAATTTTATTACAATTAAACCAAACAAGACTGTGGACATGTTGTATAATTCCTACACATTAATGGAGAAACAGATTTGTAATTCTCCATCTGTTTATAACAAACTCAAAGTGAAAACCTCATTCCATCCTTGAATAGGTTTAAAATTGTAATCCTGTGTTGGTATCCAGCCATGCTCGCAGCACCTATTGTTGTTTTTCATAATAAATTATCTTGCACTCCTTGTCCTTCATTATCCCTCACCCACAGGAAAAGATACAGAGGAGAGTGCTTTGGAGGTGAAAGCTGTCGATTTTGATACGGCCTTGGAAATGCTACAACCCTCTGTCTCCTCTGAGCAGCTGGTGGAGTGTCGTAAGGTCCGCAACTTACTCCAAGGATCGCCATCTGCTGTCTCCAAAGCTTTCAGATTATAGTCCCTGGGCAATGAGCAGCAACTACTGATTGTAGGAGGTTCCTGTTGAAAAGGAAAGAACAATGATCTCAAGAGTATATTATAGGATGGCAGCAGACGTGTTTGGAAATGTCAGTAAACTATCAAGCTTGGCATTTCCTCTTAAACTGTCATATATATGAAAACAAAAAGTATTTCATATGGTTGTTGACTTTGGTTTAAATATAGCACATAGATATTGTACACACTTTTGATGTTGCCTATAAGACTTCAAAGATTATTTGGTTGCCATCAAATTACTGATTCAAAAACTGGTCTTTTGTAAAATTCGAGACTTTAAATTATAAATGAGATGAAGTTTATTTTCATGTCTTTTTGTTTACAATTTGTGGGGGATAGGGGGGGAGAGGTACTGTTTTTATACGATACACAATTCTGGAAAATCCTCAGTCGATCGATGCTCACAACGTTTCAGTGATAGTTTTGGAGAGTTCATTTCCATTCAAACATGCTAATAACCGTGCTTGCCTTACATACGCAAGACCCTCTTGGCTCTGAAGACATCATGACACCAAAGGAAAAGGAAAGGAAATAACTTTTATCATATAGTGTTTCATTCATAAGCTAGTTCATAGTGTCAAATTGAACACACACACACACACACACACACACACACACACACACACACACACGGCGGTGCGCTTTGCCGCCTCCCTCTTGTCGGGGACTGATGGGACTGAAGACCACGCCGAATAGCATCTTCGATGGCAGCAAAGACAATGACGAGAGCAGCAGCTTTGCTGGGAAAGAGGTTCGCGCAGGTGACACCCAATGTTGCACCATTTGACATGCAATTGCGATACAGCCTTGGCCTGCAGCTTCGGTGGCTTCAATGAGGCCGAGGGCCGTGCACATGGCACCCAGTGTTGCACCTATCAACTTGCATTTGGGACACAGCCTGGCTATGCAGTTTGCAGGGCTTTATCGACTCGATCCCATTGAGGGTTGAGGGTGGGACCGAGCTTCAGTGGGGTCGAGGACTGTGCTGAATATAACAGCTTTGGTGAGGCCGAGGTATTTGGGACGCGGCATAGGCATGCAGCTTGATGCCCTCCGTCGACCCCCTCAGCTTGGTGCACTTTGTCCCTCCCGCCGAGGATGACTCCCTCATGCCGACTCCCTCCCGCTGTGGATGGATGGAACCTAGCTTCGGTGGGACCGCGCATGCAGATGGCAACCAGTGGCAGCAGCGTGCTGTGTACAGGCAAGCGGTGATGTCTCCAGGTGGTATTGGGTGAACTCCCGGAGGTGGAGGGGGAAACGCAGCATGTATTTGGAGACAGCTTTGTCCATAAGTCGTGGTTCCTTGCTGAGGTGAAGATTGGTGCTTCAAGATCAGGAAAGGCTCCGTTCAGTCTTGGAGACTTGTGAGTGGAGATGACTGGTGGCGGTGGCATGCACATACGCACACGTACATGAATCATGATTATACACACATGCATGGTTGTGATTGTACATGCACATAAATTGTGATTATACATACGTGATTTTCGCACACACATGTATGTATATATTGTTACGGGTATGTCGTCCAGGTCATGAGTGGCCTCACTCAGCGCTGCTTCCTGACCTTTGATCCTGAAGCTGAGGAACCACGGATAACTATGTGACCTGACGGGTTGCTAAACAACCACGGATGCCATCTGAGGTGACTAAATCTGGAAGGGTCTCTGTGCCCAAATCTCTTGTTACCTTGCTGGTGATTAAGCTATCTCAGATGGGGAACAGTGCTCTCGATGCCTCACCTTTATCTATTAATTATGTATGGCTGAGCGGAACCATGAGTGGGACGTGGGCAAGGCTAGCATGGTGAATCAATGGGGTACAACTTCCCATCTACTTTTGACATGCCATGTTTAACCAATGGAGAAAATAGACACCGAGCAGGTTTGGAAACAAGAAGTCTTGTATTGAAAGGCACGCTTTTACAGAAGATTGCAGTGTCACATAAACAGTCTTATTCCTAGCACAGAAGAACCCCCTATACAGTCAACCTTATCACTGGCAAGACATAGGTACCTCACATATCCGGGGAAAGTAGATAGAGGGGGACAGAACGAGGAAAAAGAACAAAGCTGGACATGTTGGCTACTCCTTGCTCACCCGTAGGTGAGCTGGCTGGCCCATGTGGATCCCAACGAGGTGTAGATGCAGGTGAGTGAGAGATTCTGGTGGGAAGTGCACTGTCATGCAGTATCGTGAAGTGCTTAGTTCTGAAAAGAACTGTTGTTGGAATCGAGTGCATTCTCCGTCACAGTTTGAGTTAATGAGGTATATGCACTGGAAGATGCAAGTGTGTGTGTGTGTGTGTGTGTGTGTGTGTGTGTGTGTGTGTGTGTGTGTGTGTGTGTGTGTGTGTGTGTGTGTGTGTGTAAGAAGTCAAAGAATTCGGGTCTGCCATGAGTTTGTCAGCGCCCGTCACACTTGGCTCTTTGAGGAGCACCTCCCTTTGTGTTCCACTCGGAGTGCCCATCCCACCAACATCTAATCAATTCAACCTTGTCACACACCAAACCTGTCCACCATAATTCATCCAAATCCGTCCACAACTCTGAGATATCCTACTCAGCCAAACAAACAGACGGGTGAAAACACAACCTCCGTCCACCTTCAGTGGCAGGGATAATGACCTCAATTTAAATTCCTATGCACTCACTGTAGCATTACATTCGCCATGGGTTGGTGGTTCTTCTCCCGTGCATGCATAGGCATTGATGGTCGATAAACTGGAGTGCAGGAGAGGTAGTTTAGTTGTGTGATTGTTGGTCTGGTTTCCGTTCCAGGTGGGAAAAATAGCTACAATACCCCTGAGCACAATGTGGGAATCGTGGTGCAGTCGAACCAAGACTCAGACTTGGGTACCAACTGGCCCCATTTTGTGGAGTAGTAATCTTGTAAACCACTGGAAAATTGTTGGCCTTCATCTGGTGATGAAACTCGTGAGTTTTGACAAATACCTATAAAAACTCTAAAATTCATAGAACACGATACCCTGCACAGTGTTACTTCAATTCCACTTGAATTTTTAATAAAATAATGATATGAACGATTGTTAAAAAAAAAAAAATCCGAAAGTTTCGTACTATTGAAGTAATCCGGAAGCACTCCTAAACACCACCCTTATACACCAAACCCAATGAAGTGCTGTACTGCAAAACTGTAGGGTTTTGGATGTATTATGGCAGGCGATTTGTGTTCTAAAAGTCTTGAAGTGTATAATACAATTAAAATAAAATAAAAATTGTAAAAGTCGTAAAAATATATTGTCGCGGATTTCGCGCCCGCCGGCGTGCGGACGGCCACGTAACTCGAATCGCGGCACGTCGCCCACCGGACGGACAATCCAGTCGTGACCCTCTCGGACTAACGCCGGGAACCAGTCACGGGTGGACCTTTCGGTCTCACCGCGATCGAGCCAATCGGCCCCCGCGTGGGATAGGGTTGCTCGCCAAATTCGACCTACCTAAGTACCCACACGGAGGGTAGACCGGGCGATCGCACCTCGCCGCAGGTCGACTTCGGACACGGGCCACTTAAGCGACCCGTTCCGTACTATCGGGATAACCGAGCGGTGTTATCGTCGGCCTCGACGGTTCGATTAATTATCGGGCGTATTCAGCCCACTACCAACCCTTTACGTGAAGCAAGATGAGGATTCAATGAGAGAAATGACGAAGCGAAGCGGGAAACAGTTCAACATAAAGCACATTTATTCGCGATGAACGGAAAGCACACATATACAATTCCACCAAAAGCACATAGAAAAGAAGAGAAACACAATGCAATTTTACACAAAAAGCAAATGTAAAAGCGAAGACACAATGCAGAGCTAATACCGACTACCGAGCACACGGCAACACTTATACAATTCTACTTCACAGACGGCGCCGACAACACATATTCCCAAAGCAAAAGAAAAGAGAACCACCCTCCAGGATGAGGGGGTAGGCGGGCCTGGGGCCGAGACCGTGTCGGGCCGACCCGTCTGGCGATGAGACGCGGAGCGGCGGTGGTGCCTCAACTCCGCGGGCCTCGCGGACAGTGTCTGGTAGGGGGTGGGAAGGGGGCCCCCTTGGTCGCACTATCTCAGCACGGGGGGAAACAGGAGGGGGTTGCTGATGCTCGGGGAAAAGAGGATTTTTACTCTGTCTCGGGTCCCGCGACGAGCGTCTCCACCTCGACCAGGTCGCGCCGTCGGCCTCCCTGGTGTGCAGCTCCCGGCACCGACGCGAGCACCCCCTCGTCTGCCTTCGCCGCCGCCGCCTCTCCACAGCTCCGTCCTCTTCGCTCCGACTCCAACTCCGAACTCTTCCTCCTGCGAACTTCCCAACTGCACTCAACTCCAACGCACACGACGACTACCCTTTTCTGACGAACGCAGCCGCTTATATCAGCCCCGTGGCTTCGCCTTTGACCCTCTGCCTTCGACCTTTCACCTCGCTCCCCATTGGCCCGAGAAAAAGTGGGCGTGAATGCTTTTTGATCCATGAATTTGCATATAGCGACCGCCCTCCAACGCCCTGGAGGCGGGGCCAAATCGCCCCTTGCTCACCGATTGGACGGAACAAAAGTGGGCGTGAGTCGTTTTTGATCCGTTTTTGGAGCGGAAAGTCCGTGGTTTTGTACACGCTGTTCGGCGCGCGCCCTGCACGAGTCCAATACCGGTACCCACAAGCGGCGCAAGAACGGTGGCGATGCGACGGTTGCGAGGGTTGACGGCAAAGGTCGTGGCTGCTGTGGTGAAGCGGCGCCGCGGTGGGTGGTTGATGTTGTGATGACTGTTGAGACGCGGTTGGCAGTGGTAATCATGGCGGTTGGTCCAAAATAAAGATAGTAAAAGAAAAACGGCTATCCTGAAGAGTCGCAGCACGCATAAATGACATGTATTCCCACTAGACCACGGGTTTGGGCCTAACTACACATATACTTACCGAGATATCTCACCTAAGGGACCTGAATGGTGGTTTGCGAATTTGGTAACCACAACAATATTAACTCTGGTTTTACCATCATTTTCCACAATGTTGATTACATCACCTTATCTAACACATAACATTAGTTATTCGTGCTTGTTGTGTGTGTCCATTGTGACATCCTTAAAAACAGTTTCCTGTTTGGAATGATTCTCAATTTGTTTGACTGCCAGGCAGGCAGACGGAGTAAAAAATATTATCTCACTCCTCTCAGCATATGTGTGATCGGGACAAGTCCAGTGCCAAGGTACGGTAAAACGAAAGGCTCGTCTTCATATTCATGTTTCGATTTGTGTTCAAAATATAACATTCAATTTAAATAAGTTGTTCTTTAACTAACTCCATCTTAAACTGATAACATGGAAAGACAGACAAACGGACATGAACCAATTGCTTAACCCTGCTTTTCACTTTGCATGCGCGGAGTAGTGAGCATTATTTCTAGGATTCCAGTATAAAAAACCCTCCTATTTATCTCTATTTACATATTCTCTGCCATTGTGTCTGTCCATTCAGGGAGGGGCTTCCCCTATTCAGGGAGGGGCCTTAAAATCAAATTGCCACCATTTTGATTGCTCCACGTCGGTCTGAGGCCTCTTGAGCCTCTTTTGTAAGGCTCATTCTTTCTGACTCTCTCATGGCTTTATCTTAACTCTCATTTGACATCTGATTTCATTTTCCAGTCTCTAAGATAGTTTAAGACACAGTTGTAGCAAAAGGTGAGAAAATCAGATGAATACTGTTCATACTAAAATCTCTGTCGTTTTTGACTGCCACACATTCGGTCGTTACTTATCCAATCTCAAACAAACTTCACAGGAGGACTAAGGGTCACACGATGTGGGTTGTAACGATTTATTTTGCCCCCCCTCCCCAAGGGAGGATTTGTGCCTTGGGCAAACTCCGTGTTGAGGTGTATAATTAATAGGTTATCATGACGATTAATGGGGTACACCTTTTGGCCATTAAAATTATTATAACCACAAACAATTCAGTCAATTCTGTCCAACGTGTAATTTCATTTTATAATGATCGCTACTAAACTGGAAAAAGTTTGGAGGAAACTCGATGTGCCTAAGTCTTAAGGCATTCTATACTTATCGTGTCCCCCTCAGATGAATGGATCAGATCGCTGTCTCAACTTGCTCGGCCTAGGTAAGCAACAATGATTTTCAGCTAACAAAGCTGCATGAGTCTTTACACATGAATGATGAATCCCATTGCCTTTCCGATTTTTCTAGCAATCAGATTATATATGGACTTTGTATGGATTGTTAATATAACATATTTTGGGGCCTCGAACGTGATTTGGCCCGGCCATGGTTTCAAGTGAAATGTGTGATATGGCCATCGACACCCCAATTGTGACCTTTATTTGACGCATAACCAAAATCCCAAAGTTCGTTAGCATTTGGAGAAAATTTGATGTACTTACGCATGGGCTGTGTATTGACTAATAGTCGCTGGTCCACACACCTATCATTGATTATAACCAGTTATCCAGTTCCGTTAAGTCGTGGGTGACTTCTGGTGGCATTCATGATCAGATGTCTCCAAACCTCCCTATCAGGCACTGCTTTCCGAAGCTCTGGCAGAGACACCTTGATTGCAGCCTTTACCCCCATCCACTGGGAATCCATCCATACACACACCCCTTCTGAACCCATCCATACACACACGCCTTCTGAACATGTCGATCTTCTCAGTTGACTAACCTTGGTGGTTCATGGTTGAGAATAATAAGGGTAACATTTGGCCAAATTAATCTGCGATATTTCCTGATGAAATGTATAACTTGGCTGGATTATGCCCCTACTTGATGCCAAGGTCTGCAAACACCACTGATGTGAAAGGTAATATGAAATGATCTCCAACCCCATTCCTTAGTGGGTGTATGGAAATGTTTTAGGCCCCCACACACAAAAAAAACATCAAAATTTGATTTCTTCAACATGCCTAAGGATTAGAATCGCACTGGGCAACGTCGGGTACCCGCTGCTCGTACAATATAAAAGAAAAACTGAGGGTACCATTACATATATTGACCAGCAAATTCAACATTGATGACCAATAAAATATATTCCTCAGTGTCAAGGTGTCATCCACAGGGCCATCGAGCTGATATGATATTATGTGTAACTGCCACTAAAAGGCACACCTCCCCCAATTAATTGTCGATCCCATTCATGTTGCATCAAAAATAGGAGCTAATTTAATGGAAAGAGGCAAATCAGGCATAGGACATGTTTCTTGTTGGTTGAGGCATGATGCCCTGAGACCTGACACGTACATAAAGGTCATATCTATGTAATCATTTTCCACTCATTGATGCCATCTTCTCTGTAGTCTACATGCAACCTCGAAAAGGCACATACCGGTACACACACCATCTAAGTTGAATCAAGCAGACAGGAGGAGGAACGGACAGACAGAAACAGCCCAAATGGGCTTAGGGGTAAAACACTTGAATTGTCTGCAAGTAAGAGGGGTGCTGGGAGCAATCGTTTGTCACTGGCCTTTGAAGGGAAAGATTATCCCGTATGCATTGTGGAAGTGATAGAGTCCTTGGTCATGCATCTCATGAGATTACGTCTTTGTCTTGGTGTGGCTGTAATGGCCAAATGTTCCATCACCTCTGAAAGATGAAGAGCATTGGGTTCATTTTACTTGATATGTGTGTCATTTGAGAAAGCACTAAGTGTTTGCTGAAGACCCATCTATTTCTTCTTAGATCAGAAATATGGAATTTGACAAGGGTGCTGGTGATGGCTCACCCACTCTTTGCGCAGGAACAACCCATCTGATTTTGAAAGATGAATTTCTACTTTAATCTACATAGTCGGGGTGGGGGTCTATCTTCAATATTGTTATGAATTCTCGCCCGCTGGCGTGCGGACAGCCGTTTTTTAGCCGAATCGCGGCCGTACGCCCACCGGACGGACAATTCAGTCGCGACTTTCCGGAACAACGCCAAAAACCAGTCACGGGTGTGCTCCAAGCGCACACCACGGCCTAGTCAATATTCTACCCGCGCGCGACAGGGTCAATCACCGAATTGTCGATATACCTAATTATTCGCGCGGGCAGCCTACCGAGAGACCATACCTCAGCGAGGTCTGCTTGGACACGAACCGCTTAAGCGGTTCATTCTGTTCTGGGATAACCGAGCGGGGTATTATCGCGAGACCTCGCTGAACCCGATTCTTTTATCGGCTATCAAAAAGCCCGCTACCATTCCGAAATGCAATATGGCGTTTCAATGGGGAAAATGACACGACGAACAGGTTCACATTCAAATAAGCACATTTATTATTTTACACGTATAAAAACAATCATGCAATTAATTGGTGAAACACGCATGCAGTTGATTTGTGATGAATGCAGGACGAGACCAAGACTCGAGCAAGGCGAAGCACTACAACCGTCTATAATTAATCATGTACAGTCACTTATACAGTTCTACTTGCGGACATGGCGCCACAACATTCACACAAATAAAAGCAAGAAAAAGACCCCCTCAAAGACAAGGGGGTCAGACTGGACCCCTTAGGGTCTTCATGTCCAAGGAGCTTGGTTGACCGAAGGAACTCCAAGAGGCCGCTGCAGGTTACCTCCACCCTCGTGGTGACTTGCTTGGGCGTCCCTCTTGGACCTTCTCCAGCTCCTCACCGACTGACTTCCACTCGCCTCTCCACTTGCTTCTCCTCTACGACCCACCACTCGGTTCTCCTCGACGACACACACACTTCGCTGCGTTCAGCGCTCGCTTTTATCTCCACGGCCCTCGCCCCTCCCCCTCGCCCCTCCCTTCCAGCACGTGCGCGAAGCTTCCAGAAGCAGGGCGTTTTCCTCGCTGAATCGGGGTTTTTCGTTGAGTACTTCTGTAGGCCATCATCTCTTCACAGCTTTCGTCTTTTCCGCACATGTCTGTCATTGGGGGGAGGGGTGAGGCCGTCGTCCATTCTCCCCCGATGAATGCCAGGCTTCTCGCAACCGTGCTGAGGTGGAAATGCGGTGGTGGTGTGGTTGGCGTTATAGTGGCGTGGCTGGCGTTTGGTGGTGGTCTTGGTGGTGTGGCTGCCGTTCGTGGTGGTCATGAGGGTGGTGTGGCTGGTGTTTGTGGTGGGTGTGAGGGTGGTGTGGTTGGGCGGTGGTGGTTAAGGTGGTTGTTGTGTAGGCGGCTGTTCGTTGTCTGTGGGGATGTTGGCGGTTGATGAGAAGGTGGTTGTGGTGATCGTGGTTGTTGTGGTTGTTGGCACTTTGTGGTGGTCGTAATGGTGGTTGGTCCAAAATAACGATAGTAAAAGAAAAATGGCTAACTCAAAGATTCACAGCCCGGTTACATGAATAAATCCCTTAGACATCGGTGGGGAAATCTAACTGAACACGGACTTATCGGCATAACTGAACTTAGGTCCTATACGGTGTTCTGCGAATTTCCACAGCCATAACAATATAATTACTAGAATGACTATGAAACATGATTCAAAGGAACTGGTAAATGGTGTTAAGCCAACTCGGGGTGAATTGTTCCAACCTCGTGACTGCATGTAGTCCTCATTGGGATGCCCTTGTAGGTCAAACCACCTGAGTGGATCCCGATGAGGTGCCAAATGAAAACCTCAGCAAGATGCTCCATGATGAAAATTGTCTTGAGACTCATTCATGATTGTTAATATTCCACATATTCACATCTATCTTTATGCCCAACAATATCGAGTTACTTCCACTTCAGTAAATCATCAAGCCTGGTGTTGGCTTTGTGGTTAGGGTGGTGGCTTGGGATCCTAGGGTCCTGAGTTCAAGCCCCGTTGGCCGCTGAATTAAAATACACCAGGAGGTTGATTCAGCCTGTCATCCTTCCGAGGGCGGCAAAATGAGTACCAGTGTACTGGTAAGGGGACACTGCATCAGCAGCATAGCCGCGTCCCAACCAATGATGCAACCAGCAGCCACAAAGAGAGAGAGAGAGAGAGAGACAGACAGACAGACAGACACAGACATCAAGAAGATTGTTATGAGGTCATAAATAACCAAAGTCGTAAATATATGAACACAGTGGAAAGGAAGGAAACACATTAACAGCAGAGGGAAGGGACACAGCAAAGGGAAACCTTAAGGAAGAATGAGTTAGGGGAAGAAACACCGAGAAAAAAGAGGCCGAGCCCAGAAATGGGCGTCTTACACCAGTAAAAAAAATATTAACTTGGAAGTACAACATGGCAATGATAGGCCACAAGGTCTCTCATTTAAGGTCATACTCATTACACAGTGTAGTCCTGCAGAGGCTGAGGAGCCTTGTATATTAATTTCCACAAGCAAATAAGCTCTTCCACTTTTATAATCAGCCGATCCATCGCGCAGCAGGAGACGGGGTTTTTGGAATTGCTTCTGCGTCTATATCTGTCCAGGCCATAACTTATTTTTACCATTTGCTTCTGTCATCAAATTTTCAACAAACCTCTACAATGAGAATATGGAGAACACTAATATTAATAATTGGGTCAAAATGTCATCAAAGGTGAAGTCACAGTAAGTACAAAGAGGTCTTATAATCCCGTCCTTCATGCAGCTTGAGATGGTTGGGCTGTGCAATTGCTTTCGTTATTTACCTTTCAGCTTTTGTCAGCAGATTTTCAACAAACTGCTATTATGAGAATAATGGAGAAGACTAATTAATAATTGAGTCAAAATGTCATCAAAGGGTAAAGTCACAGTAAGTACAAAGAGGTCTTTTTAGCCCATAGGTCGTGCAGCTCGACATAGCTGTTTTGTAATTGCTTCCATGCTTCTATATTTACCATTTGAGCTTTTGTCATCAAATTTTCAACAAACCTCTATTATAAGAATATGGAGAAGACTAATTAATAAATTTAACTTTTTTTTTTGTTTTTGTAGCTGTTTTTGCCAAGTTTAATTCGAGTACAAAGCAGACAGAAATGGGCTTTGCATTTTGAGATGCTTTCTAATTTGTGAATAGTACGGTAATACTGTTGTGGTGCTGGGTTCAGTGGCGAGGACGACCGCCAGAAGAAGCTGTTGGGCCATCTCCCACCGAACACCGGAATTGAAGGTCGTAATCTTCGGATAACTCCGAAGGTCACGGGTCCCTTAGTGGAGCGTGGACGCCAATATTTCGACGGCGTGGGGTAGGGTTAATTGTCTAATTTCATTTACCTTAGTACCCACGCCGTCTAACTACTGGGGAAGCCACACCCTCGGCCGACTTTGTCTGTACCGAGTCGCTGTTCCGACTCGGATCCGGCGTAACCGAGCAGGGATTACCAAAGCCTGCCGGACCAAATAAACAATTTACGGCACAAATGGCCTACCTAACTCTCAAGCCCGCACCGTGCTGGGCCAATGAAAGAAAACACAGACAACGAACTGGAACATTTAACAGGGGTTTATTTACAATAACCGGGAAGGGAGACACAGAGCAGACTTAATCACGAATATGCAGGAATGGTACAATGAGCAATCAACACATACATTTTCTACTTATAGGACATTGCCACCACAGACACACACACACACACCAAAAGAAAATGGACCTGGATTATCTTTATTTCGACCCTCACAGCCAAGGGGATAGACAGGCTGGAGGTCAGAGTTTGGTCGGTACCTGGCTGCCTTGTGCGGTTTGGCCCGCGACTGCAGGTGTGAAACTCGGGGTCGTCGGCGAGCCCAGACACGGTATAGCGGGGTCCAGGCAGGGGCCAGGGTCGCTCCTCACAGAGGGCCAGCGGAGATTCCCGGCTCGGACTCCGGGTTATTGCTCGACAAAATGACAGATGGAAGTCGATGGCTGTGGAATAGTCAGAGGACCAGCTTGAGACACAGCAACGACGACCACCAACGACGCACACCGAGAGCAATGGTGACCCCTTTCTTCCCCGATAATTCTACCCCAACTCCAGCGAGCACTAAGGGAAGCCCGGCGATTCTTATCCCTCCCCCGGGCGGGGTGAGGTGCTCGGTCCTCTGAGGTAATCTTTGTCCTGATTGGACAGGGTTTCGTGGGGTGATATCTGTCCCCCTCTGATTGGACAGGGGGAAAACCCTGCCTTTTTGGGGCGGAGTCGGAGCTCTAAGGTAATCTTTGCCCTGATTGGACAGGGTTTCGTGGGGTGACGTGCTGGCCACCTGTGATTGGACAGGGGCGAACCCCCTCCTTTCCTGGGTGGAGTCGGTGTTCTGAGGTGAGGAAACCTCCACCCACGTCCGTGGTCGAACGCACATGGGCAATGGCGTCGATGGTGCGAAGAAGTGAAGGATTGATTTGTTGGCATTGGATATTGCAAAAATCTAACGAGAAAGAAACTTTGCAGCGCACACATGTAATTCCCTTTAGACATAGGGAGGAATCTAACCATACACATACTTATTGAAATAACTAAGCTTAGGGACTGCTGTCATTTTGTGTGCAAATGGCTTCCAGATTCGTAGCAATACCACCCCGAGAGTAGGCAAGCTATCGTGGGCATGCTTTCCAAATTTCTGCCCTGATTTCCTGAGCCGAAGTGGTGACTCGACCAGGATTGAAGCTTATTAACTGCCTCAAAGGCACCAACACCCTGCATCGGGCATGGTACTGTACATTATGTTGAATACCACCCTTGCCACGTGGCACGGCATGATACACATTCACAGAGGAAGAACAGGGGTCCACCCCACACCTTGAACTCCACGAAGTATTAAAAAAAATTAATCCTCGAAAACTTTCCCGGGCTTCCACCGAGTACAACCAAAAATTTTCACCTCATTCCGTCCAGCGGTTCAGGAGTGCAAAAGATAGAGGGGACAAAGAACAATGTAATCTAAAAAGATCCAAGTGGTCAAAAGCTCTAAATGGTCAAGGGTCCAAATTGTCTAATCTGTCTGAAGTGTGTCAGGAGTCTAAATGATGTGATGAGATAAATGGTCTTAAGGGACTTAAGCGGCGTCAAGGTCTAAATGTTTGTGGGGTCTTAACAGAATAAAAGGGTGAAGGGATCTAAAGTTGTCTGAAGTGTTGAAAGGGTCTCAAAGGTAAAAAGGGTGTTAAGGGTCTTATTTTAATTTTTATACTGAGACTGGGCTCATGCTTGACCTAATTCACAGAAACATATAATGAGGCAGGAGACAAGAGGGGTGGGAGGGGGAAGCACAAAATAGTAGGGAACAAAGACAATGGGAGATCTGTGGAAGGGAGAGGGATGGGGGTGGGGTATATGGGGACTTTCAGGAAGGAAAGTGGAATTTGAAGGAGGTGGGTTTGAGGTGGATTAATGAGGGTAGTAAAGAGCAATATTTTAGATTGGGGAAGACATGAGATGTTGGCAAACAGCTATTTTGAAGACCTGGAGGGAAGAGTGGGATTGAAGAGTGTGTGGGAGTTTGTTCCAAAGGTCGGAAAAATGAGGAATGAAAGAACGAAGGTGAGGAGTGATTCTTGATTTTGGTAGTTTTACCTGAAAGGAGTTGCTGGCGGACCGTGAGCGCCCTGCAGAAATATGTGTGAGACAGATAGCAGACAGAGCGCGGGGGGGGGAGGGGGGCAAGGCCGGAGAGGAGACAGTAGGGGACAGAAAAACCACCGACCTGCCTGCGGTGAGAAAATGAGAGACCCAAAGAATCAGTCTCATCGCGGGAGATACCAATGATCTTAAATGCCTTTGTTTCCACAGCGTGAAGCCGAGCGAGGTGAGAGCACAAGCCCAGAGTGGAA
>NC_140967.1:42878187-42893187 GCF_056783735.1 Eptatretus burgeri
TTGTGAAGAGCGCGCCGGTAGCCCTTAGAAAACCCTTACCCATATTCCCATCGTTAAAACACAATCTATTCTATTCACTCTATCATACAATATCCATATGGAACACAATCTATTCCATTATCTAAAATAAATCTCTTATCATCAAAGGCTCCTAATGCCTTTTTATTTACTTCTTCACTATATATGTTATGTTTATAACTTCTTATTGTATTCATTTTCCTATATTCTTCTTTCTTATTCATCAAACAATTATAATAATTTCTAAAAGTTATTGATTTCTTTATTACATATTTCTTTATTCCCTTTAACCTCTTATCAATCTGTTCACCATACTTATAAGCATATGCCTTTGCTCTCAATCCAATAAACTCACTCATTACTTTTCCACCCAACTCATCCTTAAACTTACCAATAACCTTTTCATTCTTTTTGGAAAATAACTCACTCTTCTTGCTGAAATTACTTGTATCATATACTCCAATATTTTTCTTCATATCTTCATAAACATCATCAGTTTTTATATCTAGGATAAAACTATCAGTGTCCATATACAACAATGAAACATTTTCACCATACTCTTTCTTTAAGTCATTATACAAATAATCATACATCAATATCTTTGATAAATCAAGAACTGCTGTTCCAATATAAATTGGTTTATCCATTACAATACTTTCCTTTTTCATATGAATTGCAGAAAAGTTCTCTGAAAAAACCTCTTCTCTCTCAAAACTTGGTTTATTTATCAATCTCGAAGCTTCTTTCCAAGATGTTGCGAATCTAATGTTTTGCCTGTTTCTAACATTTTCCATAGTCTTTCCAAATACAGCATTATTCATTAATTTATAAAAGTCCCCTTCAAATTTTACTTTTGTATTTGCTCTCATATCTGTATTGAATTGAATATACTTTTTCACCCAAGGACTTTGTTTAAATTTTAAAACTCTATGAATTTTAGCTACTCTCAATCCTTCTCTCAAAAACTGTTTTAAGCTTCTCTGATGTAAAACATATCCCTCTTTATCATAGAATGTTGTTAATAACTTTTCTGTTGATTTGCCTTTAATATTAAAACTTTTATGATAATCACTGAACCATTCTTTCTTTGGGGTTTCTTTCTCACATGCAAAAGGAAGGTCTTTATGCTTATTATGAAGAACACTCGGGTACCTCAAATCAACTTCAAAATAATAACCTTCTTCTTCGTCATTCAATTCCTCTTGAGAAGAAATAACAATATTCATCAAAGCCTTTTCATAATCCTTTTCTTCCACCCACTCTAATTTACCATAAGGCAGAGATTGAGACATTGCCCATCCATACAAATTATTAGCATCAAAATACATCAAATAATTACTATCTTTTTCACTATCATAATTTGGGAGATATTTATTATTTGCTTTCGCATATCTTTTTGAACATACTTGTGATATTCCACCTCTCTTGGACTTCTCAATCATCAAAAGCATATCAACATCACTGATTAAATCTATATCTTGTTTTGTCATTTTCAACATTGCACTCCAAGCTAAACCAGGAGCTGTGAAATAGTGGGCAGGATCTAATCCATAACAATTTTTATTATGACAGAGTGTTCTAAAAGCCTCAAACACATCAGCTAACAATAAAACATCTGTTTTTAGATATAAATCATGATATTCTCCAAGGTTCTTTATCTTAAATATTTTCCATATTTCTTGTGCGTGTTTATATTCCTTATCACTTATCTCTTCTTCATAAAGGTTATTATAGAAACTTTCTTTTGAAGGAAGTTGTGTTTCTTTAAATCTCATAAATGAATCCATATAATCATAAGGATAAATTCCCTTACTTGTAAGAATTTTCTCTTTACTTTGAATTTCATTCCTTGTTTGAATTTCCTCTGTTGTAAGAATTCCTTCTTTAATCAGAATTTCATCTTTAATCTGAATTTCCTCTTTAGTTCGAATTTTCTTTATAATTAGAATTTCATCTTCAGTTAGAATTTCTTCATTAATTAGAGTTTCCTCTTTACTTTGAATTCTCTCTTTAATCTGAATTTCCTCTTTAGTGAGAATTTCCTCTTTTGGAAAGAATGAATTAAGATTTGGAAAAGAGTCCGTGGAGCTTAGATTTGATGCGAGGTAGGCTAGTGGTGTTCCCATAAACTTGTAAGAATCTAGAAACCTAATACGAGTTAAAGGTTTTGTGAATATCATTTTTGAAAATGAAATATACTTTTGACTTGTGTTTGTTATGGCAGAAATATTCCCTGGTGTTTTTGAAAGTTCATTTATAAATAGATGTGTATCATAGTTGGCGCTGTTGTGAAGAAAGACTGGAATAAAAGAAGGTAATTTATAATTAAGATTACAACAGGAATGAGCGGGACCTCTATATTTACCAGTAAGATGACAATGGTCTCTAACTTTAGACTCCTTAATTTCCCCCTCACAAATATGACAGATATTGTTCATTCTAAATTCTAATTTTTCTTCTTTGGTTAATTTCATCGGTTCATTTGTTTCTTTCATTAATTTAGTGAGTCTTATACAATCCTTTTCTAATCGTTTTACAAACTCTTGTGAAGCATTTTTCCACGATAATGTTCAAGTTTGTTATACTTTTCTCCAACAGATGATTTGATATAATAACAGAAACCACAAGGAATATGTTTTGATATTTATTTGTATATGGTTCTTTTGGATTAGGAGAAGCAGTATTTATCTTTTTAAGGATACATTCAAAATCAGCGTATATCACAAATGGGTGCATGATAGATTTATTATAATCTTCAAAATAAATCTTTTCACCAGGTTTAGGCATTGTAATTACAGCTGATTTATGATTACTACAATATTTTGAATGTTGTTCTAATCGTTCTTTTGTATGAAATGAATTAAGACATCGCTTACAAGGATATATTTTGTTTGCTGTTCTGAATACCTGAGAAGAGATTAATCTTGATAAATTATTGATGTATGTGTAATGTGAATTCTTTCCAACACTAAAATATAAAAGGTCAATGTGTGTTTCTTCATTTTTATAGTTGTTTGAAATTTTTAATATTTGAACTTTGTTTGTATCCGTTAATCCATATACATTAATAGAAAGATTATTCTTTTTCTCAAATTTAGGAATATCTGTTAGTGGCATTGGGAATTTAAAATCTTTAATGTCCAAGGTATTCTCATATTTCATATATTGTTTTACTCTTTCTGAATTACATTTTGGTGGATGAAAGTGAGCAAGAACAGACCAGAGAAAACATTTATTATCATTGTTCTTAATATTAACAACTGCCTTCTTTCGTTTTATTTCTTTTGGTAATTCAATATAAGAAGAAGCTTTAAGAGGGTTTGATTTTAGAATGTGTATATCTAAAAAGATGATTTTTTGTAATATTGAATCCACTTCCTACCACTGTATTATCAACATCCTCCTCTTGTCTTGATAGTTCTTCATAAACCCCACTATTCAAAAAATCTTGAAATGATGTTATAAAATGAAGACCTGTTCTCATATAAGGAGTATGTTCTTCATCTTGTCTTTTCATATTCATTTTCACTCCCATATAAAACTTTAAAGTTTTCATTTCTTTTAATGTCTTTTTAATAAATTTTTCAACATCGGGTTTCACTATTTCAATTGATTCAGCTATTGATGATGGACCGGGTTCTCCAAATTGAAAAATCCTTATTTTTATATGCCCTTTAAATGCCCCATCAGTGTTTTTAATATAATAGTCTCCCTTTACTTTAAACTCATTTTTCTTGTGTTTTTGTGATTGAAGATGTTTATTATAACTACTCTTCAAAACATCCTTTGAACAGATATCACAATGTTTTCTTTCCAACTCAAGAGGAGATATTTGATGAAATAGATTAAATGTGTGTTTGTTGGTTCGGAGGTGTTTTCTATAATGTTTATATTCGTGATTACAAACATCGCAGTACGTTGTATTCACCATATTTATAGAATAAAACTTTGCTTAAACTAAAATTTTCTTGATGAAAATTTCGTTTAATTTATAGGTGAATCTGTGCTTAAAAACATTTTATCCTCCAACTTTTTCACTTAATAAATACAATGTTTCAAGACACAAAAGACAAGTTTCAATCAATCTCTTCATCTGTTAAAGATACTGAGAAATATGTCAAGGATGGAAAATTGAACAAAGATAAATATAACAACTATTGGATAAAAACTATTATGGTAAATAATATGAGTTCTTCAATTTCCTTCAGTGGAAGGGCTTTCAGTATACCTGGAAGAACATCAATTAAAGTATCTCTAACAAAAGTTTCTCCTCTCCTTCTAGTAATATATTCAAAACTAGAAAAAGCAATGAAACAAGAAAAAGTATCAAAGAACAAAAACCTTATGGATGAAGCTTTAGAAAGAAAAGATAAGACCATCTGTAATATGCAAGGAGAAATTTGTATTTTTTTCAACAACCCTAAAGATGTAAATCCTGATGAAATAAAGGATGTTAATATATCAGGTGAAATGACATTTCGTTCAATAGTAGTTAACGATAATTTTAAAATTACCTTTAATATAAAAAATGTTGTCGTTGAATCTGATAATGAAAAAAAGTATATCGATATCGATGGTAATATACAACTGAAAGTATAGATGAATTTCAGTTTAAGTAAAGTTTTACTTTATAAATATGCTAGACTTTCCTGATTCTCCATATGACAAATTTGAGAATTGTCCTGCGTGTGAAAGACGGGGATTAAACACAGAGTCAAAAGCCTATAAACAATGTATATTCTGTGATTATCTTCTAATTAATGATAATAAAAAATATAAAAAGGAAAATAATTCTTTTAGATTTACACCAAAAATGAATTACTTTACAAGATTGATTAGAGAAATGAATGTAAAGTATGAGGGTGATAACACACCTTTCCTTACAAGGGAAGAAACTGAACGTATAAGAGAAATGTTCAAAGGATTGTTGTTGTATATTATTCATGGATGTAATTTTCAGGGAAATATCAACACAAGATATTGTATAAATAAAATAATGGATTATCTTGAAATTAAACCTGAACTTAGGATAAAATATAGAGTTTCTAAAAAAGCCAATAATAAATTAAATAACCTGTTTTTCAAATATATAAATGAATGATTTTTTACCTATTTGGGAAAATAAGATAAAATTTAACAACCATAAAAATCTCCCAAATTCATTAAGATGTCTCATAGTTGGTTCAAGTGGATGTGGAAAAACCTGCTTACTTTTAAAAATGCTCCTCACTCCCAACTTTTTAGATTATGATAATTTAATAATTTTCACAAAGTCGAGTTTTCAACCAGAGTATCAACTACTCTCACAAGGTTTTAATGCTGGTCTTCAAAAGAAGATATAATCGGTTTATTTAAACGTCAAAAAAACCTAAATGATTATAACATTGAAGATATAATTCAACTATTTTGTGATACACAGAGAAAAAGAAATCAAATCCTATAACTTGTATTCTTAGTGATAATACGGATGATATACCGTCTCCCCAAGATTTGGATAAATCAAAAAAGAACCTCGTTATCTTTGATGATTGTGTTAATGAGAGAAACCAAACGGTAATGGACAGCTACTACACAAGAGGGAGACATTCTTCTTGTAATTGTATTTATCTTAGTCAATCGTACTTTCAACTTCCTCGTCGTTCCATCAGAAACAATGCTAATACTTTTTGTTTTGTTCAAGTTAAATTCAATAGATATCAATAATTTTTGGAGAGATAATTGTTCTACATTATGTAGTAAAAAGAAATTTGAGGATTACATGAAGCACATGACTGAAAAATATAAATATATTGTTGTGAAACAAGATGAGATATTAAGGGATATATTTTTTGTTTTATAAACAATTACATATATAAATGACAACTATTATTATAAATCTTGTGGGTAAATCTGCTTCTGGAAAAAACTTTCATAAATCAAGGTTCTTGTGTAGTACAAATGAGAATATTGTAAATTTACTTAAAAAACACCCCGTGATACGCATTGTATCAACAACAACTAGAGCAATAAGACCTGGAGAAATAAAAGGTGAAGATTATCACTATATTTCAGTGGAGGAACATATGCGATTGAGGAATGAAGGACAAATATTTGAGGAGGTTTCTCTTGGTACAACAAAATATTCACATTGTAAGAGTGAGTTAAGGAAACTAAAATCTAGTGGTGTTGGGATATTAGAAACTAATCCAGAAGGAACGAGACAAATTATTAAATATCTGAGCGGAGTGAAGATTTTATCATTCGGTTTTGATGTTGATGAAGAAACTCAACGCAAAATGATGAAAAGCAGAGATGCAAGGATTAGTGAAGAAGAAATTACAACTCGCATTAATGTTAATAAAGAATTTGATGAAATATTAAAAGAAAAGGATTTATTTGAACACATCTACTTGAATGATGAAGAAAAGGAAAATTTCCCTGTTAATCTTTACAATTCATTAAATGATATTTTACAATAAATAAATGGATACAAAAGAAAGAGCAAGAAGATTTAAGGAACATCAAGAGTTGGTTTCAAAAGTTGTAAAACAACAGGAAGACATAAAGAAGAAACGCAGACAGAAACTAACGGGCGAAGAAGCATTTGAAAGAAAACAAGAGAAATTTTTTAAACCACTTTTAAAAACTTCCCAAGAAAACAATGAAAGATGTTTCCACAGTTCCCACAGTAGAATATACTCCCAGAAAGCTTCAAATGTTAAAAGATTTCAGTCAAATGACGGAGGAAGAATTAGAGCATTTAGGAGAATTAGAATATGATGATGAAGGTTTATTTCAACAACTGGAAGAGATTAATCAACCCCCTGATTATATTGTGAATGCTGTTCAAAACAATGAATATTCAGCGGATTCAAAAACCAAAGCAGGACTCATTCCAACAGAACAACCAGCAATATTTCATCTTGTTCAAGAAAAGGTATTGATATTTAATGATGAATTAAGGTTCTTAAGTTCTGCTCACCCCCTGTTAAACTAACTCCGAGATTAATGTTTCTTCTCACAAAAGATGGAAGACAAGGTTCAACTGTGAGGGATGAATCAAAGTATATTGATAAACCATTGGATATGGAAAATAATGATGATAGAGTATATATTGATTTGCTGAACACTCTAAATTATAAGGTTATTCTTTCTGGTAAAAGTAGGAAGAATGAGAAGGAGAAACACATTATTCAGGCTTTAAGTATCCTTGGTTCAGGTATTAGTTTTCTTCCAAATGACCCATCGCAATTAGTTAATAGACTGTTATTGTTGTTAGGCAGTAAGAAGGCTGGAAATAACAATTGTTTTAATGAAGCATCAGCCATTTTAGACCAGTTGATGAACATGAAAATAATTAATAAATCTCAATATAAAGACATTTTATCTCATATTAAATAAGATGAGAAGCACAATCCTGAGTTTTAATTTCACAACAAGCGACCACACATCTTCATTCCCATACCCACTACAACTTGACACAACAAAAGAATATGAGGCATCTTTATTGCCCATGGAAACTTATAATACCTTATTTAATATAACCGAGAAAAATGACAAGTTTAGTTATAATCCGGGAAGTGGATACAAAACGATAACAGTCTCACCCGGAGCATACGAGATTTCTCAAATATCTTCCGAAATTGCTCGTCTTATGAAAGAACAGGGTGATGAACCAAAAAATATTGTTATAAACATTCAAAAACATACTTCAAAATCAACGATTAAAGTAAAAAATAACTACAAGGTTGATTTCACAATTGATAATTCATTTAGAGAGTTATTAGGTTTCTCCTCAAAAAAGATTGAAACTAATGGGACGTTTTACAGTGATAATGTCATTCAAATATCCTCAGGAATAAATTCGGTGTTAATTCACTGTGATTTGATTGATGGTGCTTATAATGATGGAAAAAAAACAAATACAATATTTTCCTTCAGCGCATACTCAACCCCAATTGGTTATAAATTCAATATGGAACCTAAAAATTTGGTTTATCTACCTGTGTCAGGAAAAACCATACACAGAGTAAATTTTAGGATAACCGACCAAGATAATCGTGTGATTTCTTTTAATGGAGAAGTTATATCCATCAGAATTCACCTACGTGAAGTTTTTCAATAAATAAATACGATGGTTATTGTGAGGAAACACGAGTTGGGAAAATATAAAATAATTACAGGGGATGGGATGTTCCTTTCCCCGTACTACAAGGGTGAAGGTATGTATCTTGGTAGAGGATACTATAAACCTAAGAGACAAAGGGGTGTCGGACATCAATTTAGAGGAGATGGGATAATTGATACTCTCATGGGTATTGGTTCAACTATTCTTAAACATAAAGACCTAATTGGTTCAACTGCTTCTGCTGTGGGAAATGTAGCAGGTGCTGTAAAGAGTATAAAAGATGCTCAGAAGGAATCTCATAAATTACAAGCAATAAAAGAAATTAAGAAAGGTAAAACTCAGTTGCCCCCCAAGAACGACAGAAAATAATTCAAATACTTGGATCAGGGTTTCAAAAGTTTTAACATCTTTTTCCTAAATAAATACAAGTATGGAAGCAATTGATAGTATCTATGATTTGGATGATACTATTATTATCTCAAACTCCACTAAAAAGAAGATTACTTCAAGGTAAATGCAATAACTGGAACAGACTGGAATACAAATGGTACAAAAAGTTTTGAAATAAATAATCAACAAACCTATTTGAATCTCTCCGAAAATTTCTTGTTGTGTAAATTTAAATTCACTAAGGCTGGGAATAACACAAACGCTACACTTGTAAATGATTTCTTCTGGAAAATGTTTGATAGTGTGCGATTGTATATTGGAACACAAGAAGTTGAAGCGGTTGATTATGTCTCTGCTGTATCTGAAATGATGAAATTTACACTCTATACATTCAGTGATAGAATGGGAAAGGGGTCTGTCGAAGGTTTTATTCCTGATATGTCAACGGGAACAAACACAGACCCTGGATATATTCAAAGGAAAGGAATGTATAATGATGATACAAAAGCAGAAAATAGTTTTACTGTGGCAGTTCCTCTTAAAGGTATATTTGGATTTTGTGATTATGATAAAGTTCTGTATGGTCTTAAAATTAGATTTCAACTACAAAGGAATGATAATGAAAAAAGATTGCTTTTTGGTGTTGGTAGTGCTTTTGGTGAACAGAATTAATTTGTAATTGAGGAGATGAGTTGGTATATCAGTGAATATACTCCTAATCTTAAAACAGAAGAGATGTTGAATCGAAGACTTAACTCAAAGAAACCACTCAGTGTATCATACCTCAAAAGAAGATGTCAACACGTTAAACTCAATCAAACTACTTACACTTGGAATTTGGGTGTTCTGGAAGGAAAGCCACGATATCTGTGGATGATTTTTAAAAAGCCAGATGGTGATACTGCGACTGATAAGAATAATGCATTGAGTGATAATGCTAAGGTGAAACAACTTCGCGTTTCTCTAGATGGAACATTTTATCCACGAGATAGATTGGAAATTAATTGGGAAAAAAATGATTTTGCTGAAGCATACAAGTCTTACCAAAAGGTGTGTGAAAGTAATGGAAATAAAGAACCTATTTTGGATATGACAGCATTTAAAAGTTTGTATACAATCTATGCGTTTGACCTGAGCGCTCAAAAGGAAACTATAAAGTCTAATCGAGTGGATACTTCCCTATACATTGAAAGAGGAGAGAGTGAAGAAGTTGATACATATTGTTTGCTTTTGGAAGAAACAGAATTGCAGATTAATACAGATAATGGTGTGATGATTAGTCTCACATAATTTTTTGTTAAATAAATGAGTGGCAAAGTACCAACTGGGGTATATGTTAATCAAATCAATCTTCATAAACTATCATCTTGTGTTCAAAATCAAAAGCCTTGTACGATTAACGTTAATACAATTCAGAGAAAAGGAGCAGTAAGAATTGATGTTTTGCTCACAAGAGAACAGGTTAAAATCTTGAATGACACTGACTCACTTAAAATTAAAATGACAAAACCAATGTTGAAAAAATATTCAATAAGAGAGACGAGTGGAGGATTTCTCCCATTTCTAATTACTTTATTTGCTGGTTTAAGTGCGGTTGGAGCATTGACGGGTGGTATTTCAACAGCGGTGAAAACTGCCAACGAAAGGAAGGCTCAACTCCAGGCTCAAAAAGAATTGGAAAGACATAACAAAGAGTTGGAGAAACAAATTAGTGGAAGTGGTGTAATTGCAGATTTTGCTGAAAAACTTGAAGGTCTGCCTGATAAAGCGAGATTGTTAGTTGGAGATATGCTTTCTTCTATAGCACAAGCAGGTGTAAAATTAACGAAAAGAGGTAATGGATTATATCTTTCTAATAAATAAATGAGCATTGATGAGTGGTTGAAAGAATTTGGAAAGAATACAACATCAAATTTACAACTTGCCAAATATTGTAAGAAATTAAAAATTCATAATGTGGTTATTTGTATGAGAGATGAATTAACAAATGTGCTGAAACATACAAAGAATATTATTATGAACTTAGAAGATAATGATGGGAACGGTTCTCATTGGGTTTGTATTTTTAATAGTCAAGACAAATATTATTTTGATAGTTTTGGTCTTCCACCACCTGTTGAAGTCATAAAATTCTTACAGAATGGTGTTTATCAAACATTTCAAGTCCAAGAATTAAATTCCAAGTGTTGTGGTCAATTATGTCTATATGTGTTATTTCAACTCAACAAAAATAAAAAATTTTATGATATTATTTTTAATCTAATATAAATGACTTATGTTGGTAAAGATGGTTCTATCTTTGGTGTATCTCAAGAACTGGATATTGATTTATCAAATTATTATACAAAGGCACAGGCTGAACGACATAAATATAATATAAACAAAAATATTAACATGAAAAATGCTTATAAATTAAAAAATTATCCAAGCCCGACTGACGCGAATGACTTGGTGAGATTAAGCGATTTATCACAATATATATACTTAAATAAAACGGCTGTGTATTCCAAAGATACAGAAGTGTTGATATTATCTCCAGGTCATACAGAATTCACAGTTCGAATTAAAATAAATTTTTATAAAGAAGGGCGTATCGTTTGTATGAGAATAGAACAATGGGGGTATGATATGAATGATTTAGGGTATAATTGGTCATTTAAAATTAACCTCGAAGACCTGGAACAATTAAATCAGTCTCGTAAGGAAGAATATTATGCACTTGGTATCGAGAATGAGTTTTGTGGAGCCACGATTAGTAAACAACAAATAAAATAATTTAATAAGGGTAAATATAATAATGGTTTTGCCCTTGTTTATCTCATGAAAACAGAAAAAAACAGGATTATATATAATAAGTAAGGAAATACAAAATGATTTAACTATGGGAAGATGGGGAGGTGTTTCGTGCCATAATATTATTCTAACATATATTTCTAATACATAAATGACAGCAAGAAGGCTTCAAGAAAATTATCATTTCTGTGTCCAAGCATACCTTCAAGAAAAGGGTATTCGGTATTTTAATAAATATGTTCTACAACATAAGAATGAGGTATTTTCAATAAAAGATTGGCATTATGCTGATGTTGATAAACCGACAACTTTAGATTTAATTAGAATGTTAAATAATGAAAAAATTATAAGGTTAAGAAAAGGTAAGGCTCTTTTAGAAATTCAAAAGAAATTTTATTGGTTTCCTGTTGTAAAAAAATTATTTTGGATACAGGAATAACAAGAAATCCTGATGAATATATGGAAAAATTCTATGGGGTGTAAACGATTCAAGGATAGTAAGGGATGAGGAAGGAGTTGAAGAAGAGAGGGAAGAGGAGGAAAAGGAGAAGGAGGAAAAGGAGAAGAGAGAGAGGGAGGAAAGAGAGAGAATAAATAAATATTATAGTATGGAAACCAGTGAGATTCAAAAAAGAATAGAGGTATTACAGAAAATAACTCAACCCACCGAGGAGGAATACAAAGAATTAACAAGTCTATTTGCAATACTTTCGACAAAACTATTGGCATCGTCAAGCTATTCATTTTAATTCAAGTTTTTCATTTTTTTTCTTAAATAAATGGAGGAGAGAGTGAAGGCATTTCTAAGGATTCTTTATGTTTTAAAAATTAAGATTCAAATGTGCATGTTGGAAACTAAAAAGGTTTTTGCACTCTGCAGGAATTTTTCTCATAAATAAATGAGTTATTGTCTCAAATGTAAAAAGAAAACTAATACTAAAAATATTTCATATATTAAAAGTAAAAATAACAGGGTTATACAAAAAGGTATATGTTCGGTGTGTGGTTCAAAAAAATCAATTTATCTCCAAACACAAACTCGGAGGAGATATACAAAAGTTTTTATCAGGAAGTAAATTTACAACTACTGGAATACCAGGGGAATTACATCTTCCAGGGTATTCTTTCTGTGGTCCAGGCACAAACTTGGATAAAAGATTAGATGAGGCAGACAATCCTAAATCCTGGAGTAAACCAATCAATAGAGTTGATGAAGTGTGCATGAGACACGATATTGATTATGGGAATACCACAACGTTGGAAGAAAAGCATGAAGCCGATAGAGAAATGTTGTATAATTTGTCTCTGATACAAAATCCAACCTTGAGAGAAAAAGTTGATAGGTTCATCGTGAAGAAGATGATTAGTGCTAAATTGAAACTTGGACTTGGAAATTCAAAAAACTTATAGGCTCTAATGATGCCATTAAGACTGAAGAGCAATTAGCTGATGAATTACATAAACCAATATTCACAAAGTTTCAGAGAAGGAAACTTTATTCCAAGGAAGTTGATTATATCTGGTCTGCCTTTTGATTGAACTCAATAATGATAAGGGGTACAAGTATGCTTTAACCGTTATTGATTTGAGGAGTAGATATGCGTGGGTTGTCCCTTTAAAAAACAAAACAGGTCATACTCTTATGTTAGCTTTTCAACAGATATTTAATAAAAGTAAGAGAAAACCTAAAAAATTGTGGACTGATGAGGGTAGAGAGTTTTATAACAAGACATTTATGAATTTTCTAAAAAATAACAGTATTACATTATACAGTACCTTTAATGAAGGGAAGGCAGTTGTTGTTGAACGTTTTAATCGTACCTTAAAAGAGAGACTATATAAAAAATTCACACAACTCGGTTCACAACAATGGTCATCTTTTATTCAGGATATTGTGGATAAGTATAATGACACGATTCACACGTCAACAAATATGAAACCATCAGAAACATTTACAAAATTAAAATATGAAAAAGAGATTAATGTCAGAAAACCTAAGTTCAAAGTTGGTGATATCGTAAGAATATATAGGTGGAAATCTCATTTTGAAAAGGGTTTTACTGAACGATGGACGAAAGAACTTTTTAAAATTGTTGATGTAATAGATACAGTTCCTTGGACTTATAAAATATATGATTTGGAGGGGGAAGAGATTTTAGGTTCATTTTATTCACAGGAATTACAAAAGACAAAACTAAGCAGATAATACACCTTTGTGGACACTCGAGGGCCAAGTCCGAGGTGTACAAGTATATAATGTGTGTCAAGGGGTGGACGTTCTTAGATCTGTGAACCCCAAACACAGAATCCTCAACTGAATAGTCAAGGCTTAACTTTTGTTTGTGTGTGTGTGTGTGTGTGTGTGTGTGTGTGTGTGTGTGTGTGTGTGTGTGTGTGTGTGTGTGTGTGTGTGTGTGTGTGTGTGTGTGTGTGTGTGTGTGTGCAATGGGAGCAATAGGTTGGCGCTTCACTCCCTCCTACTATACACCGTTGTGGACACTCGAGGGCCAAGTCCGAGGTGTATAACAGTATATAATGTGTGTCAAGGGGTGGACGTTCTTAGATCTGTGAACCCCAAACACAGAATCCTCAACTGAATAGTCAAGGCTTAACTTTTGTTTGTTGATGTGTATGTGTGTGTGTGTCCCAACACTCATTCAAAATCTCAACCCCAACCCTCACATTCAAAATCTCAACCCCAACTCAATCCTCACCCAACACAATGTCTTTTTCAAAATGAGATTTCCACATATATATATATATATATATATATATATATATATATATATATATATATATATATATATATATATATATATATATATATATATATATTTTACGTTTTTTTTTTTTTTCTCTTCTTCCAATTCTGTCTTTTAAGGCTTTCAGGTTTGATAACATAGAAAGAGGGAGTAAGAACTTTCTTGATAGGTTTAAATCCCAAAGAGTGGTAGCATTTCAAGTCTTCAAAATAAACCCAACTTTCCAAGTCTCCAAGGTAGTTATTTAAACCATCAAGGCAGAACTCATTTACTGATTTTTTCAAAATTTGTGAGTCTCCAAGGTAGTTCCCATATTTAGAACCATCTTGGCAGAACCCTTTTCCTGAGTCTCCAAGGTAGTTATTTAAACCATCAAGGCAGAACTCATTTACTGATTTTTTCAAAATTTGTGAGTCTCCAAGGTAAAACTTGTATTCTGGCTCATCAACGTATAACTTGTTCAGTGGGTATTGTCTTGATAACTCACAATGAGTACTATTGCTGTAAAACTCTTTTTCAGGATTTTGCTGGTCTCCAAGGTATAACTCTTTGGTTGGGTCATCAAGGACGAACTCGTTCTGTGGGTCTTGGTCGCTCATAAGGTCTTCAACCAAGCCAACAATTTCGCCCCAAGTTGTAGCAAAAGCAGTATTTTCATTTCGTATTTCAGACACAATTTCCTGTGAGAGAAAATAATAATGTATTAATTAAGTTATTTAATTATTAAATGAGTATGCTTCAATCAAAGTTTGAAAATAGGAAAATAAAAATCTTACCTCAACAGATAAGAGGTTTGAATCCAGTTCATCAACTTGAAGGTTTAGTTCCATACAAGACAGAGAGTTCCAAGGAACACCAAAGTCATCCCACTCAAGGTCTTGCTCGTTCTGTAGGTCTTGGTCGCTCAAAAGGTCTTCAACCAAGTCAACA